>NC_087447.1:26957777-27269608 GCF_036321535.1 Camelus dromedarius
TTCTGTAGTGATTTTTGCAGACCTCGACTTATATTTCATACCTTTTATTTTTCAGCCATGATGTATATAGACAGGAAAAGGTATCAGTGAATAATGTTTGGTGATCAGTATGTTTTATTGGAAAAGGAAATGACTACAAAGTAAATGACCCTCGGACCACGTGTTAGGAGTGCATGTGTATAAGCTGGAGAGGTCTGGCTAATGTTAAACCTCAAGAAATTAAAGTTTTAGGCTTTTTAAACTTTCATTGTTTGGATGATACATCTTAAAACAGGCTAATGAGTGCACTCTATTTTTCAAGGGCTTAGAACTCCTCTGGCTAATATTAATATTAACATCTGCAAAGTGATGTTGAAATGGACACCTAAGTAATGAAGATTGAAATACATCTCCCATGGGCCAGGACCTTGACTGCTCTAAAGCTCTGAGGCCGTTCCTGAATGTTTTCTTCTAAGTGAAAGTCAGTCAAGAAACTTCTCTCCACAACTGTGTTTCTCTAATTACAGTGAAAGAATTAACTACAAACTCAAGACTTCAAAATATTTCCCCAGTAGATTGCTGAGTTTCAGGGTTCTCTTTGTCGATAGAGAGAGAGAGAGAGAGAGATCAGGCACACATATGAAGTATTCATATATGTAACTGGTAGCTACATATATGTTTAATATGTAGATACCTATTTAACATATGTTCTTTTTTTCAGAACCTTTCTGTCTGTTCTGTTTAAAAGCAATATCTAAAGGTTAGAGATTATGGCTGTAATTTGATATCCAGAATTTATAATCATTAGCTGGTAGTTCAGCTTTTTTTTTTTTTTTTTTGAGACTTTACTGAGGTCTTCACTGCAAATGAAGCCTCTCTAATCTTCACCCATTGTCCATTTACACATGAGTAAATATGTTAAACTGCTCATAAAATGATAAAATAATTCTGAAGATAAATGCAAAATGACTTTTACAAAGACACGAAACAGTACATTACATTCTACTCTGGGTAATGCCTGCCAACATTCCAGAGGCCGGAGATTTGATAAAATATCAATTTAAAGGATGGGAAGAAATGATTCCTTGAGTGAAGAATTTTAGTTTCCCTGGATGGGAGTCTGATTCTGGAGAAAGGGCAGAACATACAATTTTTTCTTACCTTTGTAATTCGGCAATTCTTAAGCTAATAAATTAGAGTAAGTAGTTAGCCTGAGACATGGAGAAAATTGGATACAGCATGAAAAATTAACAACAGTGTTAATGAGAAAACGGTCGACTTGTAAGTTCTGGGCTTGAATTTAGTATGCTGGGTGATTAGGTCTTCATAAAGTTGTTTATTAAAAAAAAGAGCATTTGATCTTTTTTTAATGTTTCCAGATCCTGCCAAGGTCAAAGAAGACAATCTCTGCTTTGTCACATTATGTTCTGGTGTGAGGGTTGATGGTTTAATGAAATTGTTCTAGAAGAGCCAGCAGCCAGTGTACATCAGACCTGTGTGTGTCACTGGGAGAGCGTCTTTCACAGACAATTAGCTCTTTATAAGACATATGATAGTCCTCACCTTTATCCCATATGTCCCATGCCTCCTGAATGAAAACACCATTTACAACCAACCAAAATTAATCGGGGCCCCACTGAAGAGAAGGAAGTCAACCCTTTCGTTCTTTGTGGGCAAGTTAACTCTTTCAAATCTGATACATACCATGCGATGTTCTTTAGCTAATAGACCTTCACCTATTTGTACTTCCAAAGAATTCTTCTGATTTTAAAGAACGTTTAAAATATCTCTCTTGTCGGGGTGATGTTTGATGGCAAGGAACCAAAACTTACTCCAATTCACTAAAAAAAACAAAAAAAGTTTATTATAGGATGTAGACATATAAAAAGCAGGAACAAGTAAGCCTAAGGAGAGAATGAACCAAGAATCTCCAGGCACCTCAACAGAAGTTGTTCATGAATCTTCCATCTGATGCTTAGGGAAAAAACTGATTAGTTTCTTTCTTTCTTTTTTTAATAGATTTTTTTTTTTTCAGTTGATTAGTTTCTTCCTAGTCCGTGAATTGGTGCCCCAGCTCAGGTGTCTACCCTGATCAGTAGCCAAGGTTATAGAGGACCTCGAACTGCCTGCTTTTGGGAATGCGTGGAATAGCTGAATCTAGGTCAGAGCAGTGTGTTAGTGAAAACAAGTCTTCATTATTCTTGTCCAAGGCCCCCAACAGTTTCAGCCCTACCATCTTACTATATAGCTCAACAGTATGACCACAGAGATTGCTTGAAATTATAGGAGTAAATTGAGGCAGATCTATCTCTGCATTTGAAAGGGGAAAAAGTTTCAAAAATTCATAGCCCTGGATAGACTGGTAGGAATCAGTAGTACTGTGCTTACCTGCAAAGGTAATGACTAATTAAGAAATCCCAAGCCCAGTTTCCTTTGTTTCCTACGAACTGGAGGAATGAATTGGCCAAGAGAAGCTCTGAAGCATCTCTTGCAACATGTTTGGCCCTGTCCACATTAAAGACCCATAATAAACTGATTTAGTCACATGGCTAAGCTACCTGACAAGGGATAAGGTGGGAAAGAGGAATCTGAGATGATAATGGTGGCGAACAGCTCACATTTTTGTGTGTTGGGAACATGGGATTTGGTGTCAGATTTGGTTCAGGACAGGATTCCACTACTCACTACCTATGAGATTTTGATCAGATTACTTAATCTCTCTGAGCCTCAGTTTGCTCAACATTAAAATGAGAGTGATAACAGTATTGACCTGGATCATTGGATCATTGATCAGGATCAGTGAGAGTACTGACTAAATGGAGGCAAAGAGCTTAGCATGGTGCCTGGCACGGGTACACTACCATTATCAAATCATTTCAGTAGGCCTTCTGTACATGTTAATACTTTTTACGATTTCCTTGTACTTTTCTACACTCTACTACTTTGCATGTACATGTGTAATTTTTAATTCAAAAAATAAGCAAACAAAAAGAACATTCAGCTAATGATTGAGATGGAGCTAATTCTATTCTAGGCACTCAAATCTAAATGTTAACAAAGAGTGGAAGCTGATCAGATGTTAGGGACGTGTGACTCTGAGCTTGCAAGTAAACCTAGGATTTCCTTCAACAAATGCAGTTTCCTCCTCTGTCTCCTTGTTTTGTTGAACTGAAATATGGAAGTAGAAGGCACATATTCTGGACCAGCTTTGCAAAGCAAACCACGAGCCACTTGCAAGACTTAAATTTATAGCACCCATAAAATGTATAGTTATATACAAGCATAGGAATAAGCAGTCGAGAAGGTAAGGGATTTAATAAAAATTGGAGATACACAGAGGCAGCTGCTAAAGGTTGGAATGGGAACACTTTCACCCACGGATATGTGCTGTCATTGAACGCTTAAATCAGTGCAGGTGGGGCATTCAAAACGCATCTGCAGGGTCAGTTCGCTCCAGGTACTTTGCAAGGTTATATTGTCCGTGAATGAATGATTTTGCACAGGCAAGTCAGAGGACAGAGTACTCTCTTAGTCCCCAAGGATTCTCATCTGTTGTGACTAGCAAAAACCCGAAGTGGGAGGATGGGTCAGAGAGCTGAAATCCAGAGCCTTGCTGGAACGCGTTGATCCTTAGAAGTAAGCGCCTCAGTATGATAAATACAAACTCCTCAAGCCCGTGAGGGAATGGAAATTTAAGAACCAGTTAGGTCAAAGATCAGGAAATTTATGACGATTATCTGCGGTTACAGTGTAGAGTGTTTGAGGATGGTTTAAGCCAAAGAGTCCAGTGCCTGTAAATCTTGGGAGTGATATTAATACCTCTGTGAGCATGTGTGTACAATGTTTCTGAAAAGATTAATTGCAAAGGCCAGTTCCCAGGAAAGACATGCAGGTAATTGGCATTTAATTAATGAGAATAAGTTATATTAAATTAAAGACTTATAATCCTTGATTATTTATCTTCCTGTAGCCAGTGTGACAATCTACTCTTAGATTATTAACTCGGCACTGTTTTTCAAGAGGCCAAACCAAACCTTCTGTTCAGACTGTATGAATAAGAATATGTTTGCATCTTAACCATGGGAACAAAATGACTTTGGGGAAACCACAGAGGGTTTTTTTAAACATAAATGGTTTCTTAAAAATTAAATCCAGCAGAGCATCCAAGGTATTCTCAAGCATATCCCAAACCTCCAGAATCCAGACGAGTTGAACTATTGTGTAGTAGAAAGGTCATGAGTTTGAGGGTCGGTCTGACCTGGGTTAAATCCTGTCTCTGCTTCATTATTAACTCTAGAGCCTGTGGCATGTTATTAAAATTCTCTGAGGTTCAGTTCTCTTATCTTCAGAAATGAGAAAATAATATCCACTTGGAATACATTGTTTTAAAAATTAAATACTTTAAATTCCCATGGTCCACTGCCTATCACATAGATAAGTGCTCAATAAAAGTTTTTTCTCTTTACTTTCTCCTTCTTTTGTAGCACAGGATGACAGAAGCTAACAAATTATTCCAAAACAAAGTTGGAAGATTCATTCTATTTGATTTTGACAAATGCTATAAAGATATGTTAATCTAGACAGGGTGGTTTGGGGAAAGGTTAGATGCATACTTCAGTGGAATAGAATAGAGAGTCGAAAACAGACCCACACAAGTATGACCAATTCATTTCGTTTAAGTGCAGAGGCAATTCAAGGAAGAGAGGCAGGTCTTTTCAACAAATGGTGGTACGGCAATTGGATTTCATATGCAAAAATAAATAAACTTAGACCTAAACCTCATATCTTATACAAAAATTAACTCGAAATGGATTATTGAGCTAATTGTAAAACATAAGTCTGAAAAATTTTCAGGAGCAAATATTCATAACCTGGAATCAGGCAAAGAGTTCTTAGATATGATACCAAAATCACAATCCATAATGGAAAAAAATTGGTTAAGTTGGACTTTATTGAAATTAAAAACTTTCACTGGGTCAAAGATATTATTTGAAAAATGAAAAGGAAAGCTACAGACTGGGAAGAAATATTTATAAATTGCATTAGGTCTTGTGGCCAGAAGATATGAGCCTTAAAATTTAATCAAATTAAAAGTGGGTAAAGGACTTGAATACACACTTTACCACAGAGGACATACGGATGGTAAATAAGCCTGAGAATAGGTGTTCAACATTATGAGCCATTAGGGAAGTGAGATACCACTACTTGCAAATTAAAACCATGAGATCCCACTACATGCCTATTGGAGTGGCTTAAAAAACAAACCAAAAAAATGCAAAAAAGAAAACCTGATAGTACCAAGTGTTAATGAGAATGCAGAGCAACTAGAACTCTCATGCAGTAGTGATAGGATTACAAAGTAGCACAGCTATCTGGACAAGAGTTTGGTAGTTTCTTACGAAGGTAAGTACACATTTAGTGTCACCTAGCAATCCCACTCCTGGGTGTTTACTCCAGAGTAGTGATAACCTAGGTTCACCCAAGAAACCTGTACACAAATGTTGATCACATCTCTTTTCAGAAGCATCAAAACCTGGAAACAACTCAGATGTCCTTCAGTGGGTGAATGGATAAACAAACTAATACATTTATACAATGGAATATTACTTGGCAATAAAAAGGAACAAACCATTAATACACACGACAATGTGAATGACTCTCAAGGGCATTTATTCTGAGTGAAAGAAGACAGTCTCAAAAGGACACATGCTGTATGATTCCATTTATGTGATGCTCTCAAAAAGGCAGAACTATAGTGACCCATAGTTGCCAGGGGTTAGGGTGGGGGGAATATGTGACCCCAAAGGGACAGCACGGGGCAGTTTTTTGAGATGATGAAATTGTTTTGTACCCTGACTGTGGTGGCGGTGGTTGTTACACGGATCTATACATGTTAAAACTCAGAACTACAGGCCAAAAATTTTCAAATTGACTCTATTTTTTAAATAAAACAAAATAAAAAGAAAGAAATTAATTCCATCAAGAAGTCAGTCTGACTTACGGTAAACAAGACACAACACCCTAGAACTCTTAAGACGCTCTCTGTAGGTATAATTTATTCATTTATTGGAAAAATGTTTGTTGGGCACTTATGAGTCCACAGTGTTTTAGGTGCAGGAGATGAAGTACTAAACATAACAAAAACCCACAGGAGCTTGAATCATTATAATAATAACTATGGGGTATGTCAGACGGCATAAATACTACGATAAGGGAAATAGGAAATTGGGGGAAGGAGTGTTGCCATTTTATGTAGGGTGGTTGTGGAGAACAACTGAACCATAGACACAAAGGAAGAGAGAGGCAAGCTATGCAGATATCCTGGGATGAATGTTGCAGACAAAAAGAGTAATCTTAGGTGGAGCTCCACTCCAGTACACAAGACCAGTCAGAGTCGAACTACTCTCCTTGACATCTCAGAGAATCCTTGCAGAACCCTAGGGTTTAGATGAGGAATACAATGGGAAAACCACTAGGCCAACCCATCCCTGTACTGAGCATATTTAGTTTGAGGTCAAGAAGAAATCCAACCTGGGTAAGAAAAATCTCTTATCAAGGCCGAGTCAGGACTCTTGTCTAAAAGTCCCATCAGTTGCACGTGTGCCTTGGGCCTAGGTGATAAAACCAAAGCCACCAAAAGACGCCAGAGACTATGTCCAGGATGTGGTGAGAGAAGAAACCAGCTTGTCCATTAGTGAGGACATGTAGGGTTGGAGACTGGCCATCTTTCATTGATGCTATGGGTGCTCAGCCGGTGTGGTGGAAAAGTCATGACTCCAGCCCAGATGATTCATAATTAACCTGAGAAAGGGAAACAGCTGTAGATGGGTGGTGAGCCCCAGGTTGGCTGCAGATGGAAGGTTCCCAAACTCAAGGCATGGATGTTCAGAAAAGTGGAGTCTGGGGAGATCCTAGGGTTGACAGAGGCCAGCAGGAGGGACAGAGAGCAGACTACAACTAAGTCAAAAAAAATGCCAGGATCCCAGTGTAGATGGCAAGATAGTGGATAATGTGACTGGAAAGAAGCTAGTGGACATTACTGAAGCCTGTTTGCCTTGAATCCTGAGTGCAGCTGAAAATACCCCTCGTATCACTTCTTCTCCCTTCCAGGCTCAATGGCTGCTCCTTGAGTTTATCCTGAAGATGGACAAATCTTAAGTGAGGAGCGTGAAAACCCCCTCCCATCAGTCTGCCCATTACTATCCCACTCTGTCCCTGGGCTGCAGCTCAGGAAAATCCAAGGGAACCCGTCCCCTTTAAGAACCAGTGGCTCGCAGGGACTGGCTTCCTGCCAGTGTGGAAAAGCAGAGTGGGAGACATTTAAAGCCCTGTTTGAAAACTGTCATTTTTTCCAACGGCCTCAGATGGGGTGATTAATCAAGAAGCAATTCCGGAGAGAAGCCATCTTCTTTACCTACTTAAATCTCCCAGGTTAAGTTGTATTTTAAGCCCTGGCTTATTTTCAGACAAGTTTGTTGCTGTTGCCTAACCCTATGTTAAAGCAATTATTGTCTGCGAGGGTCATGCAGAGTTCAGTAGAACTGAAAAACTCACAGCCTTTAGTATTAATGGGGTGAGCAGCTTGTTCAGGGTCTTTTCCTTAAAGGGACAGAACAGTGCAAACAGTCAATAAGGATAAAAACACACTTGACGTATCAAGAGAGGGGAGGCTGCTTCTTTTTGTGCCTTCTGGCAAAGGCCTCCGAATCAAATAAACAAAAGAGTGGAAAGAGTCAAGCCCCACCCTCTGCAGACCACTGCCCCCCAGATGTTGTTGAATTTGTTGTGTGAACTCAAGTGAGAAGTTAGAAATTCAAGAAGTGGAGGGATGAGAACTAGCATACTTTGAATATCTACGAGATGCCAGTTGCTTCACATAAATGATCTACTCCTTTGATGTAACTGTATACAATGTAATTGTGCACTTTGCAGATGAGGAAAGTGAGACTTAGAGAGTTAAGGATTTTGCTCAAGATTACACAGAAACTGGCAGAGCCAGGATGAGAATCCAGACTGATTTGACTAAGTATGTGGACCCTTTTTGCACTGCCCACCCCCTGGCCCACATTAAATTACAACAACAGGGCTTACATGGCAGGATAACTGAGCACGTTGAATTTTTATTTGTTCTTTTAGATTCTACAAATATATATTAAGATGTTCATGTCAGTCAGCTCTTTTTTCCCAATTGTTATGAGGTTTTTAAAAATCTTTATTTTTTCTTTGTTGAAGTATGGTCGATTTACAATGTTGTGTTAATTTCTGGTGTACAGCACGGTGGTTATTCAGTTATACATATATATATATTCCTTTTCATATTCTTTTTCATCATGGGCTATTACAAGGTACTGAGTATGGTTCCCTGTGCTGTACAGTAGGGATAGCAGTAGTATCTGTTTCATACATAACAGTTAGTATCTGCAAATCCCAAACTCCCAATTTATCCCTCCCCACCCCATTTCCCCCACTGGTAACCACAAGTTTGTTTTCTCTCTCTGTGAGTCTGTTCCTGTTTTGCAAATAAATTCATTTGTGTCCTTTTTTTTTTATTTCAGTCAACTCTTTTTAGTTTGATTCTGTGTCTTTTTTAAATAATGAGAACTAACATTTAAGATAACACCCGCCAGATATTGAAGCCAAATGGAATGATCTCATTAAATCCACACACAACACACATACACAACTGATTAAAAGTCAAAGAAGAGCTCATCATCGCCCCGACTTACAGAGGAGGGAGCCGAGGCTTACAGAGTGTCTCTTGTTCATGTACCACAGTCAGTATGTGGAGAACCAGACTTCCAACCCAGACGTTTGGATTTGAGAGCCTACTCCGGTCTGTGTTTTGTTCAGGCACCATGGCTTTTCTCCCCCTCCCCTGACTGACAAAGCTAAGTGCCTTTCCCAGATTTCCTAGTGAGGAATCTCCAGGCTGCTCAGCAGCAGCCTCACTGCACAGAGAGGAATGGAGGGAGAGAAATGGCAAAATGACAGACCATATGGGAAACCAGTGCCCCTTAAGCCTTTGTCTCACAAGCTGCTCAGCCAAAGTGCCCCTGAGCTCCCCTCCACGGGGAAGCCGCTCTATAAAGGGAGTGGGACCCAAAGCCTGCGGATCAGACCCATGGCCCCAGCTTCTCTGGAGGCTCTAGACATTCCCTTCTCCCTCGCCTCTGGGACCTGCAGTCCCTCTGTGGCATAACCGTGGCATGTCATTTAATGGCTGCGAATTCCTTCCATTCCAGTGTCCAGGCCCCTCTGCACTCTAATTTTACACCCTTCCCCATCCAGGAGGAGAATCTGTTTCTCCACCATCTTGAATCTGGGCTGGTGCTATGACTTGCTCTGATCCATCCACTTCTACCCTCTCTGATTGCTGCCCTGAAGCCACCATGCAATGAAGCTGTTCTAGCTAACTGGATAATGAGAGGCCAAATGGGGAAGAAGGGAGCCACCCCAGCCAATAGCCAGCACCCACTGCCACACAGGCCAGGGTGCCCAACATCTTGACCTTGGGCCCAGCTGAGCCTCCAGCTGAATGCAGCTGCTTGGGTGAACCCTGGGAAAACTGGCAGTGCAACTTTGAAGCCGATTCAAAGAACTGTGAAAAAATAATCACTGTTTTAAGCCACATTTTGGGGTGGTTTGTTACATAGCAAAGACTGACTGAAACAGTGTTCCTTTGAAGTTCAGAGCACTGGAAGGGTACATCCTCGATTGACACTCTTCTCTGGAACACATCAGAGGCTGCCTCTATGCAATCAATGAAAATGATGCTCTCCAGAATCCTGCTGCCACTACCATAAACCCTCCAGAGAAACTTGAATGATTTCAGGACTGTTATCCTTTGAGCAACACAGAAAAGTCACTCAGATTACTAGACTAACAATATTTGAGATCTAGGGAAAAAATTTACCAATATTTAAAATGAAAGCTAAAAGTCAAAATTAATATTTCATTGAATGTAAGAACTCTCCAAGTAGTTGCCTACATTTCCACATGTGTATATATAAAACATATTCAATGTGGACCATTATGCTTGAATCAGTGATACAGGATGCATCTTCCAAAGGTTCTGGGGACCATGACCATCTTGAATATCTCGGACATTTTGTGTGTTGATGGACCTCAGAACTCTGTGTATTTATTTGGCTTTTTAAGTCCTACTCTGATGCCCCAAGTCGAGCTGTGTTATACTATCCTGTCCTTGGGAAGAAGATTAGTTGTGGAGTTCCTACAACTAAGGGTACCCTATCTACCTAAGTCAGTTACCAAAAAGGAGTCCCCTGCCTCAGACAATCAGAGGCTCCTTGAGACAGGTCAAGGCAACTAAATTCAGCAGACAGCCTGTAGAAAAGCAAAAGGATGTTTTCTAGAGAAACAGGATTGTGGGAGCACAGCACAGTGTGTGATGGGGTACAGAGATGACGCCATTGAAGACAACTGAATTCTTCATTAACTAATTGAGAATTATTTTAAATCTAAGTCCCTCCTGAGGAAAGGAAGCAGAGAACTCCTGAATTCCTGACTGTCAGAATCATGACCACAACCACACATGTTATGAAAATACGGAAGCAAAAGCTGGCACAGCCGCTTAGCGGGGGGAACACAAAGAGCTCTTATTGCCACAGTTAACCCACGGAGACTCGCCAATGCCCCAGACGTCATTTTCAAAAACGAGGACTAGCCAAACCTCCACCTCAGTGGAGCTATCTGCAGCTTGGTCCTGCAGGTGGCCACACACCAGGTTTGTTCTCTTATTCTCTCTCTTGTATTTGGGAACATCCTCAACCTTAATCAAGGTTCTCCAAATCCAGTCTATGTAGCATAAAGGCTATGTTGGAGGAAGGGGTCAGCCTTACCAGAGGCCATTAGGATCATAAACTAAACTCATGAATCACTCCTGCAAGGCAACCGCTCGGTGGAGAGGCCCTGTTAAGAGCCAAGATTACTCTTAATTTAATCTAGTGCAGTCAGTCCCCTGGAGAGGTGCCAAGGGGTTGTTTATGGGAATGGGGAAGTAATCAATACACCATCAGAGAGGGAGCCAAATAATTTAGGTCCTGTTCATCTGAGGGAGGGCAGACCTTGTAGAAAGGGCATCTATAACCTTCCATAACCGTAGCTGGGGGTGAGGGTGGGGGTGGGGAGAGAGCGAGAAGAGGAAGAAGGAAGACAAAAAAAGAACATGCTAAAAAGGGGAATGGGAACATTTTTGTCCTAATCAGGGCAGTGAGGGAAAAACTGACAGTTTTCTTTAAAGATGTTTTCTGCCACATTTATTAAAACAGAGGTTTACTAAATGCCCCTTGGTTTCTTCTCACCCATAGCTGTACTGTCTGGAGCAGGCACTGAAATCCTGTATTGCCTCTTCCGAGCTGCTCATCCAGAGCATCTCAGCTCACTGATGGCAACTGACAAATTCCTGTTCCAGCCCAAAATGTTCATCCACGTGGAGGGACTCATATGGTACATTTCCTTTATCTGTTGCCTTTGGGCAGACAGATCCCATCGTTCCAGATCATGCTTGGGCAATGAACAGGGAGTGAGACCAACCTGAGCACGAACTGCTTATTTATTCCTGCATCTAACAAGGATCTCTACGTGTGCAAGTGTATTTGTTTCTACCTTTTTAAAAGGTATATTCACACATGCTAAAAATTCCAGTTTTACAAAATCAGTCTCCTTTCCTCCACCCATCGTAACCCCTTTCCAAGTACTCTGCCCAGAGGCAGCTCTTACCACCATTGGTTTTTTTTTTTTTTTTAACATAAGATAACATTCTGACCCTGGCACCCTGAATTCTTTTTTCTTAACAATATGCTTTGGATTTCATTCCTTAGAGTATCTGTCTCCGGATTCAACGGCCACATAGAATTCCATTTTATGTGCATTTAGATTGCATCTAGGTATTTTTGGGGGGGTGGGGGGTTGTGGTTTTTGGCTTTTGGTTTCAGTAAGTCTTTTGAGCATCTTTGAAGCTACTGAAGACTAAAAGATGAGATTTTGTCCCTGCCCTCGAAGACTCCTAATCTAGTGGCAGAGACAGGCATAGAACCCATTAATTGATGATTTGATTAATTAATGTTGCATGGGTTACAATCCTGACATGAATCCTGAACTAGAGAGGAACACAGAAGACACATAAATCTCCTTGGTGGGGACACAGAAGGCATCACAGAGGGGGGGACAAGGGAGCTCACCAGGTGGACATGTGGGTACCAGGGCAGGGGAGAACTCAGCCATAAAAGGAAACAGCCTGTGCCAAGGTGGGCCTAGGTAGCCACAACGCTGAGCTAAAGGAGGAAGGGAGAGACAGATCAGCCCCTGACCCCCCAGAGCTGGTCCCTCCTCTAAGCCTCAGCGTCCCCAGCAAACAAACGCTCCCTCCTGCTCCTTCTCTCCGGAGTCCCCCAAACAACTTAAAGCACAAGCCTCAGAGAGAACATTCTCAGGTCCAAGCCGGGCCTCCTAGGCACGGTATGTGGAGCCCTCGGTGGGAGCAGGGCCGGCCCCCTCGGCTGTCCCCCTTCCCTCCGGGAGCCGGGGCCGGCGCTGTGCACCTGCCTCTGAATCGTGCGCGGCGGTTGCCGGCCGGGAGCTGAGTGACACAGCAGGTGCCTCCAGCCTGCAGACAATTCCATATTTCAATGGAGCGTCGCCACCAAAGCTTATTATCTAGGGCAATAAACTTTGGGATTAGGGGGATTCGGAATGATTGTGTGATTCTCCACAAAGCTTATCTTCTAATAGACCAGCTGCTTTATTAGGCCGCCCCCACCCGCACCGGGCCCTTCCCAAAGCGTCCCGAGTCCCAGGCAGCCGAGGGGGGCCTTCAGGGCGGCAGCGGCAGACAGCTGGGGGTATCATATCACCCTCAGTCTCCATCTGCGAGTGTTAAATTACGGGCGGCTTCCAGCTGGGCACACCCCGGCTCCCACCTTCCCCCCACAAAGCCCTCCCCCGCGTCAGTGTCTGGCATCTGCCAAGGACACGACGTGACCGCCCCTCCCCTGCTGGTCCCCACCTCTGAACTCTGAAAGGGCCAAGCCTGGGTCTTTGCTGGCTATTAGGGCCATCACTGTCACGGCGCGGAGGGCAGTGGAGTGCCATAGAGTTGAGGGCTGCAGAGAACCGGGGCACCGTGAAGATTTCTGTTGCACGTGGGGCTCTGCCGGAGCTGTTCAGCATCGACAAGAAGGGGGTCAGATTGTGCACTGAAGACTCCCAGAGAATCTGGCGTGCTTAGCAAGCTTCTGAGTATTCTCCCCCAAACAGGAAATTAATTCACCCTTGGTTGTGATGCAGGTCATTCCCACACCCTCCCCAATCCACTGCCCAGCTCCTTTTCTGGCCGGAGCAGAGCCTGGGGACAGTGTCTCTCCAGCCCCTTGCGGTCGGCAGCACTGGGGCTACTCTCATCCCCTGTCCCTCGCTGAGAACCGCTTTTGTCCTCAGTCCGCGGCAGAATATCTGCTCAGAGGAGGAGTTTATTAATAAGGATTGATAAGCCTGCTGAGAGGAGTAGGGGAAGATTCAGATATGTTTGAGACATAATGAATGTGTGGCCTTGTTTTCCGACTCTGCACAATGTGGATTCTATCACCTACTTTGCAGGACTGTGGTTAGAAATCAATGTGAGACAAGCGTAGTGTCCACTATTTGGCATGCGCTCAATACGTGGTGTTGCGACGATGAGGATGATGATGCAGTATCATTATTACTGCTTTTGCTGACATTATGCGTGACCTGTAAACACATTTGTTAGCAGGGCTTCCATAACGATCCTCCTGTTATGAATGTGGGCGAGAATTATTGACTGTAAATCTAACACACTCAATCAGAGAGGCTTGACAGTTGTGAAGGAGTGTGAGAGAAGGACTAGGTACTTAAGCAGTGATCAGAATTACTCAGGTTCATGAAGTTCATCTAACCTGAGTTCTGTTTTTCATTCATTCATTCAACGACCAGATTTCAAGCCCCTGCTCTATGCTAGGCACTGCTCTAGGCTTTGGGGAAACAGCCATAAATGAGAATTTAAAAGTTCTTGCCCCTATGGAACTCATATTTTGGGGGGAAAGAAAGAAAATCAAATGGACATTTTAAAAAGAATTTCAAATTGTGATAAGCCTTGTGAAAAAAATAACCAAGTCATGGACTAGAAGTTGACTGGCAGGGTCTGGTAAGGAGGGTAGACAGAGTGAAGCCCTAAGCAATGAGAATGCAGCAGCCATGTGAAGATCTGGGGGAAGGTGCTCAGGCAGAGGGAGCAGCATGTGCTCAGCTTCTAGGAAGAAGGAAGCAGAAAAAAAGGCCAGTGTAGCCAGAGCAGAGTGGGTGGGAAAGAGGGAGGGAGGGATGGGCAAGTGCCAGATCACCAAAGTCCTTCAGGCCTTGACAAGACACGGCAAGGGTTAGGATTTCATATTTTTTTAAGCTTTATTGAGGTATAATTGACAAAGAAAATTGTAAGACATTTAAAGGGTATATATCATGATGATTTGATATACATTTACATTATGAAAGGATTCCTCCCACCTAGTTAATTAACAGGTCCATCACCTCACATATTTATGTATATATATAGTTGAGAACATTTAAATTCTACTCTTAGCAAATTTCAATGTAGCATTTCATTCCAATCGCTATAGGAAGAAGGTGGATGGTTTTAAGGAGTCGAATGACATGATTTGATTTACATGTTGGGAAGGTCCTTCTGGCTACCGTGTTCAGTAACAATGCACTTGCGTGAGAAGCCATCACAGCATCCGTCAATGCAATGCCACCACCTGTCACAAACATTCAGAAAGTCAGGACATGAAGAGGCCTGAGCCATGAGGGACCCGGCTCTAGAAACTCCTATCAACAAGAAGCCCAGGAAAAGCCCACAGTGAGGACAGGCTCACACTAAGTGAAGCTCCATTTACACTGCGTTTCCTACAGGTTTGGGACTTTGGCACCACCTAAATCAGTACCCAGAGCAACTGTAAAAGTTTAGGATTTGAGAAGAGTGAGGCATAACACCCGATTATCTTTTGAATTGGCCACCGTGTCTGTTGCTGTTTTTCCTAAGTCCCCGTGCCGTACACACACATTGCAAAACTCTGCCTCAACTCTTTGCTCTTCTATGATTTGATATTTGAAGACTCACATAGGACCGTTGCTTACTAGGGAAGAAAGTAAGTGGCTCTCATCCCCTATTTTGGAAAGGTACTGGGAGTGTTACACAGAGATGCAGACAAGGCTTACTTGTATGCCTCGTCACTCTGTAACAAATTCTTGTGAGTCTGTAGTCTGGTGGGAGACACGGAGAATTAGCAATCAAGGAAAAGTGAAGTTTGGTTTTGGCTCTGCTTTTAAGTAGCAAGTGCAAACTTTACAAAATATTTGTTCTTTCAAGTCTGTTTCATTTCTATCATATGGGTATAGATTAATACCTCCTCTAAAAAACAAACAAACCTAGGTCTCCTAAACTTAGTTGATGCAATTTTAAAAAATCCTCCATAAACACCAGACTAGGTATCACTCAATCTATGTACAAAGTCTCCTAACAGTACCAGTAGGAGACTCCTTTCTATACCTGCTTTCTCATACTTTACACACATTGCTAACCCACTTGGTTATTGATTCCTAAACTCACTACATAGCATTACAGAGCAGAAGTAGATTCAAAATGGGAAGGAGTCCTGTGTGCTACCATCAAGGACATATGATCACATGATCCCTGTGCACTGGGACCTTGTCACTGCTTTTTGTTTTTTGTACTCATTATTACACCTAGCATATAAGAGGCACTCAATTCAGATGTTTGCTGAAATGAAACTGATGCTATCCCTTGTCATTATTTTTTTTTAAGTCAGAAGACTCAAGGATTCAACCAGAAGGAACTGGATGTCTAGGTCACTTAGGGTAGAGAGGAAGAGCTTGATACATCTTAAGCCTTAAAATCACAGTGGTAAAATACACAACAAAGTCATTGTCAATGACACCATCATGGTCTTGTGCTCCCAAGAGATATGTGTCCCAAGACAATATGCACTGTCTTTAAAAAGGCAAGAAAGCCTTTTATATTTCAGCAATAAATTCATTAAGATTTTTAAAACCTCAAACTGTCAATTATCCAGAAGATAGAGATATTTAGAATAAATTGTTATGTATTTGTATACATATCTTTATTGGCAACTTACTCTATACCAGAGAGAATCAGTATAGACAGACAAGGTCCCTTGCCCTCATGAAGTCTGCATTCAATTGAGAGAGCCAGAAAATAAGCAAGCAAACACAGAGAAGGACATAAGGAATTTACCTTAGGAATCTTAGAGACTCAGGGTCCCCTCTAATAGAACCTCATAGGTCCATCTAAGGAGCTATTAAGAAATTAAATGTGAATGTGCTATAAAAGTTGAATGTACTCTAAACATGTATGTTTCTTAGTAATAAAGGATGTAAAGAAAACTATCAGTTATTAATGACCGTCTTATTACTATGTATTCAGATTTGAAAAAAAGGATGTAAAAAAATCAAATTGCAGTAGTACATATACAGAGTGTGGTTTGACTCATGATTGCGCATTGGAAAGAAATTCTCTTCAAGGGTTTTCACTTTTTAAAAACACTTCTATAATGTTTGATTTTATTTTTCAAGGGACTTGCGTGGCTGTTGTAATTTAAGGGTTCTCAATGCAAAGTAGTCAACGGGATGCTCATGGGTCTCTATAAATAGGACTGTGTACATTCGAAAGAAGCAGAATGCATGTAAGATGGTCGCCATCAAACATGAAAAGTCTCTGCAGTGTCTAGCGTGGGTAATGAGGTAGAGAGAAAATTTCATCAAGATGAACTTGGAGATAATTCCTTTAGCACAGAAGGCAGAAACGTTAATTGATGGATGTGATGCCCACGCAGGATAACACATTTAGCTCCGGAACATGACAGCTTCAGTTGGCCAATGTGAAAATGAAAGGAAAGGAAAGGAAAGGAAAGTCTCTTGAATTGGGGTGATGGGAGGTAAGAGGAAGGATGATTTTAATGGGCACCAAATACCTATTTTTCATTGATACAAGGACTCTGGTCCAATTAGGGGATCTCATTGTCAGGATCCTTGGGGTGAAAATTAGGATAGCACCTTTCTTTCTTTTCTTTCTTTTTCTTTCTTTCTTTCTTCCTTTCTTTCTTTCTTCCTTTCTTTCTTTCTTTCTTTCTTTCTTTCTTTCTTTCTTTCTTTCTTTCTTTCTTTCTTTCTTTCTTTCTTTCTTTCTTCCTTCCTTCCTTCCTTCCTTCCTTCCTTCCTTCCTTCCTTCCTTTCTTTCTCTCTTTCTTTCTCTCTTTCTTCCTTCCTTCCTTCCTTCCTTCCTTCCGTCCTTCCTTCCTTCCTTCCTTCCTTTTCCTTTCTTACTTTGTATCTTTTTTTCATTAAATAACTTTATACATGATGAACTATAGAAAGGAAGAAAAATGTTGTACTTTCAAGAGAAACAATTTCCATGGGAAGACACTACACAAATCTATCTCTGTGTTTTCTTAGGTGGGTGGCTGGAGAAACACAGTCATGATTTTAAAGATCATAGTCAAGATGAACAAACAGTACACTGAACTCACCCCAAGCCTCACATTACTACCAAAGAAAACAAATTTTCCTGATCCTGACAAATCCCAATCGAAGACTGCCTGCCCAGACAAATCCCATCTTATCAATCAGGCTGCTCCAAGGAAGCTAATCCCCAGCGCCGCAGCCTGCCTGGAATTCACTGCTCCACTCTTTGCTCAACTTTCTCTCCTCTGAGTACACAGATTATGCAAGCAGTGTGGCCACCCAAACAATTGGAAAGCGAAGAGGCCAAGCTGACAAGGATGCCTAGAGTGTTTTGGAGCAAGATTTAAGATTCTCCTGCTCCCAGGAGTCACAATTTGCATTTACCTGGAGCATCAGAACGACCCTCAAGAATAAGAGGGAGGCAGAGGCTTGCAGCTTGGCAGAGCTGGGTTCCACCTCAGACTCAGCTGGACACTAACTATGCCACTTTGGGCAAGTTACTTAAACTGCAGAAACCTCAGTTTTCTCTTCTACATCCTGGAGATGATGACACCTACACCTCGGGGGATTAGGTGAGGATTAGGTGAGAGCGTGCAAGTCAAGTGCTTGGCATACAGCCTGTCGCACAGGAAGCGCTGGATGCTTGGAAGTAGTATTATGAAACTGGGAGAAAAGCAGTTACATTCTAACTTGAGGCTTTGGAGGAAATTGGTGTAATTAGCCAATAAAAATCCGTGGATATGGGACTGCTCTGTAACGGCATGGGTAGAAAGGCAAAAATGAGTGGTTTCATCTGGGCTGCTAAATCACAGTTCCAGAAATGTCCTGAAAGCTTTGGGCCAATTAATGTAATTTCTCTGAGGTCCAAAATCCTTGTCTTTCCCTGGGTAACAGTTATACCCCAATCCCTAATGAACTCAGAGATCACACAGTTTTCACTTAGAGTAATGTCACATATAATAAGCACTGATTTCAACAGCCCAAAAGTAGTTGAAAAGATATTCTGTTTTTTGCTGGACTCCTTCAAAGGACATGATACAGAATTTACATACTTGATTCACAACAGTATTTATTCAATCTTTATAGTCTCCCACCCACTTAATTTACTCTCTGCAGCTGCTCCAAGACTGTCTCCTCAAATACTCCTAAAAAACTAAACGTTACCTCCCATCACCATCAACAGGCACTTATCCACCCTTCTCTCTCTGCTCTCTATCAGTATCTTATTAATTAGACCATTTCAGCCCCTCTACCAGCAAGACAGAATCCCTCCTCTTTGAGAGGGAGAAATAGGGGGGAAACTGAGATGAAGATCCCAGGGGTCCTTCTGTTAGGCTAGAAGTCTGTGAACATTAAAAATGTTTATTAGTTTAATCTGCCTCATAAGGTTGTTGTGAGAATTAAATGAGATAAAAACTAAGCAAAGTGCTTGAACATAGTAAGCGCTCAATAAATCGTAGTCATTGCTATTACCTTTGGGCAGAGGACGGTCCATGTTCAGCAAATAGTATAAATTAGTGCAAGAAACATGCAGCAAGGTTAGATGCACGGATCGGAGCTCAACCTCATTCACAGGTATAGAGCTCAGGACCTGTATAGTCAACATCTTGCCTATTCAGACTTACGGTACCTACTTTCCCCTTCTTAGCTGACCTCCTTGGAAATGACCCTTTGCTTTCCTGGGTGGTCTAGCAGACCTTTAACTTCCCTGGTCCCTCTTGCCAGAGCTAGCTAATTGTGACTGTCACCCTGGAATGCCACAATGTTTTGTATTACATCATCATAGGTTCAGCAGAGATCTCTAGTCATGAGAATGTTCTCATTGCATGATAGTCATTGGATTATCCGGTCATAAGAATGAAGAATATTTCCTGCCAAACCTCTTGGCTAGACTTCTCTTGATCCACACTTCTACTTTCTACTTTTAACAAAGTGAGTAAGTAACGCAGAAAGATCCAGGCTACTGCAGTCTGCAGTGGCATCCCCAAGCAGTGAAGTGTCTACATGCAAACAAACTTCAGAATGAAGCGGTAGAATGTTTACCAATCTGCCATGTTATCCTCTGAGCATTTTCCAGTAAGATTCTTGGGAACTGGTGGCATAGTAACTGATCGAGTTGATTAGAGAGTCTCCCTCCCCTGCCTCCACACAGACTTTAAAAAAAATCAAGCTTTAATTTTTGCAGAGGCTAATCGATATTGCCCAGTCCTGACAGCCCCTGTTTCACTACCAGGCCTGTTAGGAGGTGGGAAGGACTTAGTAATGCCTTCGACTTTCATTACTCAGCCAGATTGTGGAGTCTATCAATTATCCTAAGCATTGACAGTCAGTTGAATTAATTGGTGCATTTGACAAGGACAGCTATTACCCTATGTTGTCCTGACAGCTGGTTTTGATATTGGGAATTTGTCAACCTCCCCTTCACGGGAGCAGTGGGAGGGATGGTTGAGTGAATCAGGAGAGGACATTTCAGAATTTTCCCCCCACATTCAGCAGCTGCACATTGTCCTCCTCCTAAATAGAACTGCTGACATCCTGAACCCGAGCATCCCAACACATGTCACACTTCCACAGGACGACAATCTACACTGAATAGGGCTGACAAAATGAGAAAAAGACCCAGGAAAGTCGACGAAGTTATTAACACAGAACTAGGAATCCTTTAGCAATGACTTCAAGTGCCCTTTGGAGGCCAGGCATACTCACTGCTCTCCCCTCTCCTGGGCTGACCCGCCGGATGGGAGTGGAGTTCTCATCCTGATCAGCAGATACGGTAGCTTCAGCTGGAGTCATACATGAGGACGGTTCTAGTCACCTTTATCTGAGGAGATATTCAAGGTGTAGACATGCAAATAATGAGTGACTTTTAAGGTCTCCGTCAGCTTTAAGATTCTGTGATTCTAAAGCTTTTTGTAGCTTCCACAACATCTTTTTGGAACTTTCCTAACCAAGTGACTTGGGCTAGCGGGGAAAAAAAATGGAGCAGGATGACCTACTGACTTTCCGTGTGCCTGGGAAGAAGTTACATCTTTTTCTCTGGAATTCTATAACCTGCCTGTAAGGTGGGAAGAGTGACCATCCGGCAGCTTTCAAACACAATTTTCCAAGATAAGGCAGCTAGTAAGACTAGGGGGAGAAATCTGAACTCTTGGGAAGACAAGCACAGTTAACCCAAGTCATTACCCGTACATGCCTCCTGGGTTTTGGCTGCGTGAGAAAGAGGAACCAAAGTGCTGATTTCACTGGGACTCTCTGAGGCCAGGTGTTAATCGCACTCTGCTCCAGCCGTTTGGTACAACTACTCTCAGACATTAATGCTGACCATGTGAGTTAACAACTCAGTGGGCCTGCGATTGTCCAGGGTTGAGCAAGAAGTGCTGAGCAGTAAATGTAATCCACAATCCATAAAATTAAGCCTGGTGGAGAAATGCAGTTCAAGGACATTTAAAACAGTTAAGCACGAGGAAAAGCAAAACCGGCGTTTGGCTGGATTTTCTGGGTGGCATGTTGGGCGCGTGGCGTGGAGGTGACCCCTTGGAAAGGTTAATGGCAAAGCAACTGGCGCCACCGTTAGTGAGAAGCTGGGCCTTTCCCTTAGGACGTGATTAGGGCTTTGGGAAGCTTGTAGAACATGTTTCTAGAATCTGTCGGCTCTGGATCTCCTCTCAACTGCCGAACATGCCAGGCCGTTCATCTCACTTCTGAGCCCTTGGTTCCTCCTCATGAAAAGATTGCTGTGCTGCGTGTTTTCTGTCCTCATTACTTCTGCCCATCTCACCCCACTAAGCGTACTCTGAAAGCCATGTGGGGGCATGAGAAGGGGTCTGTGGGGACAGCGGACAGGAAGAAGCAGAGATTCCAGGCATCAAAGTGTATCTGAAAGCTCAACGAGCCTTCCAAGCTTGGGCCCACACGCCACTAGACATGCCAAATGGTGGTGCAGCTTTAACTTTAAGTATCTCCACTGTCGAGGAACTCACTACTCCTCGCCATTTCCCTCTTCATCTTTGCAAGGTTTTGAATATTTAAATATTTTTCGTAAATTGACCTGAAATCTGCCCTCCTGCTACTCCCACCATTAATGAAAGTTCTAGCCCTCCGGTACCATATGAAACAAATCGTCTTTGCATAACAACAATTTGAAAAGAGCTGCTCCAGGCCTCGTGAGCCGGGATGAATCCGAGTCTTGTGGGACCTGAAGCTTATACAACTTGAGAGGCCCTCTTTCATAAAAATGACATAAAATTACTAATATAAAGTTAGGCACAAAAATGTTTATTTCTAATAAGAAAATAAATCCACAAATTACACATTTTAAAAAGTTAAATGAATCTAAACATCACAAAACCAGAAAAGGAGCATAATAATTTTACTAATGGATTGCTCGACACACCTCTGTGACGCTTTGATTTATAATAAATATATATTTGGTCTATGTCCCCATTCCTGGCCCAGAACTCCTAAAACCCTCGGAATCTCATAAGTGATGAGAAAAATAAAGGTGTCTTTTGTTATATTATGAGGTGACTAAGGATAGTGGCTGGTTGCCAAGGGAAACAAGCACATGATTAGAGGGTTGGAACTTTCAGTCCCATCCCCCTGACCTCTGGGGAGAAGAGTGGGGCTGGAAGTTAAATCAGTTATCAATGGCCAATGATTTAATCAACCATGGCTATGTAATGAAGCCTCCATAAAAACCCAAAAGGACAGGCTTCAACGAGCTTCCAGGTTGGTGAACGTGTGGCAACTTGGGGAGAATGGCATGCTCTGAGGGGCTTGGGTGCTGTGTCCCCTTTCCCATGCCTTGCCCTATACATGCCTTCCATCGGGCTGTTCCTGAGTTGTACCCTTCATCACAAACCAGTAATCTAGAAAGCAAAACCTACCTCTGAGGTCTGTGAACCGCGCTAGCAAATTAATCAAACCCAGGGATGGAGTCACGGGAACCTCCCATCTAGAGCTGGTTGGTCAGAACTCCAGATGACAACCTGGGCTTGCAGCTGGCGTCTGGAGTGGTGATGGGGCCGGGGGGAGCCTTGTGGGACTGAGCCCTTAACCTGTGGGAGTTGACCCTATCTTCAGGTAGATAGGGTCAGAATTGAGCTGAATTGTGGAACACCCAGCTGGTGTCTGAGAATTGCTTGGGAGAACCCTGCCACAAGTTGGAATTGGGTGCTCAGAACCTTTCCCTCACTAATACTTTTTTCTTCCTCACATTTTTTTTTTTGGCTCAATATTCCACATAACTATTTGAGAATGATTTTGTAATATTTTCTAAGGGAAAGGAAATCCAATCTTTCCTCTAACATTAGAATCTGTCTTTTATTTATTTTTTAATTTTTTGTTATTGAAATAGAGTTGATTTACAGTGTTGGGTTTGTTTCTGGTGTACTGCCTAGTGATTCAGTTACACATTTATATATAGTCTTGTTCATATTCTTTACCATTATAGGTTATTACAAGATATTGAACATAATTCGTTGTGATAAACGGTGGTTTTTCAGCTACACCAGTTGTGATGGGTAGCATCAGTACATTTTGGGGATTGTTGTCAAATTTGGGAAAGCCTCTGCAAGTGCCTATTGTATATGAGCTCTAGATTTGGAAGCATTTTCCATAGACCAACCTCTGGCTCCAAGCGTTTCACACCTTGCTTCTCCATGTTACGTATAAACATCTGATGCCTGGCACCGTATGACACTTTGGTCATGCCATACAGCCCCCAGTCTTGCACCCTCGTGACACACCCGATGTTGGGGGAGCCAGCATAATCAGTGAAAGGGAGATTCCGGGAAGCTATTTTTATCCCAGAAGAGCTAGCCACACTTCACTGTGCACAGAAGTGAGTGATCAATTTACAATACACACATATATCAAATCATTATGCTCTACACTTGAAACAAATACAACGTTATATGCCAGTTATATCTCAGTTAAAA
Organism: Camelus dromedarius; assembly: GCF_036321535.1. Lineage (NCBI taxonomy): Eukaryota > Metazoa > Chordata > Mammalia > Artiodactyla > Camelidae > Camelus > Camelus dromedarius. The sequence continues at coordinate 26,981,225 of NC_087447.1, forward strand.
AATGGATACATAAATCAAGGAAAAGAAACACAATGACCAAGGCTAAAACAAAAGAGGTAGAGAAATGAATGTGAACCACAAAAATATATCCCATTACACCCAACCTAGATGTCTCCCCGTCTCAAGTTCTCCTTGGCTGGAGCTGAAACCACGGGCTGCTACTCCAACACCCTCCTGACAAAGGGACGTGGGAGGGGGACAAAGCCCAGGTGGAAAGAGACAGTGGCCTTAATCAATTGTAGTGACAATATCTTACTGTCATAGATGTTATGAAAACTTATGACCATGGGAACATATGACGGCCCCTTCCCTAGATCTTAGGAGGGGCTGTATGAACGAGGGACCCTGAATCTCAAGCTTCTTGAGTGTCATAGAAACTTGCCTCTGCCCATGAGTCTTGAAAAGTAAATAACTTCCCTGGGATGAAGAGACAACAGTTCCTCTGAAGACTGGTCCTGGGGCCAGTGAGCATGAGAATGGCAAAACACCAGTAGCATTAGACAGGATCAGGAAGTGGGCCACCCATCCACCCTGCGGTGGCTGTGGTTTTTGGACAGAGCACAACGCATGATGCATTTACTGGCAACCTGACTGAGCCTTCTTTTGGGGGCTGTGGCATTTAATTCCAGTAAAAATTTGGGTACTCCTGAGGCATCCATCATGGAAGGAGAAAACTGGCAATAAGTTGTGTCTTATAAAGCCAGGATCAACCTCAGATCAGCTTTACTTAGGAGGGAAAGTTTGTGCGCCTGTCACATGACATTTTCACTGAGTATATAACCAATTAGCTTCCGAGTCCTTGACTGCGGCATGAGAAGGGAAAGGCTGTCCGGAAACAAGGTCTTGCATTTGGATGAAGAGATGCTGCTGCCCCTCTCCTTTTGTGCTTAATGTGTGTATACTAGACCATGTTTGCTTGTTTGCTTGTTTGCTTTAAATAAATGTATTCTATCTTCCCATCTGCGAGTTTTTCAAGGATAGTGTTATGTCATACACTTAAAAAATCACTTTGTATCCTCAGCCTTTTTTTAGCATATGTTATATATAGCAGACATCAAACAATGTTGGCCATTGAGAACTTTTACATATATTTAGATTATTCAACAATTGAAATGAAAATTAATTTGCGTGTTCTTTCTTCTCTATACTTTTTCCTCTGTCTTTTTTGCTTTCTTAATTTTTTTCCCTTAATCCATCCTTCTGTCCTTTGTCCTCTTATTTCCACTAAATTTGGGGCTTCAGAATCAGACAGAAACTATTGGAATCCTGGCTTTGCCACTTACCAGCTGCATGACTTTGGGCGAGAGACTTAACTACCCTGATCTCCAATTCTTGCAGCTACAAAATGGGGCTACTAAGAGATCCTCTCAAAATCATTGCAAGATGATGAAATGATACAGTGAACAAATGATGCAATTCTATGGCAAATATTTCACAATGCTTCCTTCACTATCCTGAAATGAAATTCGTAAATAATATGACCTATATACACACATAAAAATCAATAAATGCCCATATGTGATATAAAGAGAATATAAAAAGAAAGTAATCTATAATAAAATAATTTGTAAATGCTCAGGTACAACCATACTAGACAACACAATAAAGCGGACCAACGTTTGCACCTACATTTTTCACCATATATGTGACAGGTACAAATGCAGACCAATACAGGTGTGTTGTACAAGCAACTCATGTACCACAGGGCACAAAATCAAGTGCAGTCTTGCCTCAGTTTACTTAATAGTTGCATTTCTGGAAAGTTATAGGTATATTAAAAAAACCTATGCAAAGCATACTCTTTAAATATGATGAAGTCAGGTTCTAGGCTCAGATAATTATAAATAAGTTTTCACCAGTGTACTCTTTGAGAATCAAGTGGGATGCAAAACAATCCTTCCTTCTGCAGATCTGTTCCAGTCATTGCAGAATGTCTAGCATGATGCATCTTTGGTCCCCACCTGTGTTTTTTTCCAGCCCCAACTTTCCTGCCCCAGCTCCAAGTTCAGCTCCAACTTCTCTAACACCAAGTGGGTGTCCAATGATTCAGTTCAGTTATGACACTAACTATCCAGAGCTAGCACTGATCTCGCAGGTTCAGGGCTCAGGCCCACGAGGCTGCCCCCACTTCAGATGCCAGTCACAAATTGTGTGTCCGAACTACCCACACTTCTGACCCACCGACGACAGACTTGGGCGCCACCACTGTCTCCCAACTCCAGGTTCAATGATTTGCTAGAATGACCCATAGAACACAGGGAAGTGCTATATTTATGATTACAGATTTATTAGAAAGGATTCAACTTAGGCACCACCACATGGAAGAGATGCATATGGCAAAGTATAGATTTGGGGGGAGGTGCTGAGTTTCCGTGCCCTTTCTGGGCATGCCCTCTTTCTAGCACAGTGTGTTTTCATCAAATCAGGAGCTCTCCAAACCACATTGTGTAGGAGGTTTTGTGAAGGTTTCATTATATAGATGATATGAATGTAACCATTGGCCATTGGTGGTTGACCTCAACCTCCAGCCCCTCTCCCATCCCCAGGGGTGGGGCTGGGCTGAACATTCCAACCCCCTAAATATGACAGGTCTTTCTGACAACCACCCCCTATCCTGAAGCTATCTAGGGCACCCATACTTGTCCCCAAAACCCCATCCCACCCTCTGCTCCCTGCCTAAGAGTCAGCTCTTTAGAACACAAAGGACACTCTTATCACTTAGGAGATTTCAAGGGTTTTAGGGCTCTGTACCAGGAAACATGAACAACTAACAAATATTTATTTTTTATTGTACCACACCACCTCATAAATGTCAGTCATATTCTTCAATTACTATGACAACAAAACCTGGCTCCACAAAATTTCCAAATGCCACATGGGGGTGGTATCCCTTTGACTAAGAACCACTGAAATAATGTATCTCTAAGTCATTAAGGAAGTGCCCAGATTACAGGAGAAGCAGGATTAGAGTTATTCACCTTTCCTTTGTCACTTCCACTCTTCTTCCCTCCATCAGTTGCGTGGGCCCTCAGGCACTGAGGAGTTGCAAAAGGATCAGAGGACAACTATGTCCAAATCACCCCGTTGGGAATAAGGCAATGAGAAAAACAAATCAGTTAACAAGAAAAACATCCATTCCCATCCCTGGGGCCCTTAGACGGTTTTGTTTGTTTTTTTTTGTTTTTTTTTTTTTTGCCTTGCAAGACATCTGTACTTTATAAGGACACATACCCACTTAATTCACTTATTGGTAGATGGGAACTTCATCATGTTCAAATAATTTGGAGGCAGCTGCCAAAGGATTAGGGGACTCCTCTTGGTTGTGTTTGCTTTAAGTGGTATTGAAAACAAAGGTGACATCAGACTTCCTTAGGGGCATCTGTTTTGTGTCACAGGGATACTGAAAAGGAATTGCCTGTTGAGGGAAAAGCACATTTGGCAACTGGAATTCCAACGAGTACCTTTGTGGTACTGACAATAACCAGTGTCAGCTGAAGATTCCTGGTTCTATGGAATATGTGCCCTTTGGGAATGACCACAAAGCTTTGAACTTGGAGCTGGGGCAGGAAAGGGCTTTGGAAAGATAAGGTGATAATAAATTGGGTTCTTTAGAATCCTTTCTGGAACTCATTTTGATGCTCTTATCTGCCAGCTCCGTGTGCCTTACGGATGTTAACTCCTTCACCCTCATAACGTTTCTCTGACTTCATTATAGAACAGACACATGACAGCATTGCAGAAAATAAAGTATTTCAGAAAGCCAAGGGGAGAACAAGTTTGATAAGTGTACGGATGAGTGGGTGGAAAGCTCTCAGATTCTTCTCTTGTATAGAAGTGGTGGAGCCTTGCTGAGCTAATGCTGAGAGTAAAATGTCAGATACATCTCTTGAGATTTTATTAAATTATCATTTAGAATTAGATGTATTATGTACATAATAATAATAAAGTCTCCAAGCACTGAAATAAGCATTTCAAATCCTCATAGTGGTGCACGGTAGGGTTTACATCCCATTTTACAGATGGGAAAAGCTAGGCTCTGAGAGGTTTAATACTTTGTCAGAAAGTCTCACAGCTAAAAAGATGAAAATAAACTGAGTGGGAATAGAATTCTGACTACAGCGCCCTTCAGTTTTCCATTTCCCCACTCTCTCTCAGGTGTAAGGTATCCTAGAGTAAGTTCTTACTTTTTTTTGCGCTGAATTACTGTCTAAGTCTTTCAAGTATGGGATAGGCACATGTTTTAAAACACATAATACAATTTAAAGGTTAGGGAAAAAGTTTGATGAAACTGACTACATAAAATTAAATAAAAATTTTTTCAGGGCAAGAAATACCTATTAAAAAGCTCAAAAAAAAAAAAAAACCCCAAAAAAACCCAACAAACTGGGAAAAATATTTGTAACATATACCACAAAGGGCAGATCAACTTCCTACATAAAGAACTCTAAAATATTAAGTGATAAAAGACCAAAAGCATAATAGACAAATGAAAAAAAAAAAGAACAGACAATTCACAAAAAAAACCCTATAAAATTGTCCTTAAACATACAAAAATATATTCAAACTACCAACCATGATTCGAGAAGTACAAATTAAACCGACATTCAACTTACATACTCTTTCTCACCTGTTAGATTGGGAGAAATTAACCAGAAAACACATTATGTTGGCAAGACTGTTGAGTAACAAGCATTCTCATACACTTGCTGATGGAAATGCAAATTAGTCCAATCATTCTTGAAGATAATTTGTCAATGCCTAACAAAACTACAGATGCACTTTATTTTTGACCCAGCAATTTTACTTGGAATCTATCCTTAAGATATATGTCCCCAAATATGTAAATACATATGCATAAATTTATTAATTTCAGCATTGGTTGCAACTGCAAAATATTAGAAAGAAATAAAATGCTCATACAGAAGGGAGTAGTTGAATAAACTGTGGCAGAGTACCATGTACTTTGTACTATACAGCACTCAGCAGAGTACTATGTAACTGTTTTTTAACAAATGCTGGAGTATTTCCAAGATATGCTGCTAAATTATTTTAAAGCAAAGTATACAGTGTATTTATAGCATGTTACCCCTTCATGTAAGAAAGGAAATAGAGGGAAATATCCAGGTATCTGCTCATTTACACAAAAGAAATACAGAAAAGATAAACTAGAAACTAATGGAATTAGTTACTGAGAAGTGGTGGTTGGAAGCAGGATGGCAAGAATGAGGAATGGGAGAGGGGTAGCAGGAATGAGGGAGTGAGACATTTCTCTGAGTAGAGCTTTTTAAATACATTGCTCTGACTTTTAGTTATATTTAGCATATCCTTAAAATAAATTTAAAAAAGTAAAATCAACTAGGATATGAGGAGATTCCCCCAGTGAAATACAAAGAATAAAAATGAACCTACCTGGATGACAAATTAATAATACGTATACAATCTGCCCCTGACATCCAAGTGTTCTGCATCAGTGAATTCAACCAACCGCAGATTGTGTACTACGTTCACCATTCGTGGTTGATTGAATCCGTGGCTTCTAAACCCACAGATGCAGAGGATCAGCTCTGAAACGTGAGCATTAGCTGGATTGTGGCATCCGTGGCAGGTCTTGGCACCGATCTCCCTCATACACTGAGGGACAATGTCTGTAACTACACCAAAGGGGAGGAGAAGAAAAGAACTAACCTGAGTGGCTTTGGAAAGCAGTGCTCAGTTATCATTCACCTAAAGACAAAAAGAATCCTATACAAATATTCTACTCCAGTTGGTCAACTTAATTTTTTCTTAGGGGTATGGGCTAGCAATTCTGAAACTATATATATTCCAGTAATAACCAAACAAATACATAAATGCATCGTAGGTAACGAGAGCCCCAGGTCTCTCACTGTTGGAGAAAGGGATGACAAATAAGAAAAGGAGGAAGACTAAGAGAATCCTGTAGAGTTTGATTGGCATCAGAGTTATCAGCATAAAATCATGGCGGTAGATGGAAAGATTTACATGTAATGAGTATGTATGAAGATAAAAATGTTTCTATATGCATGTGTGAGCACACTTTGTAGATTCCCAAGCTCTGTCCATTGAGAAGGTCTGCAAGCAATAATACCCTGGTAGCAATGAGCTTGCCTTGTGGCAGAGCTTGATTTCTCCAGTAAAAGGAACCAGAACTCCTTGGAGAAATGTTTGATTCCAGAACCGGGAAAGGAAAGCATAAAATGATTCTGGAATACCTCTGCATTCCAGAAAGTAAGGAAGTGCTCAAAAAAGGATGAGAACATATTGAAAAGACACTTTAAAATGGAGTGAACTTATAAAGACTCAATGGCCCAACCTGAGATGGTTTGAGGAAAAAAAAATTATAGTAATGATAATGCAAGAATAAAAATAACCATTAATCCATACTTACATAAAAATAATTGAACATATAAACAAACGAAGGCACAACTCTTCCTTATAGTAGGTTTCCAAGTAATAAATGTGGAATGATGAAAATAGAAAATCATTAGGAAAACACAGTGGTAACTTTTGTAGACAAGCATCACCAGTGGATACTAAGACTAGTAGGTAGAAGTATAATGAGAATATAATGAGAAACAGGATTTTCAGTCTCGAAATATCTTCTCACAAGTTGCTTATTAAGTGATCAAAATTAACAAGACCAATAATAAAATATACTGACATCATGTAATGCCTGATGTTATGCACCTAGATTCCAGGGCAGGACACAGCTTCTGGGACTTTTTTGCCGAATGCATGAATCTCATCAGAAAACAAAGCACCTCAGACAAACTCACGTGGAGGAACATTCCACAAAAAAAAAAAAAAAAAAAAAAAAAGAGTTAAGGTCATTGAAGACAAAGGGAAGACTGAGAAACTGTCACGGGATGTAGGAGACTAAGGAGACATGACAATTAAATTCAGTGTGGGATCCTGGGCTGGATCCTGAACTGGAAAGAGGATATTAGTGTGAAAACTGGTAAAATTCAAATGAACATTCCATCAGTGCTAATTCCCTGGGTTCAATCATTGTACTATGGTTTTATGAGATATCAATACAAAGGGAAGTTAGGTAAAGATGTATGACAACTTTCTGTATATTTTTTGCAACTTTTCAGTAACTATCTCAGTCTGTTCAAGCTGCCATAACAAAATACCATAACTGAGTGGCTTATAAACAATAGAAATGTATTTCTTACGGTTCTGTAGTCTGGGAAGTCCACGATCAAGGCCCTAGCAAATTCAATGTCTGGTGAAGGCCAGATTCCTGGTTGTCTTTTTCTGTGTCCTCACATGGCAGAAAGGGTGAGGGGGATCTTGGGGGTTTCTTTTATAAGGACACTAACCCTGTTCATGAGGGCTCCACTCTCATGACCTGATCATCTCCCAAAGGCCTCACCTCCTGATACCCTCACAGTGAGGATTAGATTTCAACATGTGGATTTTGGGTTGGATGCAAATCCGTCTATAGCATAAACTATTTAAAAATAAAAAGTTTAAAAATATTTTTCTCCTCATAACAAAATCAATGCCTATTAATAACAGAAAGCAGGAAAATTTAGAAAAGCTCAAGGGAAAAAGTAAAACCATCAGTAATTCCATCACCCAAAGATCAAATCTGTTATTACTTTGGTATAATTGTGCACATATTCATTTTGTTTCCAAAATAAGGATAATAAAATATTCATTGTTATGTAACCTGCTTTCTTTCCACTCAACAATGTACCATCAGCACTCACCCCATAGAATCAACCTTTAACATTGTTTTAAATAGTAACAAATCATTCCATAATATGGTTGTGTGAATTTATTTACCCTAGTATTTCCTGAAGTGTATTTTGCAGAGCCCTCGATCTGGAGTGTATTAAGATGTGTTGTGCAATAAAGGGGGTTCCATGGGCAGATGAGAAACACTGAAACATGGTTAAATAGATTTCTTTATTGCAGGAATTTTTCAGAGAAGATTTTTGCTAATATGCTTTATGACACCTCAAAAGAAGGATATAGCCTCAAACTTATTTAATCACACAATCCTGTGTGTGTACATGTATGTATGTGTGTGTTTGGAGAATATTATGAGACCAGTTTCTACGAAAAGCATCTTGAGAGATTCCAGTCTTCTTTAGATTATTCTCAGTGTTTCTGAATCATAAGTAAAGTTGCTGTGACTATCTTGGGATATGAACCTTGCCATATAATCTTGCAGGTATCTCTGATTTCCCTAGCATCACATCTTAGAATTACAATTGTTGGGTCAAAGTCTATGTAGTTTTTAGTTTCTTGATACCCAGCGGCCAAGTTGTGCTCATAAAGGAATGACTTTTTACATTCTCACCAGCAGTATAAGAAAGGAGACAGAAACTTGCTGGAGAGAAGGCAGATTTCAGATGCTGGAGGAGAGTATTGTAAACCTGAATTTCATCAGGGGTTCTAGAGAAGAGTCTAGGTTCATTTTTATGAACTTTACTGAAAGGGCATTTCAGTATTGGACTGAGCTAGACTTTTAGCATTTTCCCTTGAGAGAGTTCAGTACTGGTACAGTGATGGTTAGTTATGTAGTAGTGGCTGGAACTAGCTCAGTCTTTGCCAGTTTATAATCACCAAAAATATTTCACATGTCTGTCTCCATTCTTTTCTAATGTTTTAAGATCATTTGAGTCCATTAGATCAGAGAATTCCCACACTTACTCAGAACCAAGACTGCTGTCAGTTCCTGTGCTGTAGGGGCCCAAAGAGACAAAGTTGGGGGCGGGGCATAATTATCCTCCTTGACATGGATACACATGGATATCCATCCTGTCCCAAACATCAAACATCTTAGCCCAGCCAGAGGTAGATGAGAACCCAGAACTTACAGTAATCTCAATGATCTTAATGCCTGGTTTGAAGGGGATAGTAGTGTTTGGTTTCCTTTAGGAGTGAGAGATTTTTAACTCATCTTTGGCTACAGGTAAGCCCAAGAAATCGGGAACCCTGAGCAAGATTTTTAACAAAAGTTCAAAGCAGCTTAAAAAAGTATAATGATAGTATGTCTTTGGGCCATAATTGCATATAGAACCAGACACCAGACTAGTTTTCAAGAAAGAGTAACCTTTGGTAAATTATATGAAGACTAAGGGAGGCAGACTGGTGTGAGGCAAGAACACCACCCTGCAAATGCAGAAGCCAGGGCTTTCCTTTTGTCTCTCCCACTAAGTTAACTTATTAATCACAGTGTGACCTTGGGGAAATTACTTAACCTCTCGGGGCCTCATGTTACTCCATCTCAAGTTAGGTCTTCAATTACCTCAACTTGCATACCTAGATTTTTACAAAAACTCAAAAATATTGCAGGGAAATAAAGCATTTAATTTGTAATTGCTGCTCATGGCACATCAATGAGTTGGACAGCAGCATAGATCATTTAAGTTTCTCCTTCAGAGAGAGCATATCAGATGTCACCGAGCTTCCTTTCTGACCTTCCAGATCATCAAGTTCTTTTCAGCCCCAGGGCATTTGCACTTGCTATTGCAAAATGTTTCCTTTGACCTGCAGGTGTTTCTCATTTCTCCCATCTCAGGTAAAATCTCTCCAAAGAGGTCTTTCTTGGCCATCCATCAGTCAGTCTCTGTTCCAACATCATCCTATTTTAATTGCTTCATGCCATTTGAAGTGATCAAACTTATAGTTGTATTCATGTGCCTGTTGTCTGTTTCCCTTCACAGAATAGAAGATCCACAAGACAGATGTTGTGGCCTCATTCAGACTGCATCTAGAACATGAAAATGACCCAAGGCAGGAAAAACTTAGTAGGCTGGAAATGAGAAAAGAGTCCATGTGGTTGGAGCTTTTGGGATGAGGAAAAAAGTGGTTAAGACTTGATGTCAGGGAGGTAGGCAGGGGATAGATCACATAGGTCTTATTGACTATGGTGATACATGAGAATGAAGCTGTTTATAGGAAAACCTTTGAATCTTCTCAACTGTATATACTTTTAAAAAGTAAATCATTTGCAAACATCTATACTTTACTTATTAATAACAACCAATTACTTGAGACACACTTTACAACTGATCACCCCATCCTAGTATGTCACAACTTTGTAGCTTTATAAGATAACCTCAAAGGCAGGGGCTCTCAACCTGGGCTCCAGGGAGGGGCTTCAGAGAGTTTGTGAATCCTTGAACCAAAAATGAAAATTTTTGTTTGTAAGTGCAAGCATGGATGTGTGCTTCTGGGAAGAAGGTCCACTGGCTTCAGCATATTCTCAATGGGGCTTTATAACCCCCCAATTTAAGAATCATTGATTCCTGATCTTAGATTTGTCTGAACACCTTGACTCCTACAGCACCTTTCTCTGTCTATTTAAATCACAACTCAAATTTGTGAAATATACGTTCTTCAATAAGCAGGTAGGGAAGTAAATATAAGACATATTTACTTTTTAAAAAGATCAATTAGCAAGTGACAGCCCATGATAAATTCGTGTCCATGTGTTAGGTAACCTCAGTTACTTAACAAGGGCTGATTTTCCTCCCCGTGACAATGGCTGAAATATCCACATAAGATGATCTTTAAATATTTGATGTTGCCTTAAAAAAGCTACCCTGATTTTTTTTTAAAAAGAACATAATTTTAAAACCCTTAGCTTATTTTTAATTTATAGTCCTTGAAAAAAAAAATAAGTAGCTGGCCCAATCATTTATATGCCTGGGCAAAAGCAATACATCTATATAAAAGTACAGTGATATATTTCTGTTGCTGGTTTAATGTGCTGCTCCTCGCCCTGTATGTTCTGATTCATTGGAGAGTAGCAATCATGTCGACAGGCGCTGTTCTTCAGTTCCCATCAGCGACAACTAAAGGCCAATTCAAGGTTGTGGTGGGGTCATGAATCTAACACAGTCGCTGATAGAACAATTTCCATTCCACGCAGCCTTGTCAGTGGGACACACTGGGAATAGTTGGGGAGGCTGGCGGTGTGTATCTCTATCTTCTTGCTTTCCCTTTTGTTTCTGAGCCAGTGTTTGTGGTGGGTACCAATCCAGTGCCATTAGGGAATAGAGGGCCAGTGAGTGGAAAATTGATAAGGAAGAAAATTTCCAATGACTCAAGAATTTGGGGGGAAAAAAATTCTGCCCCTCTGTGCAAACAAGTCATCTGACAATGCATTACAGGGGGGTCAAGTGCAGAGAGAACAGAAGGAGAGGCAGAAATAAAGGCCTGCTGGTTAGAAACAGGAGAGGTCTCAGGGCTTTACAAAGAAGATGTTTACATTTCAGAGACTCTGAGACTTCATTAAACAACTGAGTTCTCTGTTCTTTTGTTTCCCAAATAGCGTGTGAGTGAGTGAGGATGCAGCAGCCACTTCATCTGTGCTCCTTACTCATTCTGGGCTGCAGCCCAAGGTTGACCAGAAAGCCAAGCCTTACCCCTTTCAGTCCACAGAGTGAATGCAGGTTTATTGAAGACAGAGTCCAAAGACACAGCTTCTTGGGTGAGGTTTTCATAGGCAGTGTCATAACTTTTACAGGCTAAGCCTCAAGTTTTCTTGAGATTAAAGACATCTGGAAAGTGGGGTGAAGGATGAGGATGGGGAACTAGGTTGGTTGTGGGACAGGTTGGCTGTGAGACAGTGGCTCCAAGTCATGGCATTTAAAGAGTATTGGGTCTGTCAGGCATTAACAGCATTTTATAGGGGTTTTGAACACAAGCTTGTGATCCAGAGAGGGCACAGAAGGGTTAAGAACTCACTCAAGGACACACTGTTGAGTGTGGAGCTGGAACTTGAACCAAGGCCTGTTGAAGTCCAGAGCCTACCTTCTCTGTTGCTAGCCCCCGGTTTTGAATGTCCACGTGGAGGAGGTTAACCGTGCACTGTCCCCCAGTGTGTCTCTCGGGGCCCCAAACAGCAACCATCCTATCAGCAGTCCCAGTTCTAAGGGTGGGAATTCTTTGATCTGATGGAACTAAATATTTTCAAAACATCAGGAAACAAATTTAAGATGAGTGAGTAAAATGTGTTTCGTAGCTATAAACCCCAAAGACGGAGCTAGCTCCAGCTACCAAAATATAACTAACTACACCTTTCTTCCTTCAGCAAAGACAGTTAGTTACCTAAAAGGAAAAATTATAAACACTAATTCAACACAATGAGTAAGTTCATATAAGAGACAAACCTACTACAACAGGTCTGGAGTTCACTTTAGTTGCTTTACTCACCATCCTTTCTTTTTACAAGAAGGAAAAAAACCCTTATTTTTTTTTTTTTTACATATTTTTCCAGATTATAAAATGAATAGAACATTCTGGAGGCACTGAAAGGTAAAAGAAGGGAATCAACCAGTCATAGTCCTACAACACTTAATATTTTAGTGTATTCCTGCTTCACCTCTTTTGTATGTATAATTTTGGTCAGTTTTTAAATAGTCACACTGCATAGATAATTTTGAAACCTAGTCTTTAAAATGTATCATTTCTGTGTAAACATTTTCCCATCTCTTTATAAACATTTAATAAATGACATTTTAATGGCTGCTTAAGGTTCCAACAAGTGGACATTCCAGAGTTGACTTAATGGTTCCTTTATCACCAGACATGAGGTGGTTTCCAATTTTTTGCTAATACAAATTATGTCATGATAAATATTGCAGGACATTTTCCACATTTCAGATTATTTCCTGGGGCCAGACTTACTGAAATAGGATTGCAGGGTCAAAAGGTATGAAAACCTTCAGCACGCTGGAGAAATATTATCATATTGCTTTATAAAAGGGTTGACTCCGTTTTACTGCGACTAGCAACTAATCAGGCAAAACTGTAAAATGATTAAAAACAGTTTATGCAGTTAGGCTGAGTTCCTCAACCTCAGCATGATTCACCTTCTGCACTGGAGAACTCTTTACGGGGCCGAGGGGTCTGTTGCGTGTCTTGTGGGCTACATTGCACCATCGCTGATATCTTCCCACTGGACGCCAGTAGCAAACCCCAGCTGTGACAATGAAAAATGTTTGCAGACATCGTCAAATGTCCCCTGGGTCAGAGGGGCAAAATCACCCTCTGGTCGAGACCTACTCTGTTAGACAAACTTCAACTTGTATTTGAGCTCCACCTCGTGCTAATATTCCAATGTGGGCAGATTACTTTATCTCCTTGGCTTGCCATCTGTTATTCATTGTAAACCAAGGATGACCACACTCAGCACGGGGGTTGGTTGTAAAGATTAAGTAAGATAAAGTGTGTAAGGCATTTCCCATACGACTTGGGGCATGGTAAGAGCTAGGAGCCACTTAGAATGAAGATCATGGTGTTGCTGCTTCTAATGCCCAGGGAAAGGACCTGGCCTTTATATGTAAATGAAGAAATGGTGTCTGTCCCTCTTGGTACATCAGTGATCTTCATTCATGCATGCATGCATTCATTCATTTATTTGTTCAATCAGTATTTATTGAGCCCTTACTACACATCGGGATCATTCTAGGCACTGAGGACACAGCAGTGAACAGAAAACTGCTCTCATGGAGCTTACATTTGAGGGGGACACAGATTAAACTGAATGAAAAAGCGAATTATATTATATGTTAGGAAAGGGAATAGGAATTGTTCGGGAGGTAGGGGAACGTTAAAATTTTAGGAAAGCTATCTCAGGAAATCTCTATCGAGAAAGTGACAAGTGAGTTAAGACCCGATTTCACCATATGTACACTGCAGTAAGAGCAATCCAGACAGAGTGAGTAGTGTGCCTGGACAGCTTAAGGACTAACACGGAGACCAGTGTGCCTGGGGGAGGCTGGAGAAGGAATAAAGATGCTGGGTGAGTGGTTGGCTGGTGATGAGAGCTTTGTAGAGATTTTGCTTTTACTCTGAGTGAGATGGGATGTTGTTAGTTATAGTTGCTTTGTACTCTTTAAAATAATTTCTGACGAGGAGTAGGATATAGCTCGAGTGGTAGAGTGCACGCTTAGCATGCACTAAGTCTTGGGTTCAATCCCCAGGACCTCCACTAAAAATAAATACATAAACTTAATTACCTCCACTCCCCCACCACCACCAAAAAAAGAAATTTTAAAATAATTTCTGATGAGAAACCATGGAAGGAGGACAAGATAATGTAAGTGTGTCTATCCTGGGGATGTAGACAGTGTGCTAAGATGGAGAAGGGGGAAAATTTGTTTCTTCTTGCTGAAAAGGCTTAATCCACCCAAGCTCCAAATCTTGCCAGTTTGGAAATTCCATCTTATATCCATTGAAGGACCTAGGTTGGCTGAAGGCAAAAGTTCAGGTTTAATAAAGAGAGCTGACTGCAGGCATCTGGCATCTTCATCCAAGGAGACCGGCTTGTTTCATTCTCTTGTTTGTGTGTGTGTGAGATGTCCATTGTTATGGACACGACACTCTCCCTAGAACATGGAACTCAACCCTCTCTCCTCTCTGGACCTGCAACAAGGCTGTTAAAGCATTCATGGAAGGTATGTCCATTCCTCTTTCTCCTTAAAATGATTAGAAAATGAAGTATTGGAGTGAGAAAATGAGACAGTAACTAAAAGAACAAAGTGGCGTGAGGAGGATTGAAGGCACTCAAACATAGCTTGTTGTTATGGCTGCAGGGTGATGGGACAAGTCATTGAAACAAATTTCCCTGTCGCTTGGGGGATTTGGAATTCTTGTCTCTTGGATTCTTGGTGAGACTGTATCAGCGGTATGTAGTTCTCAATAGTCTTTTCTTCCAGTACTATGACTCAGACTTAAGGTGGATCTTTTATGCATGTCAACAAGTATAAACACATGCTTGACTGTTTTGATCTCCCTTAGTCCAAGTTGATATTAATCAGAATGTATTTCAGGTAAAAATCTCAACATGTACTTGAACTCAAAGGTGAGAGTGCATTCCATTCTGTTCTCATTTCACGGAGCAACTCTCCTGCCAGCTCTGGCTTGGCAACTTGACTCCCCCTGCAAAAGATGGTTCTCTGGAATGCCTACAGAGTGGGGAGCATCCCTGACACCACCCCCACTTTGATAGCAAGAGGAGTTGACTTCTTGGTGTTCCGTAAGGTTTGCAGCATTTGAGGCAATTCTGTGGCTTTCAAACTTTAAAAATCATCTCTTTATATTTTGTCAAAATGAAATTATTTAATCCAGTTCTGCCTCCTGCTATTCACTGCAGAATTATCATAGTGGGATTTGCTAAAGGACCAAAGACAACTGCCAACCCCTTAAAAGGCAGTTTTCCGGTACAAACGTCACACAGACAGACTGCGGGCAACTGCATTTATTCACTTCCCAACATTCATTATCATATGTCATCTTGGATTAATTTCTTGACAACAGCCAGCTCATCACTTTGCAAGCTCCACCTTAAAATGGGAATTCAGTCGATGCCTCCGGCCGAGTGGGCAGCCTTCATCTACTTGGGGTGATGAAGATGTATCGTCCCTTGATCCAGTCCTTTATTCCTTAGCCAGTGTCCCTTCAGCAGAGGCATCCGAGCTATCCAGAGCACTCGGCCGGCCTGTCTGATGACTTTTAAGCCTTCCCTTGTCACCTAATGAATCTACCTTTTCAAAATCTATTACCTGGAATGTAAAGAAAAACTGGTTGTTTGTGTAGCCATAAATGCCTCCTCACCACTGAACACATCTCACCCTTGTATTAGGAGGGTATAAATTCCCACCGTGTGCTTCCGTCCTTATCGCCTCACAAGCCGCTCGGGAAGTAGCAGGGCAAATATCCTCCCTGCGTTCTCCCACCACTCTGGGTGACGTCAGTGGGTCCAGGAAGCACCCGCCACAGTGGTAGGATCATTCTTGAGTTTCACAGCATAGGGTCCATTTCGCGACCATCTGCAGTGACAGGCCTGCCCTTAGCACCAAACATGAGGTCACAGCAAATGGCATGGAAACACCCCCGCGGCTTGAATGAGCAGATATGCATTCGGCCAGCGCTCATTAGATATGTCTGCCTTCTTGGGTAGAGAAATAATAGACTCAAACCAATTGAAAACCCCAGATCAATCTATACTAATTTGCTGGCTTCTGAAAGGAGTGGAATTCAAATATTTTCTCCCACTGAAACTATGACCCAGACCAATATCACCACCAAGCTTACCCATCCACCCAACACACACTCTGGGAAGGGAGAGCGGGTACAGAAGTATTGAATCAGTGAATAAGGACCAATGGATAAAAATAAAGGCCAAAAGATTAAAAAAAAAAAAAAAAAGAATATCAAATAATTGTGCACAGTGAACCCAAAATAAAGCAAAATTATATCAATCCCTCTTTTTTAATTGAAGACTGAGGATTCGGGTAAATAAAATGAAATGACTTGGGAAAATATAATTCACTTTAATAGAAATACAGTACTCCAACTTAAGAGTAACTTACATATAATCAGCAAGTACCTGAGAGGCAGAGGGGTTCAGAGTGTTCTTTTAATCTGTAGTAAACCAAGCATTATCATGAGAGTAGTGTCTATAAACAGCTTTCTCCTTCCTGTGGTCTTCACCAAAGAAGGTGAATAGCCTGGCTTAACGACAGAAAGGCAGCTTCCAAAGCCGGGTGGTGAAATTGTCCTTCCTCTGGGAAGGTGCCGAGGACCAAGAGGGCTTGTAAACTTTAGCAGACAGATGTATCCTTTTTTTTTTTTTTTGGCTCTGCACACATGAGAATCTGAAACATCCCAGCCTGCTCCAAAAGTGGCAGCAAGAAGGTTAACCAGCTATAAAATAACGGAAAGAGTATATCTGAAGGTGCAAACTCTTTCATGCCCTAGGGAATCTTCAGTGCCTTGTAAAAGGCTGGGTCCTCCCCAGCCTCTCCTAGCCAGAGGGAGGGCCGATGCTAGCCACTGCTGGGGTTTAGAGGTATGTCCATGCTGCTTCATGGCTTGTTTTCTGAACAAGCCCACTTCAGAGACTGATCAAGATCAAGCTCAACTAGAGGATTTTTAGGTGTGGGGTAAAATTCAAATTTTCTGATTAGAGAAATGAGAGCTAAAGCGAGAGAGTGCTAATGAAAGATTCCAGGCAGAGACGTCGGGGCCCGCTGCCAGCTCACAGGCTGGGCTTGGCAGACAGACAGCAGAGCTCTGACAGGGAGTTTCTCTGTGCATTTTGGAAGGAGGTAGAATAGATCTAAATGCAGCCAACCTATTGATTTATTGTCTTTGTACTGGACACGGCTTTTTATTAAAGAAAGCAGATATTCAATGGTGTTAACTACTAATGGGAATTGACTTTTCACTAATTGCACAGACCTTGGCATTAATACACTTTAATGGAACCTGGGCTCTGCGTCCCTCAGATCAATCCTGAATTTTTTCTCTAACTCTTTCTGGTCAAAGGACATGAACAGCATTGTAACTGAGGGAGACCTGTTAAAATTTTTGTTTAAAAATTCATGGAATGAATAGGCTGAGGAATTTTCTTTGATTCCAGAGGACCAGAGAGAGGAATAGTTTTGCGACCTGTAAAATACATGGAAACTCTGTGGTCTGAACTGACTGCAGAGTTTGGGGTTGGCTGTTTGGAATTCAGTTATGAATGCTGGGAAAGAGTCTGGCTTCCCATGCACCTGGCTGGGTCCTGCCCTGGCTGGATTCTCTGAGGCAGAAGACTCATCACTTATTTATCGTTCATTTGTTAGATTTATTAAAAGCAAATAGGATCCCTGACAGCTGCTGGGCTCACATAACCTAGAACTAGGGCTGTGAGAATTTATGCTGCTCTCGCGAACCCCTGATAGAAGCTGACCTCACCCAAAGGCAAAACAGCAGAAAAATACTAGATCCTGCCAGGAGGAAGGACATTCCTGAAGTTCCCAGGATGGCAAATGTCCCATCTCCCATTCTCTAGGATTCAATGCTAGATTCTTCCTCTGGCCATGCCAGGCAAAGGTGATCCTCTAAAGACAGTGATGCTTCAGACTCAAACCACGAGACTATGATGTTCTCAGAGAGGATGTTTGTGTCTTATCCATCTTTGAATACGATGATGCCTGGCATCAGAGTGGCAAACCCCGTTTAATTCGTGACTTTACCTCTTTCTAGCTGTGTGGTATTAAAGAAGTAAGCTCTTTGAGCCTCTAAGTCTTTATCTGGGGTTAAAAAAAAGTTAATAGAAACACATACATTGCAGGACTACTGTGAGATTAAATGAGATATTGTATGTAAAGGTTTTAGCTCATTGAGGGAACACAGAAAACCAATGAATGATAATTCTGA
Source organism: Camelus dromedarius (assembly GCF_036321535.1). Lineage (NCBI taxonomy): Eukaryota > Metazoa > Chordata > Mammalia > Artiodactyla > Camelidae > Camelus > Camelus dromedarius. The sequence continues at coordinate 26,999,423 of NC_087447.1, forward strand.
TCATCATCATCTTTGAATCCTTTGCACTTGGACATGGGGTATTTGGTAAATGTAAGTTCAGTGAATGCATTCATTCTCTGATTCAGTTACTCCTGTGTCTGCTCTGTGCCAGGCACTGTTCTGCAGTGTACAGGCAGACACATCCCCTGACTTCGTGGAGTTTACAATTTGGTAGGGATACATGCAATAAACAAGTAAATGAATGATGAATGAGTAAACTGTCTGTAATGTAATTTAGGATAGTAGTATGAAAGAAATTAAGCAAGATGAGGGAATAAAAAATGACTCTGTATGAGAGCAAGAGTGTCTGTGAAAGAGAGGGCAGCAAAGGGAGATGCTGGGGAGACAAGGGACTAAATAAATGGACAGAGTCCTTCAGGTACCCACAAGTCACTTTGTCCAGCTTGCTTTAACCTCTCTGACCTTGGGGTAACTCAGTAACTTCTCTCTTTACTTGGTGAATTTTTGTGCTACAGTTTCTTACTGTTTAATGAGGTGTGGTAACTCCCAATATCTAACTAACGAAGCTAAATAATAAATAATACCTCCTTAAGCCTTGCATCATTTTCCCTAAAGCGCCCCCTCCCTACCCAAAACCAGGACTTCACCTCAAAAAAGAACACTACGACCTGGAAATTTCCCTACAACATTTTCAAAGGAGGGAGTCAGGAAAATGCCTCTTTTCATTTCTGACTTCCGTACTTCCAGCCTGCCTTCCAGAAGCGGACAGCTATGGATTCAAGATGTCTAGAAGCTGAAGGGAGTCTTTGCTTGCTATTTGGCTCGGCAAAGTGTTACACAACTAGACTGCCATATTGAATTACTTTCAGCGGTAGAAATTCTTCAGTGCCCCATCTCAGACCAGGCTTTAATTTGAAAGTAATAACATTTGGGCAAAGCTCAGATGCACTAAGTTGCTGCCGAGGGCTTGGTAGGTTTTGAGGTAATTGGTTTTACTCAGTTGCTGATGCTTCACTTGGACAAATGAGAAATCAAACTACAGCCCAGTTTGCAGAAAAGCCCATGTCAGCAGTTTAGTCTGACTACTATTTCAGAGCTTGTTATGTTATTGGCAATAAAATGCAACTAATATACTGTTAATTAATATTGCATCCTACAGCTAATTTATTACGTTATTAATCAGAGTGATAAAGCCAAGGAAAATGTGTCTCACCTTTAGTGTCTTTTCATCTCTTTTAAACACTTGTATTTGTGCACAAATACATGTTTTGGTCAACACTGCCAAGTGTTTGGTTGTTCCTGGATGAGTTTATTCTATTTTCAAACAGTAACTTGCCCCTCAGGAATATTTTATTTAGCAAGACAGGACTTAAAGTGAAAGGGTAACCATTTCTGATCGTAACCTTGGCTTTGTGCTTCTAGTAATTATCCTTTAATTGCATTACCCTATTTGAAATAGAGTTGTAATTGGAAAAAAACAATTTGATATTCCCTGATGCTTACTCTGACATGCACTATTTGCTTTTTATTCAAATGTAAATTTTCTCCATAATACTATCAAAGAAAGAAAAAAAAATTAAGCAAAATTGAAATGTCAGTAGCAATTTCTGACATGCAGGCAGTGTCATTCACTTGTGCTGTCTGGAAGGCAAGGCTTTTGGTTCAGATGGAAAAAAAAAATCAAACTATGAAATTAGCATGCTCCGAGGAGATGGGGAGAGAGATGGATGGGAGAATCACAGAGCTATCCCTCTGGGATACACATCCCCTTTGCACAGTGGCTTCAAAATACCAAACAAGCTGCCAGCTATAATTTTTGGATGCATAATCCTTTTTGCTTTACAATGAAAAAAAATTTTTTTTCCTTAAAAACTGAGGGATAAGAAACTTAGCTAGCTCTAGTGTTATTTCATCCTAGGCACCTCGAAGGTGTAATTTTAATTTGGTGCCTGTGACATGTGACAGGCAGCCTAAGATGTGGCTCCAGTGACATCAGTCTCCCGATAGTCACACCCTTTTTTAATCACTTGCCTTTGAGTGTGGGCTGGACCTTTTGACTTGTGTCTAACGAACAGAACATGGCAAAAGTAATGGGATGTCAGTTCCAGGGTTAGGTTACACAAAGTACTGTGGCTTCTGCCTCGGGTTTCTCTGTTCTGCTCTCTCATGTGCTCATGCTGAGGGAAGCAGCTGCCATGTTGTGACCTGCGCAGGGGAGAGGCCGTGTGGTAACTGAGGCTGTTGGTCTCTAGCCAACAGCCTGCAAAGACCTGAGGCCCTCATTCAATAGCCCATGAGGAACCAGATCCTGTTAACATTTTGTAAGTGAATCACCCCTCAGTTGAGCTTTCAGATGAGCCTGCAACCCCACATGACCCCTGATCACAACCCCACATGACCCCTGATCGCAACCTCAGGTGAGACCTTAACTCAGAGGCACCCAGCTGAGTGGTAACTGGATTCTTGACCCACAGAAGCTGTGAGGTAGTAAGTGTTTGTTATTTTAAGTTGCCAGGTTTCAGAATGATTTGTCATGTAGCATGTGATAACTAATACAGGGCAGGAGAGAATGGTTATTAAACAAACAAAGAATTTTAGACATGTTTGGCTTGCCACATAGTTTGGTGAACATGATTTTTTAACCTTTATTATAGGTATCATTTATTCACAAAACTTATGTGAGTTGGAAATTAAATAATGGATGCAGAAGTACTTAGGGAAGTTCTAAGTACCATACATACATGAAACGATTAGTATCAAAAATTTTTTGTAGCTTGGACAATAACTCTCTCAGTCCAGTGTCTCATTATAGAACTCATGATGTGGTGGAATGAACACTCTGTGTCAGTAGACCTGGATTCCAATCCCGGTATTTGTACTAACTGGGTGTATGACTTTGAGAAAAACCACGTAATCTCCATCATTTTCAATTTCCTGATCTGATAAACCTGTAGAATTCTGAGAGGAAGGGAAATAGGACAAATAGGTTTTGATCGATGGGAGCAGCCGAAGAGAATGGATATAGTCATTGAGACTCTTTGGTTAAAAGTGGCAGATATCCAGCTTGAAATAGATTATCTCTAGGATCTGCTTTAGGCTTCAAAACATTGATTTTTAGTATTTCTTTGGCTTTTACTAGGTTTCCAACATAATATGATTGCAATTTTCCTTCACCTAAGAGTCTACTTTTAAGAGCATTTGTGTATCAGGGTGAGTAAAAAAAAAAAGTAATAATCTTTCTTGAAAGCATGGCTAGCCAAGTGAATCAAGGACACAGGCAAGCACTGAGAGTGGGTATTAGGGCAACGATGTCTGATGCCAGGCATGACAGAACTGACTACCGGTGCCCGTTTCTGGTCACCTGATTCTTCCACCCAACATACCTCCTAACACTTAGCCTAGAAGAGGTGTTTTTGTTTCAGGAGCTGTCTCACATACCCCTGGAGTCTGAATTTTGCAGCTATGACCTTCATGGTGTTACAGGAGGGCAAGCCCTTGTACAACTCTGAGAGCAGGCATCTCCTTAAATTGTCTCTCCTCGGCACCTCACTTGCCTCACTGTGGTCCTGGCCCTATGCCATTTCCCTTGGTCCCAACAAACATAATCAATATAATCACCCTCTTCCTTGAAGGCAGAGAAGAAAGCTGCCTCACCAGAGAGCTGTAAGGATCCCATGAGGTCCCCTGGACCACAGCATCTTCCTCATTGGCCTTCACCAATATCCCAAAGTCTAAGCATTGGGTCACTTTCTAAGGCAAGAAGGGATTAGGAAAAATATATAGGATTTGGAAGAAAAAAAATCCAGGGTTTAGGAGAAAATGACTGCGGGAACTAGGGAAAGTCAATTAACTGACCTGGGCCTAACTTTTTTCTTCTATAAAATGAGGAAGAAAACATCTGCCCTGTCTTTCTGCAGGTCTATGTGGATCAAGTGAAGTACTGATAGAAAACTCACATTGAAATCTGCAGAGCAGGATCTAAGTACTGACTGTGATTATCAAGGGCTAACACAGAGTTCTCTCTTTAGCACTTACGATGTTATCTGTTCAACGTTTAGGACTCTGAAAAGAAAGGAAACAGGTTGAGTAAGCTTGCATTGATGAGCACAGGATAAGAGCATGGGTATATGAATCAGGACCCTTTAATCAAAAGTGGAAGAAATCCAAGTCAAAATAGTTTAGGAAAAAGAAGAAGGAACTTTCTGAAAGGGCATCACACTCAGTCTAGAGTAGAACAAGGGTGAAGCTGATCCTCAGGGAAAATTGGAAAAGGGACTCAAATTCAACCAGAACTTTGCTCTTCTCCTGGGAGAGCATCCTTCTCTACTGTGGAGATTGTCTTCTTCTGGGAACCCGGTGGATAGGGGCTCCCAATATTCAAATCCTTTTGCTCCCACCACCCAGAGGAGGCTAGTCCTCCTCTCCTTAGTTGCGGTTCTAAACATTCCAGGGAAGGATGCTGACTGTCTTGGTTGAGGTCAGATGCCCACTCCTGGACCAGTTGAGGCCAAGGAGGCAGAATCCCCAAGGGGACACCTAGCAACTATATTTCCCCGAGGGGTGGCAGTACCTGGGAGCAGCCCTCCAAATGTCCTCCGCAATAAGGCTTTGACCAGGTGGCTGGGTATCCACATGCAGTGATTTAGGTCGTGCGGTGTGCACAATTGCCCCACCTGCCGGGAGAAAACCAAATGCCAGGCAGCTGCATGAGAGCACGTAATTGTCAAGAAAATATACCCAAAGAGGTGGCAGCAAAAGAAGTCTTGCAAAACATCAGTCCTAGCAAGAGGGAATGAGAGAAGTTCCCACTGGGAGAAAGGCTATGCCTATGCCGGAGAAGCCCTCCTGAGCCCTTTGGAATGAGCCTGTGAGAGAAGACCCTGCACTGGGATGGGCGACAGTTACATTCTCTCATAGCCGAAACCCCTCCATCTTTTCCACCTTTTGTTTTGTTTGTTTGTTGCTGTTGTTTTGACAGGAAAGTGGACTTACTGGTGGGCGTGAGTAAGGAGGGGACAGCGCCAAGGCTATCGTGAGTTCAGGGCCTGCCATTTGTAGAGGGGGCCACAATGAGGGATGTATTTGACCCCACAGCCACCCGGGATGAGCCGCATTCCTGCCACCATGTATTCAAATTCTTCTGCATTAAGCTTGGTAAATCCCCACTTAGAGATGTGGCTCTTCTGGCGGAGGAGGGACCTTGAACTTGGCCCCGCAGTAGGGCTTCGGTCGCAGGCTCCTTGTTCCGCAGCTTGGTGCCGATGGATGCGATGACCTGGCCACCGTGCGCTGGGGCTTTCCAACGGCCCCGCGCAAGCCTGCCTGGAGCCCGTCAGCTCCAGCAGGGACAGCTCATTGGTGCGGATGACGGCAAAGGGGTGGAGCCGCACTCGGGCGTGAATACCACCTTTGCCCAGGCTTTTCACCAGGGACTTGTTGGCACAAATACGGGGGTGGGGGCGCTCCAGGGCTTCAGAGGAGAGCTGCCCACACTCATCTGACCCCATGTGGCCACAGAGCAGGAACGCGTCCACCTTCGCCTTCTTCCGCCGCAGGTCAAAGACGCGGATCTCGGCATCAGGGACACCTCAGCAGAAGCGAGACTTTGGTTACAGCTTGTCCTTACAGTGCCCGTAACGCCGGGCGGCAGCCCATGGCCACACCAGGGTCTTTTGTGGCGCGCCAAAGGGCCCCCTTTCGTTTTGATGGAATGGAATGGAATGGGAAACTCAAGGCAGCCACGAACGTGAGTGGGAAAAATGGAAAAACTACAAACTGGGAGTTCTCTCGTCAGACTCTAAAGAAATAATTGTCCTCCCCAGTGTTGTTGGTGGCACAGTTCAAATTGTTGGGATTGTCAGTGTAGGACTCCAGTCACCCTCCTTACCCACTGCCTGGATGTTTACTTAACTGGCACGGAAGCCACGCCATCCCTCCTGCTGAATGACGCCAGGTTAATCTTCCTCAAACCTATGTGCTCTAATCCCCTCTCCGCTGCCTGCAACTCCTCGTCCGGGCACCTAGGACCCTCCAACCCCTCCCACCAGCGTATGGTCCCAACCTCTTTCCAGGTTCATCCCCCACTTCCTTTCTTGTGTGTAAGTATAGACCTTTGTTGCTTCCAAATACTCCAGCCATTCTCACCTCCAATCCCATGTGTGGGCTATTTCCTCTGCCTTGAATATTCCGCCTTTTAAAACCTTCCCTGTTTGTCCTTTATGAAGCCTTTCCTGGTACCCTAAGTAGATATGACCTCTCTTCTCCAGAACTCATGGTTTGTACTTCTGGACAGTGCTCACCACACTCTGTCTCAAGTAGTATTTGCACTTATGTTCCATTTTTCCAGGTGAAAAGATCCTTGAAAGGAGATTAGAAAAGAAATGGTGGTGGGGAGGAGGGTATAGCTCAGTGAGTGGTAGAGCACACGCTTAGCATGCATGAGGTCCTGGGTTCAATCTCCAGTACCTCCATTAAATAAGTAAATAAATAAACCTAATTACCTCCCGTCAAAACAAGAACAAAAAAACAAAAACAAAAAAATGCCAGTGGCAAACACATATATTTCTTACTATGTGCTGATATGCTATGTATTTTATGTTATTTAATCCTTTTTATAGAGAGGTTTAGCAACTTGCCCAAGGGGATACAGTTAAGCCAGGGACTTTGCCTTCCTGAGTCCAGGCTCCTAACCACGACTGCACCTCTTCTCATGGAGGGAGAGGCGCATTTACTATGACCAACAAAACCCTTTCCAAGGCAGTGTACTTGATTTTATTTATAATTTTGCCTTCTTTCCCTTAAAGAGGACCTCAAGGTTATATTAACTTCAGGTTCTATAAAAATGGATGGAAATATAGTGTCTTATTCATCCCCGAATCCTCTTACTTTTTAAAAAGTAATAACGATCATCATAATGATGATGGTTCCAAGCCTTATACAGAGCGCTTACAAGGCATTTCAGCCATCTCACTGGATACTCACAACACCCTAAAAGTTAGGCGTGGCCATTGCCACTTTTACAGATGACAAAACTGACCTCAAAGACACTAAGTGATTTTGCCTAAGGCCACCCAGCTAGTAAGTGATGGAGCCAGAGCTGAAGCTCAAGGCTTCTGATCCCATACATCATGCTTCCTCCACTTAGGTATTCGCTGTCTTTGGGTTCTGAGAGCCTTTCCAGCACTCAGTGGATGGTGCTTTTCCTGGCCCCTCTCCCCACCCCATGTAGACCCATTTGAAGAGCATTCCATCACATCCAACAATTACCTAAATTAAAGTTGTCCATCTTGCCTTTCAAATTCTTCTCCAGATAATGAACCTTTTCAACCAACACAGGGTGCTTGATGTTAATCACACAGAGAAATACAAACTCAATCTATTCACCTTAGAATAGGTAGACCCTAAAAGGTATGGGAACTGCATTTACCTTCCGAGCCCTGAGCTTGGTCATTTCTTTGGGGGGAAACTTCTTCAACTGCCTGTCTTCAAGAGACTCTTGAAGCTCTCAAGCAAGTGCTAAGTGGTACTAGCAATACATTTGCCTGTATCTAGAGATTTTTGGGTAAGTAGCCTATAATTTATCATTCTGCATTACAGAAAGCCTGGAGAATTATATTAAATAGAAGCTTTCAGTTTTCACAGCTGATATGTAAACATATTCCCAAATTAGAGCAGCCCTGGATCATTTGTAACGACTAAACACTTACCCTGGAGAAATCACTGTACGTCCAGTCATTTCCAAGCATGCACCTGCTCTAAATGTCACTCAGGGAAGTAGCTCCACCAGCCCGTGCCTGTCTTCTTTCCCAGACTTACGCAGTCAGCGGAAGAGAGGTAAACAGAGGCAGCGGCGGGAACGTAGGCTCTGGAGTTAGGCCAGCCTGGACGTGACCCCAACCCCACCCTCCAGCTGTGTGGCTTATGTTTATTGCTTCACATTGTTAACTGATTCAGCAAATACTTGCTAAGCACTAGATACCAGCCAGTATTGTAGGTCCTGAGACAAAAGAGTGAACAAAACTATCTCATAGAGTTTCCATGTGTCTGCAAAATGGACATAATTAAAGCACCAAGCTCATAAGGCTGTTTAAGGATTACACCTTGGCATGGGACCTGGCTCAGACTTATACTATAAAAAAAAATAAGATAATCTTTAACTTTGAGTCTAGGTTTTTTTTTTTTAAATTGAGGGTTGTTTGTTTATATTTTGAGCCACTCCAAACTGTTTTTTCCAGAAATTTTCACGGGATTTCCCTTGATGGGGAATGTATGAGAAACAGTGTCTGGAGCTTTGGGCCGTATAGGTAGAAACTGTGAGGAGGACAACAGGAGGGTTAAGGACACGTAGTAAACCGAGCCACGGTCAGAACTTGCTCAGGTGGCCTTTGCATTGATTGTCACAGGAACTCTTCATTCCTCGTTTCATTCTGAAAGGATTCTGCTGATATTATTTTTCACCCCTGCAGTTTCTGTCTGCCTAGAACACAATCAAACAGTTTCAAGTGAAGCATTTACCTAAATCCCTGACGTTGTGTTTCTTCTCGCCCTCCGGGTCTCAGTGATGGGGGCTGAGTTGGATGGCCCAACCAGGAGATCCTCACTCCTGCCCAGATCTTACATGCCAGACTCCCTTTCTTCACTCAGAGAAGAGAGGAGGGGGCTGACTTCTTCCCCTGGGGGCAGGGAGAAGAACAGCAAGGGAAGAAGGTGGAAACGGAGCTATCAGACGGCATCTCACCAGTTTCATCTCTGGCTTTACACTTGCTTCCCTAAGGATTTTACTCAACAAGATTTACTGAATGCGTACTATATGCCAAGCACTGTGTTCAATGCAATAGAGAATGGAAACGACCAAGGCTCATCTGAAGAAATAAAAAAACCTTATATGACTTGGCTCAGATTGGCTACTCAAAAACTTAGAATATTGCCTATATTAATTTTCCTTGGTACTAGAAATGTCACGTCACTTAGTAACAGAGTTCTAAAAGTCTTGACTAACATCGCTAGTCATATTTATCTTATTTTTTCCCCTTTGTGCCAGAGTTTTCTGTTTCAGATTGCCAAATTTAACAAATAAAAGCATGGGACCCAGTTAAATTTGAATTTCAGGTAAACAAATATCTTTTAGTGTATTTTATGCAGTAGCTGTATGTCCCAAATATTGCATCAGGCATACTTATACTAAAAAATCATGTCACTTATCTAAAATTCAAACTTCACGGGGGTCCTCTATTTTTTCGGGGAACCCTATTTCTATTAAATCAGAAATTGCTTTTTATTGTGCATCTGTATCCACATGGCACATTTAATCCTGATAGTTATCTCTAGCACATAGGTACCGCTATTCACGTTTTACACTCGAGGAAATTGAGACCTCTAGAAATCAAGTAACTTGTTTGAAGTCACAAAGCCAGGAAGTAGTAGAGACAGCATTCAAATACAGGTTTGACACCAAAGCCCATGTTCTTTTCTCTGGATTAGAAATACTTCTAATTCAAGTATGAACTGGTTCTGAAATATTCCACTACAATCCATACTGCAGTAGAATATTTGATTTCCAGGAGAAAGAACAATTTATATAAAAATGAGACGGAAAATTTTCTCTTCACTACATAATATTTAGAAGAAACATTCCTCCCCTCTCAAACCACTACGCAAATGGTACTTTGACTCTCCCTTAAAATTCCATTTCTACATGTACACCTTCTCCAAAGCAAATCTGAGGACGTTTCAGTGGAAGATTGTAGTAAAACACCGCCCTCTTCTGGACACATGGGCATCATACAACATAGATGGATACAAAGGATTACAAAGTTGGAACAAAAGTACAATTCAATTATGTGCCCACTGACAAAATGAAAAGCTGTTATCACTTATGAGATGCATCTGTTACTTTTCAAAGCGACTCCTCAGAATGGAAGCAGAACATTTTGGAACTTGCTGAGCCATAATTTTTTACCCATTTTTATGGAGGTGGCCAAGTGCTGGGGGTAGAAGTAGGTAAAATCTTTATTTTCAGGACATACCTTCAGTAACCTATAATAATACCTAACCATAATAATAACACCTAAATCATCAGAATCAAATAGTTCCAATGCGTCCTGAAAGGGAAGAATTTCACATGCATAAGATGAACGAAGGACACAGTAAATATAGGTAGTCATTTACACTTACATGTGGAATAAAAAAAAAAAAAAAGTCAAAGTCTAAGAAACAAAAAGTGGAAAAGTGGTTGGCAGGAGCTGTGGGGGAGGAAAGAGAGAGAGGTTGGTGAAAGGGTACAAGCTTTCAGCTATAAAATGAATAAGGTCTGAGGATCTAATGTAAAATATGGTGACTATTGTTGATAACACTGTATTATATAATTGAAAAAAAAAAAAGCAGTTAAGTAGGCCAGGTGGGAAGATGAAGTGAGATAATACCTAATAAAGGTAGCGTATTGCTAAGAGTTAGACTTTAATGTGTGAACCGAAATTTTATTATTAGGTCTGCCCCAATTATTAATTGTATAGCATCAGCTATTTTAAGTTTTGAAGCGCAAAAGCCAACAATGTAGAAGTATAAAAACTTTGTTTTTTTTTTTGAAGTGCCTTTATTTCCCCTGAAGTTTTGAACAATAGTTGAGGTTTAAACAAACCAAATTTTTCTCTAAATTATCTAAATTTTAGACCTGTATCCCTTTTCAAGAAAATCAGAGATATCTGTACATAGATGTTTTGGAACAGAAACCTCAGAACTATGTGAACCTATGAAATTCATGGCAAAGATAATCTATACTTTATCTAATTTCAAAACTAAATAGTTAAAAAATATATTATTATAGTAGAATATAAAAGAGCTGAATGGAAGCACCGAAATATGCTGATCATGAATGAGTAAGAATATCCCGCTTTCTAAAATCCTAGCAAATATCAGAAAGTCACTGTACATTTCGTTTTGGGGCACTATTATCACTGGAAGTAACATACAGATGATGTTCAACGGTGCTGAGTTCCCTTTCACTGCCTCACATTCTGCCTTCAAACACGAAGAATTAAATGGTCGTTAAGGGCAGAAGGGAAGAAGAACGGGAGCTGTAATGGTTAAATTTAACTTTGCTAGCAGTGTATTATAAATCACAAAGTTGAGGCAACGGTAATTGCCTACAAGTTAATTCAGACTCAGCTATTAACACTTTTTGATCATTTAACCTAGGACTGAGTTCTAACTATGAAGCATAGGATTATAGAGAGAATACCTAAGTGTTCAATTTTCAAACATTCTAAGTGCTTTAAAAGCCAGTAATACCAACCAAAATATCAAACATTGATAGCTTAATTATGAGTCCCTTATTTTTGTTATAGAATTTCTGACTCTAGTGGCAAATTACTACAGTCCATACTACATTTGTCTTTTTTTTTTTAATTGAAGTATATTCAGTTACAATGTGTCACTCACATGTGGAATCTAAAAAAAGAGAAAAAAAAGACACTAATGAATTTATCTACATTTGTCTTTTAAAGGAGGTTGAATCCTTGAGAGAGATAGAGTGAGATTCTGCAAGGATTCAAAAGTGGAATAAAGATGTGGCTGTAGGTCACAGCTGCTTGCTCTCCTTCCTTAAAATATATATATGTATGTTCTAAGGGTATGAGTTTTAAACAGACCATTTTACCATTGAGCTCTGATTGTATTTTAACTTCAGATGAATAGAGCTAACTCTCCATCTGGTCACCACTTGTATTCACTTAATGTCCAGTCATGGGGAACAAACCAAAACGATTGCCTCACATAAATGAAAAGTCCTCGGTTGACTTGTGTCTTGGTCTTTGGCTTCTGCTTTTGCCTGTTGTTTTCATTCTAAGGCAGACTCTGCTTAGGTGGTGTCCAAATTAGGCTCCAATAGGTCAGTCTTAAATCTATAAGCTGAGCATCCTTCATTGAGAAAAAGAGCATCTCTTTTTCTCTAGTCCCAGCAAAGCTGATGTTTATTGGCTTTGGCCTGGCTAATCATGCATCCCCCCCTTAAAACATTCACTAAAGCTTAGGAGATGCTGTACTCTCAAAGGCCAGGGCTTAGGGATGGACCCACTCCTGAAACCAAAAACTGAGGTCAGCGCCACCTGAACTGCACGGGCTGAAAGGCAAGTTTCAGTGCTGACACCGAAAGGGGGAATTAATACTGGGCATGCAAAACATTTGGGCTTTAACTGGAGCGGTGGAGACAAAGTAAAAATGAAGAATAAACCCAAAGCAAATTCAACTGTGTTCCACCAAGGAGGAACCAAATAAACGACCAAGCTATGTATTCATTGACTCTCCTAAGGCTAGATAAAGCAAAAAAGAAAAAGAAAAGAAAAGAAAAGAAAAGGAAAGAAAAAGAAAAGAAAAGGAAAGGAAAGAAAAAGAAAAAGGAAAGAAAAGAAAAGAAAAGGAAAGAAAAAGAAAAGAAAAGGAAAGGAAAGAAAAAGAAGAAGAAAAAGAAAAAGGAAAGAAAAGAAAAAGGAAAGGAAAAGGAAAGGAAAAGGAAAAGGAAAGGAATTAGTGAAGGGTTTATACTCTTTGATTTAGAGCCAGAAACTTTCTGGGAACCAATTGGGAATGGAAACTAATTAGGCTGTTGTGTTAACCAGGGTTCTCCAGAGAAATGGAAGCAAGAGAATGTGCAGATACACACACAGAAAGATTTACTTTAAGGAGTTAGCTCGCACTGATTGTGGGCGCTGGCAAGTCCAAAATCTGCAGGCAGTCTGGGGACCTAGGGAAGAGTTGATGCTGTAGCTCGAGTCTGAAGGCAGTCTGTAGGGGGAATTCCTTCTTCCTTGGGGTATGTTAGTCTTTTTAAGGCCTTCAACTGATTGCATGAGGCCCACTCACATTATGGAAGGTAATCTGCTTAATTCAGTTTACTGATCTAAATATTAATCACATCTAAAAAATACCTTCACAGCAAAATCAAGAGTAATCTTTAACCAAAAACTGGATACCATGGCCCACCCAAGTTGACACATAAAATCTGCCCACTTGGATTCCAAGGAATTCCCACACTGAAACAGAAGGGCTGGTCTCCCATTGCTCAGACCAATTAAATCAAAACTCTGGAGGTGAGGCCCAGCTAAAAGTACTTTTTGATAGAGCAGTTGTTCTTCAAGCATGGTTTCCAGACTAGTGACTTCAGCCTCACCTGCAAACGTGCTGGGTATGCATTCTCTGCCCCTCCTCCAGACCCACTAAATCAGAAACCCTGGATGTAACCCTGGCCCTGCAGTCTGTGGTTTAACGAATACGCTCAAATGTGAGCACCGTGGGTCTAGAGTTCTCCAACCACACAGTGCCGGTGCAAGCAGGAGCCTAACAACTCACCCTACTCTCTCAACTAGAAGGGCAGGTGTAGCAGGTGCAAGAGCTAACTCTCCATTAAGGTTTTCTTAAGTAATGGTGTTTATTCCAACGGTACGTACGAAAATAAGAGAGGGGTCTTGGCTGTGTGGCCAGGCTTCACTGAGACTGGGTGTTTTCAAGACACAACAGATGTGCTAACCCGACAGCAGGTCTGGTGACAGTCGTCGAAGGTGGAGTGTACAGGGCCCTACAGGCCCGTCATAGTGCCTTAGCCATGCTGTCACCTCACCGCTCCTTGCACAAACTACTGAGTTTTTCTCGTTTACCTTCTGTTCAGACTCCTGAGAGAATCTGATTGGCTTAATCACCTTCATCATTTGGATACTGTTTCCTTAATAACTGCCCAATTCATAAGCTCTGTTGTCCAGTGTGAAGATTGGCTTTCCTTGGATCAGTTCTCCCTCCAAGCCCAGTCGGGACCAGGAGAAAACAAAATGCAGAATGTTAAGAACCTCCTAGGGCCACTTCCCTTAAAGGTCTGGGCCCCCTAATGTGGGTTTAGGGTATGTCACACAGTAGGACTGGTCCGGGAGGGATGTTTAGTTGTCCTCTGACCCTTAAATCTATCTGTAGTTCTTTGACACAGAAAGACGTCAAAGAGAAACTAAGCATTTGTTCAACTATTCATTTTGGGGATGAGTTGGAAACTTAAACTGAAATGCTTTGCGAATGTTTCCCTTTCAGTATTTCCCATAGGAGTCTCCTTGTGGCCTAATTTAGGAATGCCATGAGCCATAATATTTGGGGGGAAATAAAAAGAATCTTCCTTGCATGCACCAGATTGTAGGGCCTGTATTTTCTGCAGAAATTCTCTTTATATAGTCTCATTCACTAAGCCATAAATGACTAGAAGCTTGTTGGTATTTTTAAAAAAAACTCTTTTAAGGAAAGAAAAAAAAAAAGCTCAAGTGACAGTTTTCTCCAGATCATTTCAGACTGGCCCCTCTAGGCTCTCTTTTAATAACTTACCTGATATACGACTATACCAAGCTGAGCTGAAAAACAGGCAGAGCCAAATCAAAAGGCTAACTAACCTTTGGGGAGTGCATGAGATTGTTATTCAAACTTGAAGGATGCCACAATTCACTGAACATCCCTGAATCACTTTACCTTTCTTAATGCCAAAATTAAACTTGCAGTTTACCCAGAACCTTGGAGAACCCACCAACGCCACACCGGTATCGCCACTGTTGGTTACTTTGTCTTATGCCACCAAGTGAACGTAACCAATTGGTAGCTGATAGCTAAGGGATACTTACAGAGCAAGTGCTTGCATTTTGAATTGTTTAAAAAAAAATACACACACACACATATCATCCAGCCTGCTTACAATAAAAATCACGAGCCCAAAACCTCTTTTGAGTTTTCACATATTAGCTGTTGAAGCTGGGGGAACTGGAAGGTTTGGCTATTTTAGCAATGTTTGAAAACAGTTTATTTTCACTAAGTTCATTTATTTCAAAACCATAGTCTAGGAAGATTACAACAACTTTTAAATAAAACATTTGTTTGCATATGAAATGAGAAACTTGAAGTTTCTAATCATTGTTTCAAAGAAATTATTCCCTCGTGGTTTCAAAGGAAAAAAAAATACACTTCAGTTGTGCCACTTCAAAGGGCTGTAATTAAATACTTTCAAATTGAACATAAAGATGTAGAATTACTAATCCAACTGAGTTAGTAACCTGTTTTATCTGATAAATCTCCTTTATCTTCTGGAAGTTAAATTCTCTTGGTAAGATTAGTCAATCCTCATAAGCATGCTTGCTGTTTCAGATAACCTACAAGTCAGGGTATATACACTACAGAAGTCTCTTACACCTTTCAAACTAAGTGTTCAATGAAGTGTTTGATGATTTAAAAAAAAAAGCATTTTTATAAAAACCAGTGAAAAGAAACCCAGAAGTGTCCATGTATATCTTCATGTCCTCACTCATATTCTTAAAACTTTAAACTTAACATGTTGACTCCTGCTGGGCAAGACCTAAGAATGCTAAAAAGAGAAGTCATTATACTTTAAGAATTTAAAAAAATATTCCACTTCAATGTAATTACCAGTGCTCACAGTTAATTTAGAAGTGAAGCGATTAAGCATTAAGTCGTAGCAGCAAAGAGTTTATTTTCATGAAGATACCAGCAGATGTCAGCAAAAACTAAGGCAGTGCCACACGAATCTGAACAAGAGCGTTAAGCTATTTCTAGCAGCGTTAACTCTAATTTAAGAAAATCCCTGCTGGTAGGCAGAGGTTGGTCCATGTGAGACAGCTCCATTTTCTACATTGCTACTCGACTTGTACTTACCTTTTTGGAGGTGGGAGGGGTAGGAAGGAGAGGCCTCAGTGGGGTCTAGCTTTTCTGGGGTAGCAACAGCTCTTCCAGAGAAGTGAACCACTCTGACTTTGCTGAACAAAACCCATCTACAACACTACATAACAAACTACACTACACTAACAGCCATCTTCCCTTAAAAAAAAATAAAATTAAATGGCTTACAGGAAAGTCAATTACCCACGCACCACATGTTCAGGGACTCTGAACATGGAATATTTGTGAATGCTTGGAACGCATCTTTCTGGGGAGATAGTGCACAGTTTTCATCAGCTTCTCACCAGGGATCTTTGACCTCCATAAAGTTAAGAACCATGCTAGAACTTACTATAAGTTATAGTCTCTGAATTAATAAATCACACTATATGTGTGTGTATATATGTACATGTTTCAAAATACATCTGTTTAAAATTACTTAGTTGAATCCATGCCAGGAAAGCAGTTTTAGAATAGACTGGCAGGTTGTAGCACAGCTTGTTACACAGAACTAGACATAATATTTTAAAAATAGAAGAATCTCATACATTAATATTCCAAAGGTTAAGTAGCTCTTTTCTTATACTTGTAAAAGACAATTGGGAAAAAGGTCACTGGGATGCCAGTTATTTTATTCAATTATATGCATGCATTTTTACTCCAACGTTTGTGAGTGTACCATTGTATAAGACCAATGTTTGTGGCCTTAACTTTTCAACCAGGATCGACATACAAAGTTATGTGTTTATAGAATTTTTATTTTTGCTTTTTAGATTAGTAGCATTCTAAAATAATTCAGCCACCTTGAATCATACTTACGTAAAATATGAAAAGGATCTAGACAATTTCATTGTATTCTGTATTTCTGTAATTTTATGTTAAGGAAACAGGAAGTGGACTGGTGATGTAATCTTTCTGAAACACAGCTTTTATTACAGCCTACTATAAATCGATTTACCTTTTTGTGTAAATATTTTGCACGCTCACTGAAAGTTTGGTCTCCTAAACAGGCATAACGATCAAATATTTGCAAAATTGTTCAAGAAAATCTCCCTTGAAACAATTATCATCATCTCTGAAAAATAACAAGTATTCTACAAAGGAATACTGAGATATAACAATTTGAATGTTAAGGTCATTTATTTTGTTGAACATATGTTCCTGCTTAAAACAAAAAAAATCTAAGATTTTAATTTGTCCCTATGAAGAGCTTAAGCAATGTACTAAACAAAAATGATGGCAATAATGCAACTAAGAAGGTCTAATAACCTAGAAGTTCAGATAAAAGCGGGAGCCTGTATTCGTATCCTCTATAATAAAATATTTCCTTAATTCAGGAAAAAAAAATCTAGCACCTACTTTAAGTATATAAAGCTAAAATATTCTTTTTGCCAGTGCTCTGTTGAAACATATGGATAGGAATTGATAAACTATACTTCTAATAACCAGGTCAGTGAACAATTATAACTTAAAAATGACATTTAATTCCATGGCTGAAGATGGCATTCCATCAAAGTAAAACCAGTCATTTTAAACAGATACCAAAAGTATACAGGAGTACAAATAAACCTCTATTGGTTAATTCAATCAAACTGGAAAGTATTTCAAATTGCTAAAAGCTCATGTGATTAAACTAAAGTACTATATTTAGGGAAAACAAAACAAAATCCTAGTTTAGGGGCCATGTCCCTAGATGATAAAAAGATTTTAGACAGACTGGCAGGTAGCTGTCTTTAAAAAAAAAAGAAAAGAGCAGCGAAAGTTATCATTCACCCTCATCCTTCAAAGGGTACTCACACAAATACCAACATCAAGAATTCATTTCCAGATAGTTTATACTCTGTCTCAACCAGTGTTTCTCCACCTTTCTTCATATTACTTCATTAAGGAGCTGTTTTTAGTCCTTTTACTCCTAGTCAACATCTTATTAAACTTAAAAGATATATGTCTCCTTATACACAGAATAAGATTTTTGCCACCAAAAACAAATTTCCACCAAGAATGCAAGGTCTAAACAATGAAAGGTTTATAGTGTTGATTAATTTTTCCTAAAGTGGGCACTGTCCTCACCTGTAGGCAGTCCTTGCCTTGCATGGACAGTAGTGTGGGACCATTCAAAGCAATCTAAATTAATGGGGAAAATAATTATTATTGTTCTGTGACCTTGAAAAATCTGTCAATATATTAAAAACTGTCAGTTATAAATGTAAAAGAAAATTAAAAAGTTGTAAAAACAAAAGTACTTAGTACACTGTAATTTAAAACATTAGACAGTTATTTCATTGTTAAAAAACTAATCAAGAGTACTTTGACAGGACTTGCGCCTTTTTGTTAAGTAACTCATGATAACAGGCAAGCATTTTTCCTATACCATTGCAATCTGTCATACTCCTTTAAGTTTAGATTAGCTTCCCCCATTTTATTATTTGTGCTTTCAATGTTGAAGTAGCTCTGTAATTTCCTTTTATGTGGGATTTGTTACTGTCACCTTCTCTGGGGCACGTTCAGCCTTTTCATCACATTCTTCCTCGTTTACGGTAAGTCTGCCTTCTCTAAGTTCCCCCAGCTGCCTACTTAGAGGCTCCAGAAAAGCAGCAGGGTTAGCATGCCTGTGATCAGTGATCTTTCCACTACTTCAACTGCGTTCAGTTCAGATCTCACTTCTAGCATCAGCACTTTCATTTCTTCACTGCACTTTCATCTTTGCTGGCCAATTCTTCTATCCATTTGGTCAAAAACGCCACGGGGGGGACAAGGAGACAACACAACTAAGGGCTTTGCTGTCTGTGAGGGAACTGAGTAACAGATGTGCAGTCACTAGTCATGAGCAGAATCCGAGAGAAGTAACGTGACTGGTTACTGATCACGAAGCACGTTACTCACATGGTGATCTGTGGACTTAAGAGCTAGCAGGGAAGTGTGTACTTTACGAAACTACTCAGTTAACATACTATGGCAACTGAAATTTGAACTGTGTTGTTAGGGGACTGGTTTATTTAACTAATTCATTGTCATTGAAATTTGTGGACATGGGAATTGTGAATTGTGCTAATGGAGGACTCCCTACACCCTGCTTATTTATACTGACCCAGACGGGCTTAAAGCTGACTGCTGAGTAATAAACAGTCTATCTAAATTTACATCGAATAATGAATCTTAAAGCACCTTGAAAGCAACTGTTCAGTGCATGCTGAGTGTATGCTGAGATGGTTTTCAAATTTTTGTCATTTGGCAATCAACTTTAAAATGCATCTTAAAAATGACAGAATTCTAGAACTAGAGAATAGACCTTTAAAGATCCTATAATTTGATACCACAAATTATCCAGCATGTTTGTTGTGAATTATTTCTCCTCCTTCAATTTCAATTTGCTCATACAGCCACTTGCGGTCACAGCGGCATTCGGCTCCACATTTGGTAGAACCACAGGCAGGACAAGCATAGAAACACCCTAAGCAGTCTTCATCCAGGCAGTCACAGAGGTCCATTCCACTGAAAATCAGGAGGCCCTGGCTATCATAGACCTTACTCTTTGCTGGGATCACTTGTCTGTAAAATAAAACACAAGGTGAGTTACACTATTATTATGAATAGTCACACTATTATTTATGAATAGTCACACTATTATTTATGAATATTTGAGAATAAGATAATAAAAAAAATTAAGGAGATTAAAATGTTTTGAATTAGGGATGAAGTCCTGCCAAATTGGTACATGGCTTACCAGACTCAAGGCAACTCTACAATTAGCAGTTAATGAACTCTATGTGAGAAAATACCTCGCTCTAAAGTGTTGAGACAAATCCAAAGGAATGGACAAGTACTGTGTCCAAAAAATAAACATATGCATTAAGACTATTTTCTCCTTACCCCCCCAAAAAAAAAATAAATAAAAGGCTAGGTAATAGTGGTACATTTTTTTTTAGCTACCAATCTCTTTACTGCTTTCTGAATATAGTTTCATTTGTATTACAGTGTACTACCCAACTATTTTTTATACTGCAATTAATCTGTTTCTTGTTCTTTAATCAACTCTAGCAAATCTGGCCTAAAAACAGTTAACGTGACTCACTGGAAAACCTTAGCAGATGGAATAATGGCATATGCAGAAAAGAATTCTGAATGACTACACTAACATTTCTTTGTCAATTTGTATTTTAGAAATGCTCGATTTAAAAAGTCAAATTCTAAACAATTTAGTTTTCTTGTTCATTTTGTTGACTGTGCCATAATGCTTCTATTTCAGACATTAAAAAAAACACAATCTCACATTCTCATAAAATTTATTTTTTAGCTGCCTCCTATAGTGATATGTTTAAATTATTTCAATTCTTGTGCAAAAAATATTATCTTGCTCATTTCACTGATACTTTCTTAGCAACAAATTTTTAGAGTGGAAGGGGATGCCTTAATTTTATGAGGCCCTCAGAGGATCTTACTAATTTCAGATAACTGAATTTAAAATATCTAACCAGAAAATTCAAAACTTAAGAGAAAGATAGGAAAATAACACAGATCTGAAGTAGCAGGTTAACCCTAACATATGCCATAAGTAACACGTGGGCTACCTGTCTGAACCAGCAGGCGCATTTTTTGTAAGCCTTCTTTTTTCTCTTTTACCAGTTTCTGGAGCAAATTCAGTTTGCTTTCCTGGGTTTGCAAATTGTAATGACCTCAAAGCTTTAGCAGTTCTTCCCTGAAAAAAGGTAAAGAAATTATCAACTCAAATCTTGATATTAGACCATAGATTAATATTTCACTTATTAACCCAGATTATTCCTTAACCTGGAAGAGTCTGGAACTTATTACAAAACAGACTTTTTTGGAGCCCAAGTGTAACAAAGTTTATATGGCCGTGGGCCATATTCAAAGTTCGCTGGTTAATGTATTTATAGTATTTTCATTATCTAACTTTAATCTCTGGCATATTAGGAGAAGAGGAGGACAGGCATGTGAAAATGCAAAAGCTGGGGGAAAGGCAGAAAAACTGCTGTACAACCCAATGGCACAAAGCAGAGGTTCCTAGTAATAATCTTGAATCCTTAAGAAAAGGCTCTACCATATATATATTCCATATATATATTTAAAAGCAGAGAAGTAATGTGGTTTCAAGTTCTGTAACAGTATTATAATCTTTTTTAAAAGCTTTGATAAAACAAAAATTTTGCTTGTTAAGGGTTTAATTTCGTTACCTGGCAGGGAGGAGGATAAGGCTTGTGTGATACATTCCACGTTAGCAATGGATAAATGAAGTGGAGAAGACCTCTGAAGTGACAGCAGTAAGTACCTAGTAAGAACTTCAAGATAACACTGGGTCCTGGAGATACGTCTTTGAGGGGATAACAAAAGGAAAGTGCTATATATAATCTAAAATTTAATTATCTTTTAATTTGGTTTACTAATATGATGAAAAGGAGAAAACTGAGTAAAATATCCCAGCAGCAAGAATTATAAATTGGTTATAAATAGAAAATATAAAAAAGTTCTCCTTTGACATACCTGTCCTTGATCTACATCAGAGATAGTTTTATGAAATCTTGAGTTGTTCTGATACAGAATAAATAATCTAAATGTAGGCATGTGAAAAAGGAAGAGTTATAAAATATGAAATACTTACAATGTGAAATGTATGCATTTTGACCATAGGAAGTCCTAAAATTAGCCTTAACCTTACCAAGTAAGAATTCAGAGCTAGAAGCAAAGGAAATTCACAAGTATCTTATAAACCCAAACAACAATGGGAGAGTGTCAAAGGAGAAAGAATGGTTGAAATAAGAAACAATTACTTCAAGTCACTTCTGAAATTCCTTTTAAAGTAGTAATTTTTAAGTTCTTCATAAAAAGGGGAATTCATTCCGCTACATTTCAGACCCTTGCTGGCTGGCATATTCCACTGAGTTACTTTGGTATCACAAAAGAAGCTAAGACAGTTAAGTCCTGGCTTTGCCAGAATGTTCTAAAAGCCACCCCTAATGTCTTAGCACTAGGAGTTACAGCTTGAGAATCCTGGGCATATTATGTTATTCCTTACCCAAGTCTATTTTCTTTATCATCTAATTTGGGTTTATGCAAATATTTAGAAACACTATTTTCACCTCCCTTCATATTTATACTTTCAACTTTAAAGTCACTGAATGCTAATTAGCATACAGCCGTCCCCTGGTATCCGTAAGGGATTGGTTGCAAGATCCGATCACTGTGGATACCAAAATGCTCAGATGCTCAAGTCTCAGAGTTGACCCTCTGTATCCTTGGATTCAATCAACCACATATTGTGTAGTACCACATGTATTTACTGAAAAAATCCATAGATAAGTGGACTTGCATAGTTCAAACCCGCATTGTTCAAGCATCCAATGGAATAATGTAAATATGATTTCCTTATAATTAAACAAAACCCCACATTGTAGAAGTAATATAACAGAAAAAAATGACTATACATACATCTGAATCAGCTTTTCTTCTCTGCCGGTCTTCAGAATCAACATCCACACTTCCATTGATTATCTGTGTACATTTTGGACAAAGCTTCCAACCAGGTACAAGCTGTCTTCCAAATTTTGCACTCAGAAAAGTGGCATCATCTAAGTCAATTACATGCAAATTTTTTTTGGCTAGTTTTTTGTGTATGTTAAATGGGTCACAACATGACTTCTGCAAATCCTCAAATCTGTCAATGTAAATTTTTGCATGATGGAAGCAAATTGTATTGTTTCCAGAAAGTGTCATTCCAGTTCTAAGTTGAAGTAAAAGCATGTCATTTGATGACAATTCTTGCAAAGTCTTGAAACCTGTGTGACGAGTATAGTAGGTTTTATGGCACTCATTTGTGGTACGAAGCTGGACTCCCACCGAACACGGATCCATCATTCTTTTTTGGATTTTTGTCTAGAGATCTTTCTCCAGTAGGTTATATGCTGATCTCCCTAGAGAAAACATTGAAGAGCCAAGATTTGTACTGCAAATTTTTTATCTGGGAAACTCAAAAAACATTTGATAAAATTCAACGCCTGAATAGAAAGAAAATGCTTTTAGCAAGAAATGCAATAGAAAGGTATTTACCCAAAGCCTACAGTAAACATTATATTTAATCATAAAACATGAGAAGCATTCCCTGTAATTTTAAAACTACACAAGAATACTGTATCAGTTTCCATCTAACATCATATTAAAAAGTATAAGGACTGAAAAGGAAGAGACAAGAAATATTACTCACAAATGATATAAATATCTACATTGAAAATACAAGAGGTTCAACAAACCATTAGAACTAGTAAGATAATTCAGCAAGGATGCTAGAAACAAAAAACACTGTAAGATACCTTATAAAATAGATAAATCTTACAAAAGATATGCAAGACTTTAATGGAGAAAGACAAAAAAAAAAAGACATCCTAAATAACTGTAGAAATGAATCATGAGAAGTTTGACGATAAATATGGCAATTCTCCAGGAATTCATAAATTCAGTTTGATTCTAATCAAAACCCCATCATGGATGACAATATGAATATATGCTAAAATATACATAAAAGTAACACACCAACTCTGCAGTATATTTACTTCTAAGGAGGGAGGATTCTTTTAAGAGAGATTTACAGAAGTAAGGCTTGGTGGCATGCACGCGAGTGTTTCACTATTTTGTGTTTTTTCTATCTGAAATTTTTCATAACTAAGTAATTTTCAAAACAAATACAAAATTTAAGTTGAATCCTTAAGATTTAACAAATACAAGTCACTAGGAGAAAAACTGTTGTTCAAAATAGATGTGAACCACTGAAATCTGGGTGGTGGAAGGGTACTGGAAAAGTCTAGGATCCTGCAACTTTCCAAGTGTTTTTACAAGCTTTGCTCCACCAAAAAAATAAAAAAAAAAAATAAAATAAAAAAAAATAGAAAGCTAAGATACTTTCTGATTTATTTTTCTGCAGAGAGAAATCATGATCAGACCAAACCATATACAAAGACTGGCCTCATGTAACAAAAAATAGTGAGTAAATACACATTTCTATGTTTTAAGTTAAAATACTAAATTTAAAAAGTTAAAAAATAGAATATTGTTTAAGTTGTTTGAACATTTTAACCTAAAATTTTTAAAGCTGATTAAAACAGAGCATATTTATCTTTTTAAATTCATTTTAACCAACTTTTAAAATTTAACTAAGAATAGTTCCCATCACATCAGATAAAATGGTTTGTATAATACAAATAATTAGATTTCTTTTAACAGAAAAGTGGGTTAAGATAAATTAAGGAATGGAAAAGAAAAAGCCAGATATATGGTTATAAAACACCACCACCAAATTAAACCTTAGCAGATATAGGACACAAATCTGGCCTGACTTTTCTTAACTGTCAACACAAAGAAGGAAACATCAACTATTTCCCTAGCACATCACAGAAACTGTTAACATTTAATGTCTTATTAATTTCATAGATTCTTTACATTTGTAGGTAACTATCACCAATTTGTAGCCATTAATATATAATGTAATTTTTTTTAACGTAAAACTATTCCTTAGCATTCAAAGACTTGGACAGCACCCTGACCATATTTGATTAGAAATCATCTTGTGGCTTGGAAATTCTAGAAATTCTATCTGTCCACAGTAATAATACACTATTATCCATTACAGAATTTTGTTTCCTTGGCTACTGGGGACTCCTGTTCCTTTACTTTCATTTAGTCTTGGCTAAATTATTACTTATTTCACAAGAGTTTATCAGTAGACTCTTAAGTTATGCCAGTGAAGTCAAATTCTTATTTCTAAGTGATCTGGCTCTCTTGGAAACCTGAAAATATGATTAACTCCTAGTAAATCAATTTTTCTGGTAAGTATTTGCTTGGCCATTTTCCACAATAGCATAAATTCTTTTATTAATCTTAAACTGCTACTACGAACCTATATTCTTAGTTGGAGAGTACACAGTTAAATTTGTTTTTTCCACAAGTTAGCCATGACACTATCAGTCGTTGAAAACATCCCCTTCTGGTAAATAGTTGCAACCATTCTGAACTCTTGGCACATTTCTGGGTACTGTAATTTTTGAAGGAACCCTTGAAGGAATTACACGGCTACATCATTATACTAGTTTCTAAAAAGCCATTCCTCAGGTGTCATAGTTAGGGTATAATTATTTACTATTGGAGTTGCCAGATAAGATGCTCAGTTATATCTGAATTTTAGACAACGCACAAGTTATTTTAATTATATCCCAAATATTGCTAAAAAGTAATCTGTTGATTATCTGAAATTCAAATTTAATTGGGCAACCTGTATTTTCATTTGCTAAATCCGGGAACCTCATTTACTATGCATTTTTTTGCATCTTCCAGTAAGTAGAGATCGTTCTTTGGTGTCAGCTTCACATTATATTCCACCTTACTTGCTGCGGAAAGAAAGATGAACTACCTATGAACAAATTATAGGACCTGCTCAATTAAGAGTTAAAATGCTCTAATAGAAGACAAATCGCCAGGTGCAGTACACCAGTTTTAAGCAGTACTCTTTAAACGCTGCTTAAAACTCAGTGGCACACTTATACCATTCACTTGAGTGAAACTGTCATGATAAAAGTATATATTACTGTGTCCATGCAGTTTTATGCTTAAAGTCTTACATTAGCTTCCTGATCTACTATTAGGCAGTATATTCAAGCACTGCTCAAGAAAAGTCAAGAAAAGCTCAAGGGGTATACAATTTTAGGCAGTCATCTTCAGTGGTTACTCCCTGCCTTCTAAAAATTAACACCCTCTGGTTGCTCCTCCCTTGCTGTCTCTCAGTGTCCTCATTTCTGTCCTCCTTCTCTAAAGCTCTGCTGTAGAGTTCCTTGGACCTGTTTTCTAACAACTGTTTCTTTTGCTCATTTTGGTCTGTGTTCTAGAAATGTGGCCCACAATTAATATTTATTTTTTTCTTGAAGTGACAGTCCAGAAGCTTCAAGTTGCTTCCTTTACCTGTTATGTTCTCCAGAAATGATTATCTAATATCTTTCTTAATAGAAATACATTACTATTTACTATCCATGAACCAGTACTGGCATCAGCTGGGAATTTAATAGAAAAGAGGACTCTCAGTATGGGCCCCACACCCACTGAATCAGAATGTGCATTTAAAAAAGGATTCCCAGGTGATATGTAAGCACATTACAGTTTGAGATGCACTGCTTTGGATAATTCAACTAAAAAAACATTAACCAAGCATCTTCTATATACTTGTGGAGCATATCAAAAAAGAATAAGGAACACACACACACACACACACACACACACACACGTATATGCCTTCCAGGAAGTCTGATACTTTGGGAAGATTATAAAAGAAAGGGAGTTTCAAATTTCACAAAAATAGGTATAGAGAAAAATACCTGCTTCAATGGAAAACTGCACTGTTGAAAGCACAGTGTTCGGGGGTTTCACATTCTGATTATATGAGAGCTCTGAGTCTCTCACTGCCTTCGAGCTATTCTATAGCTATTCTACAACTGACAACTGTAGGTAACTGACAGCAATGCAAAGCAATTCTTGTCTGTATTCTTCTTGTATATTCTGTCTGGTAGAGAACTGACTCCCCTGGCCCACTGTGGAAGAAGCCAGTTGTGCCTTTACATTTGCTTATTTATTTCAATATTCCTGATCAATAAATGTGTCTATTCTCTTGACTGTCATTTGAACTGGTTATTACACCTTATCAGTCCCCTTGTAAAAAAAGGTAAACAAAAACCATGTGTTCCTAATTTTATATCTGTGTGACAGTCATGACTTTACTTCCCTCCCCCTTTTTTTGTGGAAAATCATACTTAAACACAGGAAAGGACGAGTTTGCTCTAGCCAAGTCACTCTGACCAGCATTATACCTAGTACTTACTAACATTTGCATTATAGGGGTCCCAGAAGGAGATGAGAGAAAGAAGAAGAAATGTATTTGAATAAATAATGGCTGAAAACTTCCCTAACCTGTGGAAGGAAACAGATATTCAGGTCCAAGAAGTACAGAGTCCCAAACAATATGAACCCGAAGACACTCACACCAAGACATACCATATAAAACGGCAAACGTTAAAATGGCAAGAGTTAAAAGATAAAGAGAATTTTAAAGACAGAAAGGGAAAAACAACTAATCACATACAAGGAAACTCCCATAAGACAAGCAGCTGATTTTTCAGCAGAAATTTAGCATGATAATACTTACAGTGCAAGGAAAAACCTGCAACCAAGATTACTCTACCCTGCAAAGTTATCATTCAGAACTGAAGGAGAGAGAAAGTTTCCCAGACAAGCAGAAAGAAGCTCATCACCACTAACCCAGCTTCACAAGAAATGTTAAAAAATCTTCTTTAAGTGGAGTATAAAAGTCCATAACCAGAAATAAACAGAAAAAAAAAAAAACCTCACTGGTGAAGGGAAATATATAAAGGCATTGCATCAGCCTCTTAAAAACAAGGATGAAAGTTAAAAAACAATAGTAAAATCAACAATAACTATAATAAGTAGTGAAAAGATACACGAAATAAAAAGACACCAAAAATAACGTCAAAAATGTAAAACGTGGAGTAAAAATGTAGTTCTTTTAGAATGTATTCAAACTTGAGCAAGAATCAGTTTAAATTAAACTGCTATAAATATAGATCAAAATATACAAACTTCATGGCAACACAAACCACAAGCTCATAACAGATACACAAAATGCAAAGAGAGGAACCCAAATATAACACTGAAAAAATCATCAAACCACAGGGGAAGAGTCCAAGAGAAGAAAGGAACAGAGAAGAATTGCAAAAGCAGCAATAAGTACATACCTATCAATAATCACTTTAAATGTAAATGGACTAACACCTCCAATCAGAAGACATAGGGTAGATGAATGGATTAAAAAACATTCATTTATATTCTGCCTACAAGAGACTCACTTCAGATTTAAAGACACACACCAATGGAAAATGAAAGGATGGAAAAAGATATTCCATGAAAATGAAAAAGAAAAGTCAGCTGGAATAGCAATACTCGTATCAGACACAATTGACTTAAAAATAAAGACTGTAACAAAAGACTTAGAAGGGCATTACATAAAAGGGGCTATAACATTTGTAAAAATGTATGTACCCAATATATGAGAACTGAAATGCATAGAGCAAATATTGAGACATAAAGGGAGAAATTGACATTAAAACAACAATATCAGGGTACTTTAATACCCCCACTTATATCAATGGAGAGATCACCAAACAGAAAAATTAATTAGGAAACACTGGCCTCAAATGACATGTTAGACCAATGAAGTTAATAGCTATATACAGAATATTCCATTCAAAAACCACAGAATACCCATTCTTTTCAAGTTCACATGGAACATTCTCCAGGTCAGATCACCTGTTAGGCCACAGAACAAGTCTCAATAAATCTGAGAAGACTGAAATCACATCAAGCATCTTTTCCGACCACAGTGGTGTAAAACTAGAAATTAATTACAAGAAAGAAACTAGAAAAAACAAACACGTGGAGGCTAAACAACATTCTACTAAACAATTGGTCAATGATGAAATCAAAGAGGAAATTAAAAAATACCTTGAGACAAATGAAAATGGAAACACAACTTTCCAAATCTGTGGGATGCAGCAAAAGCAGTTCTAAGAGGGAGTGCAAAGAAAAGACATGTCCACCTCAAGACACAAGAAAAACCTCAAACCATCTAACTTAACACCTAAGGAAACCAGAAAAAGAACAAAGACTAAAATCAGTAGAAGGAAGAAAATAATAAAGATCAGAATGGAAATAAACCAGAGACTTAAAAAAAAAAAAAAAAGCCACCAATAGAAAAGATCAATGAAACTAAGAGCTGGTTCTTTGAAAAAAAAAAAAGAATGAAATTGATAAACCTTTAGCCAGACTCATCAAGAAAAAGAGGGCCCAAATAAATAAAATCAGAAATTAAAGAGAAGTCACAACCACTATCACAGAAATACAATCATAACAGGCTACCACAAACATTTGTACCTCAACAAACTGGACAACCTAGAAGACAGAATTCTGTTTCCTAGAAACAGAATCTAAGATTGAATCAGTAATCTAAAAACTCCTCACAATAGTCCAAGATCAGATGGCTCCACATATGTATTCTCTAAAACATTTAAAGAAAAGTTAATACCTATCCTTCAGAAACTATTCCAGAAAATGTGAAGAGAAAGAAACACTACCAAATGCATTCTATGAGGCCAGAATTACCCTGATACTCAAACAAGATAAAGACACTACCAAAAAAAGAAAGAAAGAAAAGAAAATTATAGGCCAATATCTGTGATGAACACAGATGCAAAAATCCTCCACAAAATATCTGCAAAATGAATTCAGCAGAGCATTAAAAGGATCATACAACATGATCTAGTGGGATTTACTTCATGGATGTACAAATGGTTCAAGATCCACAAATCAATGAATGTGATACACATTAACAAAACAAAGGGTAAGAATCATATGATCATCTCAAATAGATGCAGAAAAAACTTTTGACAAAATGTAACATCCATTTATGAACAAAGCTTTCAAAAAAGTGGGTATAGAGGGAACATAACTCAACATAATAAAGGCCATAAACATAACAAACATAACAAACCCACAGCTAACATCACACTCAATGGTGAAAAGCTGAAAGGAAAGCATTTCCCCTAAGATCAGGAACAAGCCAAGGAGGCCCACTCTTGACAGTTTTATTTAACATAGTATTGGAAGTCCCAGCCACAGCAATCTGACAAGAAACATAAAAAACATCCAAATTGGAAGGAAGAAGTAGAACTGTCACTACTTGCAGTTACATTATATTATATGGAGAGAACCCTACAGACTTCACCAAAAGACTATTAGAACTAATTTTAAAAATTCAGTAAAGTTGCAGGACACAAAATTAATAAACAGAAATCTCTTGCATTTTCTAAACACTAACAACAATCAGAAAAGAGAAATTAACATGACATCACTTACAATTGCCTCAAAAAGAATAAAATACCTAGAAAAAATTTAACCAAGGAGGTGAAAGAGTTATACTTTGAAAACTGTAAGACACTGGTGAAAGACACTGAAGATGACACAAAGAGATACTGTGCTCACCGACTGTAAGAGTAAGTCGTTAGAATATCTATAAATCGTTATCCATAAACATCCATAAAATATCCACAAATTGTTATTGTTAAAATATCCATACTACCCAAAGTAAGCTACAGATTCAATGCAATTCCTATCAAAATACCCATGGCGTTTTTCAGAGAATAAAAAATAATCCTAAAATCCTAGCACAGTGCCTGATTTGACAGACACACAAGCACTTGCTGAATGAATTAAAAAAAAAAAAGAAAAGAACCCAATTTCACTTTATATAAAGCTCTCTTACTTAGGTCCTAATGGTTTCCTCTAGGTTCACCTAATGCACTCCCCTCAGATTTTGTAATGCTTTATTCAGTATACTTTCAGATCATATTTGGAACAATTTAGCAAACTCTTCATGGCCCTAAACTCCATTTGTGATTTGTTTCTATTCCTTAGGTCCTTTAAGGCCAAAGAGAACTGAAAAGGAACTTCAGCAACTGAGAGAATGTTTCCAGACCAAGAGGAATGAACAAAGCTTTCTTCATGATACCTTAATTCTGGATGTGGTCAAAATTGTCCAACAGTATTTAACACTATCGGTGCTGAGTAAGTGAACCTGATACGGAACTATAAGCCATTCTGTAGAAAACACGTGTCTCTTCCGAGAAAACAAAGTCTGGACTCTTTAGCATGGCATTACTTGTTCATACTCCAACTACTCTACTTGAAAAGTTCTTTTACATTTTAAGCCTTTATACTGTCCTCTTTGCTTGGAAAGCCTTTGGCCACTTGTGCCAGTCAACCTAACTTCTCCTTCAAAACAGTGTCAGTGTCTTCACCTTTCTGCTGTGCCTTACTCAAATTAATAAGTCCTTCCTCTGTGTTTGAAACTTGTACTCTATTACTTCTCAGCTATTGCAAGACAGTAGCTATATGGTGCTATTTTCCGTATCACCCAAAGCGAAAGAGTAACTTCAAGAACTTCCCTTTTCACAGCACTCATCACAGGCTTTCTTGTTAGTTTCTTTCATTACATATTAAGCTCTGTGAGGGCAAGGAATTACCTGGGTCCTGTTTACAGCTGCAGTTTCTCTAGCACAATATTGGCACTTAGTAGAAACTTGACATCTTTCGAATGAATACAGGTTCCTAAATCGCCAGAATCTCACACCAAGAAGGCTGAATCTCCCCAAATTTGTATGAGTAGGTGCTCAGGATCCTACAACTATTGCCCCCGCAACCCTGTGGTCATCAACATAACACCCCTAATTCCCGGCTGTATCAGAATGTTGCAAGCCACCGGCAATGTCACACGAGCACCTACCATGTTCATGCTACGGGGATGGAAAAGTGACTACTACCAGCATCCGGCCTCAGTTCAACAGCTAGGGCTGGGAGGGTTCTGATTTAAAAAAATAAAAACCAAATAGCAGAGATACAAGCTGCGGACGGGGTTCTAGGCCACAACAGCCCTCGTCTAAACGGGACAAGCCTAAGTCAAAGTTTGGAGGGCTCCAGGTCTCCCGAAGAGAGGCGACAGCCCGCAGGGGCGACAGATGCGGCAGAAACAGTGCTGGGCCTCGCCTTACGGGCCGCAGACGACCCGGAGGGAGAGGGGACGCTCAGGATGGCCGGCTGCAGGAGGCCCCGGCCAGCAGCTGAAAACCACCTCATGTGTCCGGCCTGCTCGCCCCCCTCTCCTCAGGGACTCGAGGCCCTCCGTCACCCGCACCCCCACCTTCCCGGACCCGTCTCCACGCCCCCCGGCCCTCTCCACCTTAGCGTCGGCACTCCTCCGCCGGGAGGGTGGTTCGGGCCGCACTCGCAGCCTCGCAGCGCGGTTCGGGCCGCCGGCTTTTCAGCTCTTCCCCGCGCTACCACCGAGAGGGCGGCGGGCGAGGCTAGAGAGGCTCCGCGCTATCATGAAGAGAGGCCCGAGAGAAGCCTAGAGCGGAACCGAGCCTGGCTGCCTCCGGGGCGGAAAGGGCGGGGCGGCGTGAATTGGCGAATGATTCAAGGTGAGGCAATAGTTGCTTCAGAAGCTGGTTTGCTTTTGCCGTCTGTTCTCGGACGTTAAGTAATTGGGCGGTCCCTGAGGCTGCCTCTTAACAAGATACAGGTTTGGCTAATTTGAATTGTGTTCCAATCTCTACGTCTGTGCGTGACGCCAAATTTTTTCACCCCGACCCGCCTAATCCCTGAAGGAGAAGTGAATGAGTTAAAAGGACTTCAAGAGGAGACCTTTCATTTAAGGTTTCACATTTTATTTGATTTTATTCCTTAAAGCGAGATATTTTATAAAATACATCTCCTTTATTATAGACTAGAAAAATAGCTATGGTTATTACTTCGAGTAAAAGGTAGGCACCAGGGAGGTGCTTGTGAATTTTCTGAGGGGAAGCCAAACCCTGTATCTTGTATCCCTATTGTCTGTCCCAGTTTAGGAATGCATTAATTTTCAAAGCAGATTTTATTCATCTAGAATCATTGCGAGCTCAAAATCCCTTAAACTGAAGGGTCTCAGCCTTCAACCAGTTTCAGGTGGAGGTAAGGGGGAAATCCCTGTCCTCCCAAACTATTGTGTTTTTTTAACCAGCCAAGAGAAAAATGTGAGACAGGGAAATCAAGTAAGGTCCACCAAAGCCCAAGCTTACTAGTAATACTATAAGCAGCTACCGTAAGTTGTTTTTCGCACTGAACCTATGGTCCTTTGTAACACCTCCATGTTGCTTTGCAACCAGGCAGGGGTTTGCCACTCACTAAATTACACCAATTTTAGAAATGACGAATGGGAGAAAGGCAGGAACAGTGTGTAATTCTCTCAACTGTCTGCAAGATGTGATATTCAGTAGTTCTTCTAGTAGTTACTTTGTGGCTGGTACTTTGCTAAGTTATGACAGAAAAACACAAAAACAAAAACAAACTTGTTCCTGCTTTCAAAGAGCTCTCAGACTAGTGAGAGAAACAGGAATGAACAGTTAACCACAGCGTTGTGTGATAAATGCCATCCTAGAGACTCAAGGATATGAACAGGGTAAAATGAGAGGTACTAAAGCAGAGACATCCTGGAAAGCCTGAATTGAACTGTCATGTGGAAAACTAACCTGATGCAGTGGTGGCCTCTAAGTAAGCTGTTAGGCAGTCTATCCTAGAGGTAGTGAAACAGAAGGCTCCTGGACCAAATTAAGGTGCTTGAATAACATGGTTTACTGAATCAATGTAAATATCCAGTGAGAAGCAAGGGGAAAGAGTTGGAGTAGGTTGACACATTTAGGCTAGGATGCAAGCAAGTGGAAGGGCACCATCACCTGAGTCGTGAGTTATGTGGTGTTCGTGTGTTCTGTCTGCCACAACAGCTTTTTCCACAGATGGTATGCTTATGAGGACTAGTGTTGAGGCTACAGCAGGGAGACCCACAGGTGGAAAGTGCTTTGGGCCAATGGCATACACCTGCTTTCTTGAATAGACGCCGGGAAACATGCCTGGCCACAACCAGGCCTTACTAATTAGCTCAATAAACAGACATGAGTTTTTTTGCATTTCTTGGCGAGAGTATTGAGTGAGACTTTAGTAGGTGTCACGTATGGATGGCTGATTTAAGAGTGACATAGCTTTTAGCCCAGAGATGGCATAATTATTCATATTTTTGTTCTTCCATCCCTTTTTGACTATAAATGACCCTCTGTTCCATCACATTTTTTGATTTATTTTAGCTTTGGTATGCCTTATAGTTTACTAACTTACCAGGCATATTTAACACAATTCTGTCTATGTTTCACAAAGTACATGCTTACTCATATTCTATATATAAAACATCCTAGGAGTTTTGCATTTATCTCATAAGCTGTTATTGTACTTAACACTTATTCTGACTAACACTTCTGACTTCCATCCATCCTTCAAGAAACTGCAAGGAGTTCACTATAGCTGGGGTGGGAAGCTAGAGATGTAAGTAGGGGAAAGATAATGCCCTTTTTATGCTGTTTTAGAGACACTAGATTTTATCCTGGAGAAAACTGTAAAACTGTAAGGAGTGTGGAGAATAGAGAAGAGGTGCAGTCCTGGGCAGGAAGGCCAGGTGGAATCTCTTGCCCGAATGCAAGTCATTAAATAATGAAGATGTCAGTCAACTAAGGCTGTGGCTCTATGGAGTGAGAGCTGATGCCCCTACTCCAAAGACGTTTGGTAGCGTCTGGAGACACTGTTGTTAATTCCAGCTAGAGGATGCTACTGATATCTAGTAGGGTGAGGACCGGGAAACTGCTAAACATCCTATAGTGCACAAGAGAACCCCTCACAACAAGGAACTACCTGGTTCAAAATTTCAATAGTGCCAAGACTGAGAAACCCTGAACTAAGGGAATTAAGAAAGCATAGAGAAGACAGAAGTTAAGCAAGCAGATTTAGTTAGAATTTGTAACTGATTAGATATATATGTGAGAAAGAAAGTCATGTGCTAAAGAACCAAGAATTAGGAAAACACGAAGGATTAGCAGAAAATGGGTCCCAAGTTTGGGATGAGATGGCTTGGCGCTCTCAAGGGAATATGGGAAATGAAAGCAGATGGATTCTTAGTAACTGCTTTCTCCTTCTCTTCTTTTTCCATAAGCTTTCATGTTGAATTTTAACATATCATAGAGAAGAACACAAGCCTTAAGTCAATAGCTTGATGAATTATTATATCCATATAACCACCACCCTGGTCAACAAATGACCAATAGCCCTGAAACTGCCTTTATGTTCCCCCCTAGTTATTGTCACCTGTCACCAGAGGTAACCACCATTCACATTTCTTTTACCACAGACTATTTTTTGCCTGTTTTTGACATTTGGAGTTGAGCTAAATATTCAATTTTGTGTCTAATTTCTTGTGCTCCACATCATGTCTGAAATCCATTCGTGTTGTGTGCAGCGTAGTTCTTTGTCATTGCTGAATTGTATTGATGTGACATGAAGGTGAGAACATTTCATTTTATCCATTTCACTGTTGATAGACATTCAGTTGATTTCACTTCGCTTTTTACAAAAAATGCTGCTGTGAACATTCTGTCTTTTGGTGCACGTATGTTCACACTTTGTGTGAATGTATGTAGTGCGTGTGGATACGTAGTGGATAGTGGAATTGTTGGATCGTAGGCAGTGTGTGTGTTCAGTTTGAGTAGATACTGCCAAAGAGTTGTACAAAGTGGTTGCATCTATTTACAGTCCTTCCAGCTCCAATTGACACTCCTAAACATGTTCACCAGAACTTGGAATTATCAGCTGTTATTTTTGGTTTTCATTTTACTCTGGAGGTTGCGTAATTAATTGTTTCCTAACACTAAGTTGCTTCTGTGTGTCAACTCAGGGCAAAAAAAAAAAAAAAAACTCTATATGGGCTCTGGAACTGGATGCCTGGTTCAAATCCTAGATCAGCCACTTATTAGTGGAATAACCTCTGTTATTTACTTTAATTCTCTGAGCTTCAAATCCTTATCTATAAAATAGAAATAATATCATCTGCCTTATACGGTTGTTGTAGGGAATAAGTGTGTGTAGCAAGCATATACACATATTTTGTGTGTATATGTATATGTATAATACATAATATGTTAAAGTACCAGCCTTGGCCCAAGGTGGAATTGCTCGTGCTAAGCCCCATGTCAGCAAACCAAAACTTTAATAAAGTTTCTATTCTTGGCTCTCCCAAGAAGGCCGAGGTCAACCTATCAGTGCTTGCATACTCAGCACAAATTACCTAGCCAGGCTCCAAGACTTCCCCTTTGCTCCAGATGAGAAAAATATCCTTGCTTTGACCAGGCAGCAGCTGCCTAGCATGACTTCCCTGCTCTTGCTCCCTTCTGCCTGTAAAGGTCTTTCATTTTGTACGACTCCTAAAATTAGATCCAGTTTAAAGATCTAATTGGCTTTATTCAAGGATTCATGAATTGACAGCATCCCTTCTAGCAACTAGAAGGGCCCTCCAAGGAGTGGTACAAAATGGAAGATTTTTGTAGGAGGAAGGGTGGGGCAAGGGAGCTATTTGCTAAAGAAAAGAAAGTATTGTTTTTAGACTTGGACTTGGGAGGTGGGTGATAATGGCAAGGATTTTATCATGCAGATTGCCTCTTCCTCTGAGGGAGATGGAGAGGGCCTTTGTGACAGATTACTTCTATGGTGCTGACCAGAAAATTCCAAACTGATTGATTAAGATTATATTTCTGCAGAATGTCAAAACTACAGTTAGATTAGGTATTAAATCTAGGTTTGGTATTATGGGCTTTATATGGTTTTCTTTTTAATAGTGTATGTAGTCAGCCCTTCATATCCATGACTTTGTATCCACGGATTCAACCAACCGTAGATTGTGTGTAGTGCTGTAGTATTTACTGTTGGGCCAAATGATCCAAGGACAAAAGTCCAAGGACCCCATTTCTGGGCTCTCAGATGTCTGTCTGCCTGTGATCCCTCAACAGGTAAAAGTACATTATTTACTGGGTGTGTTTCCACTAACAAACTAATAGCCCTAGGTAATGCCTAAGCTCACAATAGCTCAGGCTGGCTTGTTTCAGCCCACCTTATCAAACGCCACCGCCTTTCACAGACCCTAAATCTCTTACCTCACCTACAGCCAATCAGAGACTTGTGCACAAGGCAGTTAGGCACCTTGAGACCAACCTTACAAAAGACCCCAACAACTGGCCCTCGGGGCTCACACAGGCACCTCTTGTCTGTATGGCCCGCTGTTGTCTATGGCAGTGTAACCCTAATAAACTCCTATTTCCAGACTTTATCTCTGGTAAATTCTTTTACCAACCCATGTGTCACCATGTCACCAATTGGCAGCCCCGTTGTGGCCCACAACATTTACTATTGAAACTAATCCGTGGATAAGTGAGCCAGGCAATTCAAACCTGTGTACGTATACCTCTATGGTATTATCTTTGTGTGTGTATACCTATCTGATATTGTTGACTTGAGACAAATAGACTGCCAGATGTTTCTCCAGTGAAGATGGGTTTATTCAGGGTCAGGAGAGAATTGCATTTTGGGTTCTGCAACCATGGAAGCCAACATGCAAGTCCCTGAACAGCAAGGGTAGGCAATGCTGTTCTAGAGAGGAAGGGAAGCTGGGAGGGCTATAGTAAACAAGGGGTCCATGGCTATTCATTGGCTGAGTCCTTACCAGAAAAGAAATCTTTCTTTCTGTTGGGCTCTGCTGTCAGCGCAGGGTGTGAGAACTCCCCTCTTCTAGTCTCCCAACTGCATTCAATTGAGGTTTCTGCTTCCTAATCTTTTATAGTTCTATACACAAACACACACACACACATACACACATATATATGGTATTTTTAACATATATACATATATGGTGTTCTATATATGTAGTATTTTACGTATATGTAATGTTATATGTATAAATCTGTCTAAGGAAAAAAAAATACTTCTTCCTATGGGTTTTTCTTTACACTATATACTTCTCTACTTCTGACACCAGATGTGTGGATTTTCCATACACGAAACAATTCCTCAACACCAGCTGGTTGTCCTACAATTTAACTCAATTCTGACACTATCTCCCTGGAGATAGTGAAACTGAGCAGGACCCTATGGGGCCCTTCTGGGTACAAAAGCCTTTTAGTGTCCCGTTTCTTGTTCGTAAAAAAGTTTTGGCCTCCTAGACTCCCCCCAAGTTCCAAAGGGCAGGTTCAGTTTCTAACTAGGATGGTAAGGGAATGCAGAAACAAAGGAGGAGCCATGAAGAAATAATAGTGCAGGAATGGGGCAGGGTCCTGGTTCCTCAGGAAACATGTATAACAATAGATCTTTGAGTTCTACTGGAACTAAGGCCCCCCATCCAGGTGGAGGATGGTAACTTCAGGCTGAGCAGGAGAGTCCTGGAACGCTGCCCTGTTACCTCACCACCAACCAGTCAGAAGAAAGTCACACACCCTGCAGCCCTCACCCCAAATTTTGCCTGTGAAATCTTTTTCCCAAAAACCATCATAGAGTTTGGGGTTTTTAATTGTGAGCCGCCCATTCTGCTCATTCTGCTTGCAGTAAACCTTTCTCTACTCCAAACTCTGACGTTCGGTTTGTTTGGCCTCACTGTGTGTCGGACATGTGAACTTGTGTTCAACAAGACTGTCAGACCCACAGGGTAAGGGTTCAGTCCCACAAGACTGCCTCCTCCCCACTTCAGATATCAATCATAAGTCCAAGTTGTTACCTGTGCTTCTGACCCACTGGCTATAAATCTGAGGTTCCCATGTTCCCCTGGTTCCATTAATTTGCTAGAGCAGCTCACAGAACCCAGGAAAACATCTTACTAGATTACCGGTTAATTAGAAAAAGATATTAGTCAGGAACAGCCATATGGAAGAGATACGTAGGGCAAGGCAGGTAGACACAAGGGCAGAGCCTTCTATGCCCTCTCTGGAGCACACCACTCTCCCAGAACCTTACGTGTGTTCACCAGCCTGGGAAGCTAAGGAAGCACCGTTGATTAAATCAGTAGCCATTGGCGACTGAACTCAATCTCCAGCTCCATTCCTTTCCCAGAGGTAGCAGGAGGCTTTAAGTTCCAACCCTCTAACCACATGGTTGGTTCCCCTGGCAACCACCCCTATCCTTTGGGGCTTTCCAATGTCCCCTCATTAACATAAACTCTTTTGTTGTTCTAAGGAGCTTGTTCATCACTCTTATCAATTAGGAAATTCTAAGGATTTTAGGAGCTCTGTGCTGGGAGAGGGGACTGAGGCCATATATAAATTTCTTATTGTAGATCACAATATCACTTTATATGTGTGTTTTATATATATAAATATAAATAAAGATCTCCTTCATATATATGAGATATATACCTGTCTGCCACAAGAAAGCTCTCAATAGTTGGTAGCTATAATTGTTTTTGCTACTATTTATAGACCGCCAGTTATATCTGGAAATGCTGGAGTGATCAGCTCACACATGTCCTCTCATTCCAGACATGCTGTATTTTAGTCTTAAAAGATGGATATCAAACTGAGAAATGGAGTTATTTGAAACTATATCTCCAGACTTCCTCTCACTACTTTGTACCCTCCTCCCTTGCAAAAATATTTAAGAGTTGGTTGATTCAAAGAAATGTGATATAGGGAATTTAACTAATGACTGGACAGTAAGACAGATTGAAAGTGCATTTTTAGCTGCTGATTTTTCTCATTTGAAGCAAAGATTTCAGACTGTTGTGGGGGTGGCGTGGGGAAGGAAATGCAGATCTGTTCACAGCTGCTACTCAAAATTCTAGCCATAAAGCCAGGAGAGAATTTGGCCCAAGTTAAAACCACGGGGCTCTTCATTGCCATCCCCAATCATTAACGTTTCAATTAAGATTCATTTGAGAGTCCACCATGTGTCACTGCAGCAACGAAAGAGGCTGATGATGACAGGAAAGTCTTCAACCATTTTGCTTATGTCTGAGAATGACTCAAATGGTGTAAAGAAAAAGCAGAAACATTCTGTAATGCAACAACACTTAAAGTCATAAAATATTAGAAAAAGAAAAGTATCCAACAATTCTGTTGTATAACTTTTTCCTTTAGAGGCTGATGAAGCTCAGTTCCAGAAACAGTGATGTTACACACCCAGTCTAAAAGTCACAGTTGGTAAAAGACACAGCCAGGAGATCACGGGAAAGCCAGCACTCCTGCCCAGGTCTTCTAAGTCAACGTGCAGGATTTCCCTCACTCTCTCTGGGTGCCTCTCAGTCTATAAGTAAGTATCATATTCTTAGTAAACCAAAAAATGTGCTGTTACATATATCTCTGTTCTTTTGAATTACTCTCTTGGAAGATTAGGAACCACTGGAGCCTTCTTGTCCCATGCTTTCTGTATTAGCTATCATTACTGATAGGGAGGGAAGACACTGATGGCTGTGGGGCATGCTTTGGCTTTAGGGGGTGCTTATTTAGATGAACATATGAACAAGTCTGAGTATTTTGGGGTTTCCACGAGAGAACCCTCATTTGGGCCTCTGGGCAGGCCTTTGAAGAGCAATACTACCTTGGAGCCAGCAGAGGGCGAGCAGAACATTGTTTTGCCAATTTTCACCAAGTTCCTCACTCTGTTTTACCTTCTGTTCATTTTTTTGCACACACTGGATAAATTCCTTGACAGTGGTGAGAAAAATACCTCCCTTCCCTACACTTTCAGGGAGAGCAGAGAATGTCTTTCTCAGTGAATTGGAGTTTTATTTAACTTATTGGTCAGTAAGCTATCAAACGAGCTGGGTTTGGAAAGTTCTTAAGCATAGTGGTTTTTTTGTGTGGCTTTCACATGCTTTTCTCCATAGTATTGGGTTAATTAAGTGATTTTAAATATGCATAATCAAATCTATTATACAGATTCTCTCACTTCTAATAATTACTTAAGAGAAAAAACAACACTGTCATAAGGTTTGGAATTATCTCCCTAGTCACTTAATTTTGCCATGTAAGAGGATAAATGTGTACTGACTCCAAAGAAGTTTGAAATGATGAGTTTTTATAGCTACAGTTTTAGAAATAAAATTCATATGTCAGTTCGTTCAAGTAATCATCCACTTGTTTTTCCAGAAGTCTTCAGTAAATTTACAGATTCGTTATTGCTTTGTTTTTGTATCTTCAGAGTTTGGGGAATCAAACTGAAAATGATACATACTTGTCTTCAAGGATTTCATGAGAGACTGAGACAGAAACAGATCATCGAAAACTTTAAGGACAATATTAGACAATTAGACATACATGTGGGGCAGTAAAGTTGCACAGAACATAGGCATTTAACCCAATCAGGGGGATCTGGAGTGCTTCCTGGAGTTGGACCACCTGAGCTATCATAAAGGATCAGTAGGGATGTATTCTACCCGATGTATTCCTTAGTCCACCCTGTTCTCTTTCCTCAGCTTTTCTGGGTGCTTCCCTCCCCTATCCACGTGGTTATGGGAAGGACAACCACTTGATACACTATGACACTGTATCCTGAGGCTACAGAATTTTGTCCAGGAGTGGACACCTCAAACTTG
Source organism: Camelus dromedarius (assembly GCF_036321535.1). Taxonomy (NCBI): domain Eukaryota; kingdom Metazoa; phylum Chordata; class Mammalia; order Artiodactyla; family Camelidae; genus Camelus; species Camelus dromedarius. Next base: position 27,040,164 of record NC_087447.1, read on the forward strand.
CTGGGCCAGTCGGTGTCTCTCCTTACGATTTTTCAGTATGGGCCCCCATGACGCTTGAAAACTGTCAACTGCCTTGTTTTCTGCCCTTTGGTAGAGAAAAAAAAACACAAATCTGAGTTAAATTGACCCTCAGAGGGAGAAGCAGAGACAAGCTGTGGAGAGAATGCATGTTCCCAGCATTCCAGCCTCTGGTTCTGTTGTTACCTATAATAAATGTGCAACCACTCACCTGTCCTTCTGTTTCATGAGACAGCCCAGTATCTTTATCATAAATTTCTTTTTTTCTCTCAAGCTAGTTTGAATGGGCTTGCTTTCCTTTGAACCCATAAGAATCCCAGCTGGTATAAAGAGTTACCAAAGCAGAGAGAGGGTGAAGGATGTTTCAGGGGCCATAGGAACAAAGGTATAAAAGTATAAAGAAGAATGGCATGTATACAGAAATATAAATAGTTCAGTATTACTGAAACATATCTTAGCACGCTTTCTCTCTCTCATTTTAAGAGATGCAGTGGGTTATCTGTCATTTTAAGGAGTCTGACTTTACCCTGAAGGCAATGAAGTGCCATAGAATGGTTTACAAAGTGGGTGACATAGATTTGTAGTCTAGATAGATCACTCTGGCAGGAGTTTCTTCAACAGTTCTCTCATCTCTGAGCTAGTCATGTGTTATTTCCTCACCTAGGACCCTCTGGGAAGGGGATGGGACCTTGAAAATGTGCTCTCACTAACCAGAGCAGGCCCTAGGGTCATGACTTTCTGTGCCTTCCATTTAATAGTATGTGACAGTCCATCCTCCCCTCCATTCTGAGAGTACCACTAGGATAGGGGCCATGTTTGCTTTGTTCATCATGAATTCCCAAGGCCTATGTTAGTACCTGGAGCAAAATTCATTAATATTTGGCTAATAAGTGAGTAAATGAGTAAATGATTAAATAAACAGTGATGAGGTAGATAGATAAATTCAGGATATGTTTTGGAAGTTAATAGTCAGGGCTTGATGAGTTTGATAAAACTAGCTGTATTTATTGAACATTCATTATGTATTAAGCAGGAGGCTCAGTGCTGTGCATGCATTACTTTATTTAATCTTCACAACAGTTCTCTGTGTAATGTACCATACCTTTACCCATTTTGCAGATAGGGAAAAAATAAGCTTAAGGAGACTAAGTACTAGATTGAACTTATGAAATTGCCATCTAATAATTTGCCCAATATAGTTACTAAATCAGGAGCAGGGACCGGTTCAACGCTAATATCTAGATCATGATGCTATAGTACTGCACATAGATGTGAAGGGTAGGGGAGAGAGGGGAGTCAAGAATGATTCCCAGCTTTCTATCATAGCTGAATTATGTTATCCCCAGCTGGAGAAGAGAACACAGAGCAGGAGTACTTCTGCCAGTGGGGATGATGAATTTGATTTGGGACATAGAGAGGGTGAGGCCTGTGGGATGACCTCAAGACAGTGTCCATCTGCAAGCTAATGTGTATGGGTTTAAAAACACCTTTGCTGAAGGATTGGATTCACTGGTTATTAAGTTGTCAATAAAATAAAAATACAAAGTGAGGTCTAGAAATGAAAGTAGGTTGTGTACAGTGAGTCCTGGGTGGAGGAGGACACCTTGGGTGGTATCACATAGGAGACACAGAAGTGATTGGCAGAGACGAGAGAACCCAGAGAGTGCAGTGCCATGGGGGAAAACAGAAATAGGGAGTTTGGGAAGGAGGAAATAGGAAGGTGGGCATGGTATGGTGTCATATGCAGTGGAGAGGGCCAGTAAAATATATATTGAAAAATATCGATTAGGTTTGCCAACCAGGAGTTTATTGATGACCTAGGTAAGAACAATATTAGTCAAGTGGTTTGGCAGTAGCCAGACATGCGGTAGAAAAAGTGATTGGGAAGTACAGCCAAGAAGAATAATCTTTCAAGTATTTTTCATTGAGAAGAAGAAAGAGGCCTGATGTTAGTTAGATGAAGGTTCTGGGAGAAAAGACACTTTTTATTTATTAATTTATTTTTAGTTTTTATTTTAGTCTTTTAGGGAGAAAGGGACAAAAGTATGTTTACCAGCTGTGAAAAAGAAGCCAGTTGAGAGATTGAAGATACAGGAGAGGGTATTGGAGGTAAGGCCTCACAAAGGAGGGAGGAAATAAGAAAAAGCTCCGAGGTGGAGAAGTGTACCTTGAATAGGAGCTGGGACACTGAACTTCTGGCCTTAAAGGAAAGTAGGTGGAGATGTATGTGGATATACGCATGGAAGACAATTCTGACAGACATACTGCTTGATGGGCCTGATTCTATTGATGTAACAGGAAGTCAGATTATCTGCGTTAGAAGAAAGTATAGTTGTTCCTCAGTATCTGTGGGGGATTGGTCCCAGGACCCCCACGGATACCCAAATCCACACATGCTCAAGTCCCTTATATAAAATGTACAGTCAGCCCTTCCTCCTGCGGGTCCCACATCCTCGGGTTCCACCAACTGAGGATAGGAGCCCGAGGATACAGAGGGCCCACTATGGGGCAGTCATCAAGCAAGCTGATCAAAGATGAGTAAAAGTGAAACTGAATGAAGATTCAGCCAAGGTGAGCGATCATATTTGGAAAGGGTAAGCTTTAGTATAGTTTTGAGGTTTTCTCAATGCTAAGCTTTCTAGTTGACTGGAGTGAACTCAGACCATCAGTTGGTCCGAAGTTTTGTTTTTACTGGGTCAGATGTAGTTGAAGATGTAGTTGTACAAATGAATCAAGGATGCCATTGACTGCATGTAGCCACTAGAAGCTAGAGGCTGTAGTTTCAAAGTTCTCCTGGGGACTGAACACAGGCTTTGACTTGTGTGAGGCAGAAAGTTAAAACTCAAGTCCCTGCACAAAGGCAGGACCTTGGGATGGCTGTCTCTCAGTGAAAGGGGAGTTAGAAAAACTGAACACTAATACTAAAATATAAAGACAATTCCCCTGAGAAATCAAAGCTCCAAACGTTTCCATATGCATATATGAAATCTCATTTGACATTCTTCCTAGGGTTTTAATGTGAACACTAATCTTTCATGCCAGTGGACTCCTAGGTTGTCCAGTAGTAGTAAAACTCTTCGTAGGAACATTTCCAATAGTCCAGAGCAATAAGGAACTTCAAAGAAGAGTTAGTGGTTAAAACTTATAAATCATAGAAGAAAATAATTCACCATGAGAGAGAATAATGAGACATGATGAAGAAGAATATTAGAACTTTAAGAACTTGGGAAAACACAACAATTGGAAAGATACTATAGAGTGACTATGCTTAACACTATTAAAGTGATAAAAGGAGTAAAAACCAAAAGGAAAGAATAGGACATTATGATACTAGGATATGTGAATTTGAAAACAGTTGGAAGAACTCCTTTTTTAAATTGAAGTGTAGTTGATTTACAATGTTGTGTTAATGAAAAAAACTCTTAGAAATAAAATCACTGAAATTAAAAATTCAGTGGAAGGTTAAATAGTAGCCCCTGGGTCATAACGAAATGAGAATTACTGAACTGGAAGAAAGAGTTAAGAAAACTAACCAAAATGCAGCAAAGATTAAAAAATGAAAAATAGGAAAAAAGTTCAAGACATAGAGGATAAACTGAAAGGGTGAGCATATATCTAAAATAATGAGAAGTCCAGAGAAGAAGAGACAGTGGAGGAGAGGCAATATATAAAGAAATTTCCATAATTGAATGTGTGATGGTTGTAAGCAGCATATAATTGTGTTTCTTTTTTCAGTCTGACAATCTTTGTTTTTCTATTAGAATATATATATATTCTATAATTGACATAATTACTGATGTATTTGGGTATATATTGACCATTATGCTATGTGTTCTCTTTTTATCTCATTTGTTCCATTGGTCCTGTGTCTTTTTTCTCTCCTTTGTTAGATTAATCAAATGTTTTTTTTATTATCTTTTCCCCTTATCAGCATGAAAATTATGCATTCTATTAGCAGTTAAAGCTGTGCTGCCCAATACAGGGATCATTAGGTACATGTGGCTATTTAAATTCAAATATGAATGTAAATTATTTAAAATAAAATATTCAGTTCTTCATGTCAGGTACTCAGTAGCTACACGTGTGCAGTCACTACTGTATTGGACGGAACATACATAGAACATTTCCATCACTGCAGAAAGTTCTATTGGACAGCAGTCATCTAGATAATCTGAAGGTCTGTTTGTATCATCTGGGTTTTCTTTCTGTCTTATTTCTTGATATGCCTTGTCATCTTCCATTGAATGATGGATATTGTATGAAAAAATTACACAGGTTCCAGATGCTTTTATCTTCCCTCAGAAAGAGTTCCTTCTGTTCTCTGTCAGGAAGCCAAGGATGGGGGTCAGATCACTTTAATTTGATCAACAATGAGGTTGTCACGAATCATTGGTGTTGCAATTTTTATTAAGACAAATATACAACTGGTTTTCCCCCAGTCTTGTGGACATAGCCCTCTAAGGGTCTTTCCTGAGAGGCCAGGGGTGTTTATTAGGGCCACTTCTTTTTGCTGGGTCACATGCTTTTATCTCCTTGGCACTGTCAAAACATTGAAAACTGTGCTATGCTTTTCAGTGGCATTCTCCTTCGATTTCTACCCTTTTGCCCTGTGTATCTTAAAAATTTGGCTGTGTTGTCAGACTGGCCTCTCCCCCATCCTTGCTGTCTTGGTAACTCTGGACTCCATTCTGTGTCTTTTCTGTTCTATTCGATTACCTGAAACTCTTTCAGCTGCCTTGCCTCTGAGGAACTACACTCTGCCCAGATTCTTCGCCCTTCAGCCAGCACTAAGAATTGGGAAATTCCCCAAGAAGAAACGTACCAGCTCACCCCTCTCTCTTCACTTTTCTGTAGTATCTTGTGTCTTTAGTATCAACCACCTATCAATTGTCTTAGTATTAGATATATGTTGCTTCTAATTATTAACAGTAATTCTGCAACATATATATTACTGTTCCAACTTTACTGATAAGAGAGTCAGGGCTCAGAATGGTTAAATAACTTCCCCTTGGCAAATCCAGATCTAACTGACTTTAAAGTCCTCAGCGTCATTTCCCACCTATTCTTGAGGGTGTAGCAAAAGCTTGGGAAGACTCTGTTTTTCACATCCCCTCACACTTAGCTTTTGTCACTATAATCCAATCCAGCCTTTCTAGGTGATATTCCAAAGAAATAAAAATAGAAATAGTGACAACAGGCCATGCTCATTGTACTGGGAGGCTCCAAAATCATTTTAATGAGCTAAACCTACGAGTATAATAGTCTAGTAACCACCAGCATGTTCTCTGCTTGAGGCAGTTCAGCTGGCTGGACATAGAAAGGAAAATCAAAGATGAGGACTGTTTTCATTTAAATAAATTAGCAATGCCATGGCATCCATTATTTATAGTAGCTATTTTAAGCTTACAGTACCAAGCAGAGCCAAATAGAAGATGCTGGGCATTATCTTTTGTTTCACCTGCTGGCTTGGAACAAAGCTCCATGATCCCAGCACTGAAAAGCAGACAGGACCTGAAAACTCTTCTTTCCAGCTCCTTGCTTAAGTGCGTATTCTGAACTCCCCATCGCTTATCTTCTCACTCCCTACTCCCCTTCTACAGTGCTCAGCATATTGATCCCATTCTTTGCCATGGTTTATCCTCGTCTGAAATTGAATGGCGGAAATTAAATTACGGTTGTGGATACCCTGAAGTTCCTAAGTCAGATAGATGTTAGCAAAGTGATAGTTGAGGAACGATTCTATCTCATTGAGAACCAGAGGGTGTGCTTTAGACTGGAACTCTGTCTAAAAACATTTGGAAATAGGTGAGTCCAGTTATTCCAAGAAATAATCTAACCTCACGGGTGGCTTCTTCTGAACGCATTCATAGTTCAGAGAATGACGTAGAACATGTTCTTGTTGCGGCTGGGTGATGTTTCAATCCAGAGCAACCACCAGATGGACACCAAGAAATACCTTCTTTTTTCAGTCTCTGGCCCTCTCTCCTTTTATTGCCTCCATTCCCTTCCTTTCCCCAGCCTCCTGCTGGGTTCTGAGAAATTTTACTGCCCCAAGAAACCTATTTTAGGCTTCATCTTTGGATGGCCATGGTGAACCTTTACTTTCTTAAATGGACCAGCTATAAGGCAAACAAGTTTTTGAAATCACAAGTCAGTCTCAGAGCATGAACATAATTGCATTTTTGTGGCAGAAAGTCTTCTGTGCATCAGAGAGGAGAGTAGAAAGTGGTGGGGTAAAGGGGAGAGAGGCCCCTCTGCTCTAGGATTACTAATAGAGTAGGATGACATGACTAAGGGGGGAAGATTTTAAGATATTCAGCTTTTAGCGGCCTGATTTTTTTTTTTTCATTATAGCTGCTCTTTGAGCAGCTGTCTGGCTTCTTAGCATTCAGCCAAGCCTTGAGACCCTGACACAGATTTCTGGCATTCTTTCTTTGCTTAGTTCCCTTCTCTCTGGTATTCTGCCTCACACATTTCAGCTGCTCAGCCTCCCTGACTCTGATCCCTGTCTCTTTGGCTCTGTAAATGAGCCCTCTCTGCATGGCTTATACCTCCTGGCTTTGCAGTCTGGACAGTTCCTTTGGGCAGAAATTAGGGGTAAACATGAGGGGAGACAGTCTTGTACTACCTGTTGTCCAAAGTCTGTTCTTTCATAAATTTTGTCCAGTTTTCTATTTGCTTATGGTGAAATGTCTAGTCCAGCATCAGTTACTCTATCAGGAGCAGAAGAGGAAGACTGTTTCCCAGAAGTTTATAGCAATCCTCTCCTAAGCCAGACTTAGATTTTCATACTCCTTCCCTACCAGTCACTAGCAAGAGGTACATGATTATCATCTTTGATGCAGTCTACTGAGAGTCTACTCATGGAATTGAGGTTGGCAGACTTTCTTAAGGTCACATTTCAAAAAAGTGCGTATCAAAGGAATAAGAGGGAACTTTCTGGGTGAGTTAAATGCTTTATATCTTGGAGTCAGATGCTCTACCGTTGCGCAATGAGGTCCTAAATGCTTTATATCTTGATAGTAATGCTTGTTACACAACTTTATGCCTTCAAAACACATCAGATTGTAAACTTAACATTGGTGAATATTATTGTAGTTAAATTAACCTGTATAAAACAAATTTAAAAATTATTATTGCTTGCTTTTGTTGCAATATACAGAAAACTGTATTTTTAAAAGTACAGATATCAACAGAAAAAGAAGCCTGAACCCCAGTCTCTCAGCCTCACAGGGAGCATTGTACAAGGTAATATTTTAACTCTAGAATTGCTAGCAGCCAAAGATAGAATCTTCCCAGGTCAGAATCCTTCAGATCTTTTTTTCTTGCATTCTTCCCCTTATTTTTTTCTGGTCACTGTCATCTCTCAGATTGCCAAGTTCTTTCTCATACCTGACTTAAAGGAAAAATGCTTTCCTCTCTCTTTAATGGAATGATTTCTTTTTCCTTATAAGAGCCCATCTTCCTTAGCCTCCCTTAATAGCCTGCAGACTAAAACAACACAGTGCAGTGTCCTTGTTTATCTTCCTAGAGAAATCATCTTTTCTTTAGTATCAGAAGTGCCTTGCCCTTATTTTATTTGGGACCATTTGGCGAAAGAAGTCATTATAACTTTGGAGTTGCTGCCCTGTAGCAGATACTGGTGGTTGTCTACAGAGCATCTGTCCCTTTCTCCTACTTAGAACTCTGTTCTGAGAAATCTGTTCCAGTATCCAGCACACTCTCATGCAACTCATGTGACTCAGGGGAAGGTGATTTCATCCTCTTTCCATGCAGGATGAGCTCAATAAATCTCTGATGCATGAATTGCATTTATTAAACTTTGTTTTAATTTCTCCTTTGATCTCCTGTTTAGTAGACTTAGGGTTGTTTCATTTACTAGGTAGTGTTGGTGTAATGACTGAGGCATAGAGGCAGGGTCTCTGAAAATATAAGAGACCTGAAACAAAATCTAAAAAAACCAAAATGGGGCTTTGGATGGGTCAGCACTGGTTAGATTGTGCTGCAACAGCAATTACTTCACAGGTCCTTCGTGGCTTAATACAGAAAGCTTTATTTCTAGCTTATGTTACATGTTTATTGCAGATTAATGACGAGGGAAGGGGCATTCTGGGCTCTGCAAAGTCACTCAGGAACCCGAGATGACAGAACCTCTGCACCATCTAGAAAACCCAGCCCTCTTGACTGCCAAGGCAAAAGGAGGGAGAGTCTGAAGAACTGAGATTTTTCTCTGCCCATCACTCCCCTCTCGTTGGGCAGGACTAATCACATGGCTTTACTCAACTGTAGGGACTGAGAAGCATAGCTTTCTGTTTGTTTAGAGGAGAGCAGGGGCAGGGCCAGATACTAGTGAGTATTTTACTGTCATGTCTACCAAAAATCCCAAAATGTAAAAATAAAACCAAAAATCCAAATTCATTAATTTAAATTAATAAAAAATCCCAAATTAAAAAAAAACAAAGAAAATCCAAATTAATAAACATTGACTTAATTATTAAGCTGGGTATTCATAAATGTTTTATTGCATTTGAAAAGTTTATTTCTTAATTTTGAAGTCCTCAATAAGCATGATTGCCATACAGTCATAACAATGCATGGTTTATACCTGCTGTTTGTACCTAATAATGTCACATACAAAATTGTAAGACTGCTTTCATAACTTTACTGGTACATTTGAAGATGTTTGATGTGACATGTGATATGGCCTCCAAAATTAAGAGATCCCAAGAAAGTCTTTTAATGGCCTTTAGTAGACAGTAATTCCATGAGGGCATGGTGTTTCTTGCTTCTCATTTTAACCTTGGGGTCCAGCACAATCCCTGACATAGTGGAGAAACTTGTAAATACTTGTTAAGTTACTAAACAAATAGATAAAATAATTGTCTGCACTTTGAGGAAGGTATAATCTTATTGAAGAAATTGATGAGTAAAAATGTTCAATACCTTTCTGTAAATGTTGTCAGAGTCCCAGTTGAAAAGAGTTGGAACACACAATAATTGAATAATTTGAGGAGACCTTTAGATGTGGGTGGCTCTAAGGGAAAAGGGAAGTGGCAGCAGCCGGAGAGAGGGTCACCTACAGCAACGGTGACTTAGGTCAAGGGACTCAGCTAGCCTGCAGCAACCTTTTTTGGGGGGCATAGAGGACGTGAGGTGGGAAGGTCCACACCACGCAGAGGCAGTTTAGCAAGGTCTGGGGGTGTGAAAAGGCCTCATGTGTTGAACCAATGGTGAGACGCACAGCATGACAGGAGCAGGAAGGGTCTGGAGCAGAGGCTGATGGAGCCAGAGAAGAGATGGGAGCTGTACTGTGCAGGGCACAGGGAAATGGGATAGGAAAACAAACCCTCCAAACCACCCTCAACATCCTGGACCTAGGGCCGCAGCTCCTCACACGCTTCCACTGAGCTGCCAGAGTTGCCTCGGCACGGGTGTGCTTTGACTGCTTCAAGGCTCTGACTCATCTACTCTGCTTCGTCGGGATGGGCTTCCTGGCAATTGCTGCTGATTGGCGGTGGCGCCCACTCCGGCCAGGTGCAGACAATTGTCAGTTTCATCCCCAGGTGCAAGAACAGTGGCAGGGAGTTTGAGTTTGCTCCCTAGGATCCATCCAAGGGCCAGAAGCCAAATGCAGGCATCCTGGACGTGGGTGGTCATGGGAGGGTAGCAGATGCCCCTTCAGTGCCTACAGCCTTCAGCTCCTGACCTCTAGTCGTGTCTTCCTGGACTGTCCACATGCCCGGATATCTCTTTCAAAGCCTTCCTAGCTCTCCCACGTTCCTGCTGGTCTGATTCGTGGTTGATTTCTAGCTCATTTACTCTTTAGCTCCTACTATGGTCACCACCTGGGAAGTCTCTGGTTCAGCTAAACTGCCATAGGCCATACTTGCACTAAGCTTGACTTAGAAGGATAGAGGTCAGGAAAAACAGATGCCAGCAGGGCGGTCAAATGTGTCTCTTCAGTGGGAGTAGTCTTTGCAGCAGTCCTTATTCTCATCCAGGAGCCAGTCTTTTTTGCACCCCCACCCAGGTTTTGGTTCAGGTGTGAGGAGAGGTGATCTAACTGGTAAATATGCACCCTGGCTTAGGAGCCCTGTATCCCAAGTTTGACCTGGTATCTCACATTACAGTCTCAGGCACGGGGACGTGTTCCTGCAAGGGACATGATTAGTTACAATGGTTTTCACTTCCAAGCCTTCCAAAGCTATAGATTCCAACCAAGAATTTATAGTTCATATACATAACTTTCCATCTGGGTTCTACTTACCAATCTAGGGTTGTTTTTACCATAAGCACTGTTGCTTTGCGACAGAATAGCTCTTCTACCTTAATCAGATTTTCAAGGAAACAGCGCTAAAATGTTAACCCAAGGTCAGATTTGCAGGAGAGGGGAAGGGGTGTTGTTAACCCTTTATCCAGAGGAAGTATCACTGAGAAGATAGGATCTGAGCAAAGACTTAAAAGAGGTGGGGGTGTTAGCCATGTGGCTATCTGGTGAAAAGTTCTCCAGGCAGAGAACAGTCAGTACAAATGCCCAAGGTGGAGGCATGCCTGGGATGCGTGAGGAACACCAGGATGTCAGTACATCGGGAATAGGATGGATGAGGACAAGAGTGGCGGGAACTAGTCAGAGGTTAGTGATGGGGACATAGTTCAGGTAGCACCTCTTAGGACATTGTCAGGACTCTGCATATTTCTCTGAGTGAAATAAAGAGGTATTAGAGTTTTGAAAAGAGGAGTGATGAAGGTTGACTTAAATGTGAGACGAATCATTCTGGCTGTTGTCTTAGTAACAGATAGTAGGAAAGGTTGGGAGCACAGTGACTTTGTTAGGAGTCTGATGCAGCAACTCAGTGTGGACAGCAGCGTGGGTTCACACAGTAGCAGTTTAAATGAGGAGTGCTAGTCACATTCCTGATAGAGACAGAGTGTGTAGTTCCATGTTTAGGCTTGTGTTCTGTATAAAATATAATTTACTAAGCTTATTCAGATAGTCATGTACCTGAGTATAGAACATAAAGAATTACAGCAAGGTGTCCTGAGAAATTTGAAATATGGCCGGTAACTGTTCAGTGTTCAAGAGTGAAGCAAGTAAAAGAGAAATAGATCTGTATTGCCCAGACTGAAGGATGAAAATTCCTGAAGGCCTAGGTGCAGTATGAGAGGGCAATGCTGGTGTTTTTAAGTGAGTGGAAATTTGTTCTGCTTCTGTGATGTAAATTACCAGGCATTTACTTTCCCTCTCATTTTTGCTCAAGTGCTAAGGTATTAGCCAGCCCCTTCGTGGCCACCCTCTCTTTAAAACTGCAAACTACTTTCTCCTGTCTCCTAATATCTCCAGTCCTGCTTCCCTACTATATTTTTTCTCCATAAATCTAATCACTATCTGATACATTATGTATTGTACTTATTTATTGTCTGTTGCCTCAGTAGAATGTAAGTTCCCCAATGGCAATTACTTCTGTCTGTTTTGTTTACTCCTATATCCCCAGTACTTGACAAATGCTAGGCACACACGTATTTTTTGAATGAATAAATGGCATATTTATTAGAAACCAGTTGAATTTCAACTAACTGGTATTTTTTTCTCCTGATATATTATTGTTTTTGTTGTTTGCTTTTGGTGAAAGTCTGGGTTTTTCTTCCCCATTCATGTCTTCTCAACTATGAAGAATTCCAAACATATAAAAATAGAGGAAATAGTATAATTAAGTCCTATGTAGCCATTATCCATCTTCAATGATTATCAACTCATGATCAATCTTGTCTTATCTATTTCCACGTTCTTATCACCACGCTGGCCCACAAATTATTTTGAAGCAAATCCAAGAAAATCGTATTTCAGTATGTATCTTTAAGAGACTAGGACTCCGTTTAAAAATTTTTCTTTATGTCGCATTTTGGTAATTCTCACAATATTTCAAACTTTTTTGTTATTATTATGTTTGTTATGGTGATCTGTGATCAGTGATCTTTGAATATTACTACTGTGACTCACTGAAGGAAGAGACTAGGACTTTTTAAATACATAGTTACAATACCAGTGTCATGCTAAAAAAAAAAAAAAAAAAAGAGCTGTAACTCCATAATGTCAGCACAGAAAAAAAAAAAGAATATTTCCATAATGTCCATAAATATCCAGTCACTGTTTTAGCTTTCCCAGTTGACTCACATTTAGCTAACAGTTTGTTCAAATCAAAATACAAATAAGATCTATGTATTGCAGTTTGGTGGCTGTGTCATTCATCTATTGCTACAGCACTGCTTTTAGCAAAACCCGCATTACTTCTCAGGACAAACAAACAAATGAGAATTTATTGCTATTGTATCTGGGCTCATGTGCATACCTGGGTTTGGCTGGTTGTTGTCTACGTGGACTGCCTCATCTGGGGTGACTTGGATGATTTGGCCTTGGTCCACACGTCTGTCATCCAGTAGGCTGTCCCAAGCATGTACTCACAATGACGGCAAAGGAGTGAGAGAGCAAGCAAAAATACGCAAGTGTCTTGAGGTTTACATTTACCTGTGGTGCACCATCACTTCACATTCTTTTGGCCAAAGCATGTCATACTGCCAGTCACAGTGTCAGGTTAGAAAGCACTACAGACTTATGTTGCATAGGATGGGGTGAAGAATGGGACAATTTTTGTGAACTACTGAGGATATATCATTTAAGACTCTTCTAATCTATTGGTGTCCCCTCCTCCATCTCTTTTTATTTTCCTTGTTGCAATTTATTTGTTGAAGAAAATGCTGATTTTTTTTTTTTTTTGCCTTGAGGAGTCTGATTTTTCTGATTTTATTCTTACAGTGTTGTGAAACATGTTTCTATACCTCTGTATTTCCTATAGATTATAGTTAAGAGGTAATCAGATTCAGTTCTGACAATTTTTTCTTTTTTGCCAAAAATATGTTGTACTATGTGTTGTGTACTTATAGTAGGAAGCATATGCTATTTAGTTGTCTTTCTTTTTGTGATCTTTGCCTAATTCCATTATTTCATTAAGAGTACCAGAATGGAGAAATATATTTTAGGAAATTGCCCATAATGCTTATGACATTAAAAATAAAGTATGACCCACTCATAGTAAGCCTAGTCAAACAGTATAGAAAGGTTCTAAATGATTCCCAGTCCTTTGTCTATAGGTATTAACTATTAATAGTTTTTCTGTGCTTCCTTCCAGAAAAGAAATTATGCATATCCCAGCATATAAAAATATTTCTTTTTTTTTATTCATACAAAAGGATTATACTTTACACATTATTCTGCATTTCCTATTGTAACTCAATAATATGGCTTGGCGACCTTTCCATTATCAGCTAGTATAGGTCTTCCTTCTCATGCCACAGGCTGTATGATATGATCCACAGTATAGATGTTATATTTTATTTAATAAGAACTATAATGCTAAAAAAGCACATGTTGTTTCCTTTTTTGGCTACAATAAACATGTTATTCTGTATATCTTGCAAGTGTGGCTTTAGATGAATACCTTGTAATGAATTGCTAGGTCAAAGAGTGCATATACGCTACATTTTGCAAGATATTATCAAATTGCCTTCAAAATGTTGCATAAACCTATACTTCTACGAACAGTGTCAGCCCTCATCCTTGTCAGACTTTAAAAGTTATTGCCAATTTTGTGGGCAGAACTAACCTTTTCTTTTGGTTTGCATTTCTTTAATTATAAGCGATGAATTTTTCCCATGCCGTTTGACCATTTTGTTTTTTTCTGTTAATTATCTGTTTATATCCTTTGTTTATTTTTTTGACTATCTTAATCTTGATTCATATAACTTCTCTATATGTTAAAGAAATTATTCCTTTCACATATGTATTACAAATATCCTCCCCAGTCTTAAATACAATTTCTTTTTTTTTTTAATTGAAGTATAGTCAGTTACGATGTGTCAATTTCTGGTATACAGCATAATGTCCCACTCATGCATACACATATGTATATTCATTTTCATATTCTTTTTCATTAAAGGTTATTACAAGATACTGAATATAGTTACCTGTACTATACAGAAGAAATTTATTTTTTTAATCTATTTTTATATATAGTGGTTAACAACATACAATTTTTAATAAATAATTTTTCATGTAGTCACATGATTTCTGAATTGTATCTTGCTTAGGCCTTTCCCATTCTGAAATTTTGAATGCATTTATTGATTCTTTTAGAATATTCATGATTTCATTTTTTAAGCCTTTAAATCTAAGATATTCCTGGAAGTTACTTAATTGCTACAAATTAGATAGGGATCTGACTTCATTTTCTTCTTAATGGGTTATCTAGTTGCCTCAAATCATTTATTGAATAATCTATTCTTTTTGACCACTTATTTGAAATACTCATTTATCAAATAGGCTTATATCAGTTTTTGAATTCTCTTATCTATTCTATTGACTCAAATTCTGCTTCTTCACTCCCAAACTAATTACTGTAGCTTCTTATCATGTCTAAGTATCAGGGTGAGCTTATCCTTTCCCATTTTCTTTTTCAGAATTTTCCTGGCTGGCTATTGATATATGTTCTTTTTTCCAGTTGAATTTCAATTTAATCTTTAATCTGTAAAACTTTAATCTGTACAGAGAGGAGTCTAAAGAAACCTTTGCTTGTTCTCACATGTATTTTTCCACTCATAGAAATAACTATATGAGTTTATTTCAGCTGGGTACTAGACCATTGATAATACAACTGGTTTGTATGCTCAGAATGACAAGTGGTGGAAACTGGGGAAACTTGATTTCCATACACATGGCCCCAAAGAAGAAAAAGCAAAATGCTCCAGATGGAATTCTAGAGGCATGGATGTTTGTGTGCAGGTTGTCAAAAATCTTGTGATTCTTGTTATTACAGTGATAAAGCCAACCAATAAATGTGAATATAAGGGATCTAGTAAAAATATTTAAGAATAACCTCTGATTTATTGACTAGGCATTTTCCTGCCTTCTTCCCCAACTCCCAAAGTTCACTTGGTATAAGCAAGTATCATTTTAAATTTTGTGTGTTTTTTATTTGACATTTTCCCAACCTTTTTTGGACTCTTCTGCCATGTTGGCACTAAACTTAGAACAATCTCCTTGGGAATCTGATGCCCTTTCAGTTCACTTCTTAAATATTCTTAAATATTGACAACCATCAGTTACACTCCTAAAAACCTATCTTTCCCCATGGATTTTATACTAGATTTGATTTCTTTTCTTATTTGCACTTCCCATTATAGAGGAAGTGACAGCTAGTATGTTGCCCTAAATCCTTATGCTCCACCTCCCCCCACCTTTTTAATATAAGTTGATATTTTAGCAGCTGGACTGAGCAGTCAGATTCCAGAATCGATGAGCTTTTTTTTTTTTAGTTTTTATTAGAACTCTTAATCTTAGTAATGTTCTACGGTATATAGCATTCTTCTCATTTAGCAGAAGAGTAAACTAACTAAAAGAAGCCAAGGGGAGAGGAAAAAGAGTTATATTTATTGTACTCTTATTATGTGCTGAGAGTTGCTGGGTGCTTGACTTTATGAGGGCAGTGACCGGGTTTGTTTTGTTCACTAGTTCATCCTCAGTATCTAGCATGGTGCCTGGGACATAACGCCCACTGAATGTTATCTGTTGAAAGCTTGAATGAAAAGCCATGCTGCAAGGCTGGATAGAAATGACTGATGAATAGAGAGCTGTTCTCCCTGTCTTGGTGAGTGTATTTATGTAGCACACCAGTTTGTGTACCTGTAACAGCTTTAGTAAATCTGGATTATTTTAATCTGTTTTATCAAAGCACCTATTCTCAATGACTATGGGAAACCCTAGCAGATTTTAAAAATTCCCCAACAATTTAGTTTTCACCTTTGCAGTTTTTAGTCTCTCTATATTAGGGCTAGGGGATAGGCATGGGGGAGTGGGGCAGTACATAGAAAACTATGTTTATTCTAGGAAGAGTGTATCTGGGATGTGTTTCCCTTTGTCAAATGTTGTTACTCTAACTCCTTTAACACTGCAGAACATTATTCTTTTGAAGATCGTGTTTGGGTTAAATTATAGAACCACCCCCAAGGATAACAGTTTCATGGGAGGAAAATGTGTTTCACATCTTAAAATTTCAATTTATATTTTTGGGACAAACTCAGGCTGGTTTTCATTTGGCATTTAATGATGTTTGTGTTATCCACAACACTCTTTTCCATTAGCAGAATTAATCAAGGGTTGTTACACCTCCTCCACAAAGCCCCTGGGTTTTTTTCAGTTTTTGCATCTCCATTGCTTTGTATGCCTGTGACACAGCTCCTGATTAATCACTCACTTTAAATATTTTGAACAACAGGACTGCTGCCTTTTGCAACCCTGGAAAGCCTGGGGAAGGCTGCCATCACTTAGAGCACACATGAAGAGGTACATTACAGTAGCCTCAGGGTCTCCTGCAACCCTGGGGTAATTTTTCACAGAAATATGTTTTAAAATTTGAGAGCAGTTGTATGCCTTTTCTACTAAACTGCCAAACGATTTAATGTCCTTTTAATGTGAGAAGCCATTTGCATTGTCCTGAAGTGTTACAGCCTTTAAACCAGTCACAAGATTGTACTAGGCTCCATTTACTCCCAGATTTCATGTGCTATAGTAACAGTGAAGGAAAAATCATACTCATTTCTCAAGCACTGTTGGCAGTTTCTGTTGCTACTAATGCAAAGGTTTGGTTTTTAATTTGTTGTTGGTTTCTGCAAAGCACAAATTGTATTATTGGTTTTAAATGATGATGGATACAATTATTTTAGATATATGAGGAAACAAAACAAGATTGTGGTGTGAAAATTCAATTTTAAATTGCTTGATTAATTTATTTTAGTGGCATATAGCAAAGACTATTTTTTTATTATGCTGGAATAAGCCAATTTACTGCAAATCAGTCTAGCAAATGAAATGCCTGGAGGCACCTTATAAATTGCAATACTGGTTTTGTTGTAGTGAATATAAATGAATGAAATGCAAATTCCTAAGACAGTTAAAAAATGTGTCTAACAATGTATGCGTTTAAATCATTGACTTAACTTTCATAGTTGATTATATTCAGCTAAGATTTTGTTTGTTTACATCTTCTCAATTCTGACAGAAATCTTAAAATGCCAAGCATTTCGAATTACAGATTTTCTTTCATTTGGTTTTAAGGAAGGTTCTCCATGCCTCTTCCTCACTGGCCATGCTACAGACTGCATGTTTGTTATCTCTTATACTCCCAATATAGTGATGATCTAATTTTGGCTTAATATATTTACCATTCTTATATTAAGACTGTTTTCCCTAATCGCAGCTGAGCCATGCATAAAAACATGATTACTTTTTCTTTACTACACAATTTTAATATTTGTCTTCTTTTATTTGCTTAATTTTAATGTGCCTATTGTCAATCCAACCTTAGACTCTTTGACGACTATCTAGAATGCCCTTGAATGTATCCATTTGCATTCAGGGTTCTATTTTGTCTTCCTGAAGACTTCTCTCCGTGGCACTGTTCTTACCTGTACCTATCTGAATCAGCTCCTTCTCTGCCTGGTAAACCTTTGATCACCTGGAACCTTCTTTCATGATCATCCTGAGATGCTCTTTACCTCTTCTTTGTGCTGTATAGCTTATTTCTGATTTTTTTTGTGTGTGTTTCCTACTTAATTCTCATAGAAGATTTTTTTTTTGAAATTTTTTCATGTTTGAAAATATATTTATTTTTTCTTCATTTTTAAATGGTAGTTTGGCGTGGTGATGATTTCTAGGTTGAAAATAATTTTCCTTCAGAATTTTAAAAGGATTTCACCACTGTTATCTAGATTGCAATACTGAGATTAAGCCACTTTTAATCTCATTTTTCTTTTCTTGTTGCTTGAGGGATGATGATCTCTTTGTCTCCACTGACCTGAAATCTGAAATTGCCTGATGGGTTTTGTTTTGCTTTGTTTTTCTGGTGAGGAGTTGGGGTGATTCTTCTCTCTACATAGCCTCTCTCTTTCGTTCCTTCCTCTCCCAATTCTCCCCTCCTCCTGCATCTTTTAGTTTATAAGAATGGTATAGTAAGAAATACATTTGGTCTTTTCCCCTGGTTTCTGGCACAGAGCTCTTCAATCCTTGGAATTCCCTGAGTGATAGGAGTATCATTTGTCAGTCATTCATAAGGAGCCCCTTTTGAGTACACCCGCGCTTTAATGAGGTGCCCTAGGGTGGTGCCCCTAGTCAGCCTCAGGATGGAGTCGGTCACCAGAAAGACCAAGTGATTAGAGGGTTGGAACTTTCAGCCCCAGTCACGGACCTTGGGGATGGGGAAGGAGGTGGCACGGGAGACTGCACAGTAAGCTTTAAAAACTCTTGAACAACAAGATTTAGTGAGCTTCTGGGTAGGTGAACACGTCCAGATGCCATTAGGGTGGCACACCCTGGAGACAGAAGTTCCTGCTCTAGGGACCCTTCTGGACCTCACCCCATGTACTACCTCTTTATCTGGATGTTCTTACAGGCAGGTAATTGTAAGCAAATTTTTCTCTGAGTTCTGTGAGCAACTTCAGCAAACTGATAGAACCCGATGAGGGAGTTGTGGGAACCTCTGATCTATAACCATCTTGTCAGAAGCACAGGTGACAACCTGGACTTGTCCTTGGAGTCTGAACGGGAAGGGGGCAGTCTTGTAGGACTGAGTCCTTAACAGGTGGGATCTGATGCTATTTCTGGGTAGGTAGTGCCAGAAGTGAGTTAAATTGTAGGACACCCAATCAGTGTCTACTGAGAACTGGACAATTGCTTTAGTGGTATTGGAAAAAACACATACTGGAAGAAGCTTTCCTTAGATGTGTGCTGATCTGTGGCTTTCTGTTCAGTTTTAAGAGGGGACTAAAAAGCTAACTGAAAATACGAAAACAGGAGTGCATACTGTCACTGAGAGCTCCCTTACAGGTCACTTTGACTAGGCCTTTGGAATGGGGGACCTCTGATGTTTATATCCTCTACAGCTGGTGAGATTCTGCAGAGATCTTCAGTCTCCTTCCTGGAGGGTGAAGGCTGGCTGACAGCATTCTGTGAGCCCAGTGGGATAGCAACCTCTGCTATTTTTAGTAAGCTATTTTTAGTAGCTGACCCTTGAGCTGTTTTCAGTGACATCAGTCCGAAGTTCTTTTAAAAAGAAGACCTTCAGTCTTTCGTTGCTACAGAGCACTGCTGGTTTCCTGGCAATTCAGAGTGGGTTGGGGATCTGAGACCTATAAGACTTTCAGATAATTTTCTTTTTAAAAGTCCCCCCTTTACCCACATTTTCAGAGATACCTGATACTGCCTATTTCCAGGGTTTATTGCTGCCAACTGAAGATTCAGTTTTCTTATGTCTGCTAAGTCATATAGTTCTTTTTCTTCTGCTTTACATTCTCTCTCAAAATTAGTTTTTGTTTCATCTTGTGTTCTCCACGTTTTTGTGGGTTTGTGCCTTAAAAAAAATCCCTTTACTATTTTAGTGGCTTTTTAATAGGTCGTGAAAGTAGGTATGTGTATTCAGTCTTCTGTCTTTATCCAGAAGCCCAGAAAATGCCAGGAAACTTTTCTGGAGTCTTTTGCAATGTTGTTGTGCTTTTGATTTCACTCTTAAACTTGTTTTCCTAGTGGCATCCTTTATGGAGATGAAGAATGACAGCTGAAATACCCTTGTCCCTTGTTGAATGGCCTGGGACAGCCTTTTTTTTTTTTTGGTCTCTGTCATCGACTGGCTCTGTGATTTGAGTCAAATCCATTAAACTCTGCTTCTTTAGTCTATGTCTCTATAAAATAGAAATAATACCTTATGCTCACAGGGTTATTACGAAGATAAAATCAGATAATCTGGCAGTGTTTTGTGAAAGGGTTTTAATGTGCTTCGTAAATGCAAACTAATCTAATATGCGAAGACATCTTAGTGTTCTTCAGGATATAAACAATGTCAGTTTTAAGCCTTTTCCCTCCACAGATTCTTTTTTCCATTGCCTAATTATTTTTGTTGCTTTTCCCTGAAACTTTTCTCCCTTTTCCAAGAGCAGCCAACTGCTCTACCCTGTGCCAAGAGGAGGGAAATGATTATCTTCAGCTCTTCCTTGTCAGACTTCTGCCAACACCTTCCATGGCATTTCTTCACTAAGACAAAAACAATGAGGGAATAAATTCATCTTCAGTTCATGATGTCTTCTCTGTTTCTTCTGCCTTCGAGTATCCCATCTGCTTACCCTAGATGAGAGACTCTTCCCTGTGCCATCACCAAAGTTGCAAACCAAATGACAGTGCCTGTCAGCAGCTTATCCCAGCTGCCAGACTGTGGAATATACTTGCTCTACTAACTGAAGGAAAAATACTGACCAAAAAAAAAAGACCTGGGTTCAGTGACCTTAGCCAAAAATAGTTACAGGCTAGAAACAAAACAAAACAAAATCAATTGTTTACGATTCTTTGCTGGCAGCAAAGAGCTCCAAAGTAGCTGTCCTTCTCCTGAACTTTCTCTGAAAGATTAATTGTCTCATGATTCTGTAGCATCAGTTCCTTGAAATTTATGTGCCAGAGATTCAAGTCTTATGTACCTTTTCTATTAAGTTTCTCTTGAGGCTGTTGATAGTTGGAAGCTATACTTTTAGCAATATAAAAAGAAAATGAGGTGGATTTTGACTCCTGGACTTGATGGAGTAATTGGGTCCAGCCTAGCCCTCCAATGCCCAGAAAACTGAACAAAATATATGGAACAACATTTTTCAAAAATTAGATAATAGGCATTCCAGGACTCTGATCCCTTTGGTTTTCTGCCAGAGGAGCAGGGATGAGAATCCCAGGACGAGCAAAATGAGTCCCTGATTTCAGGGGACAAGAGATCACAGTGTGAAGGAGAGAAGAGGCAGCTGGAATTCGCAGGACAGAGTACAGGAGAGGAGAGAGCTGTGCAGAGAAAAAGCTCCAGAAATCTTCTTATGAGTCCCTTGGGTCTGATGCTGAATACAAATCCAGAGATTTATAGAGTGGAAACCAGTGAGGCTGGGGAAAGATAATTTGGGTAGTTGTTAAGTGAAAATTCTCATAGCTCACACAGGGCTAGGAGATGTTAAAATTCTGACTGCCAGAGTGGAGAGTTCTCATTTAATACCTATGACATTTCCATGGAGACTCCAAAAAGGTCATTTTTTAGAAGTATGGCAAAACTAGCCACAATGTAAAGGCTACCCTAGACTTTTCATAACAAAGCTGAAAAAAGTGTTCTGAAAAGATCAACCTTATTGGTAAGTAAATTAACCACCTGGCAGAAAAATGTCCAGAAAATACTTCTGGCAGAAATATTTAAAAGTTGAAACAAAATCTAGCATTCAAGAATGTAAAATTAATAATGGCCAACATTCAATAAAAGATACTAAAGCAGTAAATAACCTTAAAACAGATATTACTAATATGCTTAAAGATATAATGGAAACCATGACAATAATGACAAAACTATAAAAAAGAACCAAATGGAGCTTTTGGAGCAGAATAATACAATATCTAATATATTTATTGGATGAGATTAATAGCAGATTAGACACTGCAAAAAAATCAGTGAACTTTAAGATATATGAATAGGGTCTATCCAAACTGAAACTCAGAAGAAAGGATGAAAAAAAAATCAACAGAGCCTCAACAACCTGTAGAAAATATTAATTCATTCAGAGTCCTAGTAAAGGGGATGGAGATCGAGAAAATACTTGAAGAAATAGTGGCTGAAAAATGTTCATATTTGATCAGTCCCAAGAAGTTCAAGAAACCCCAAACAGATTAGACACAAAGAAAACCATATGGAGGTACATCATAATCAAATTGCTAAGCTTAAATGATTTTAAAAGAGTCTTAAGAGAAGTTGGGGTGTGTGTGAGGAGATACATTCTGTACAGAGGAACAAAGAAAAACTGAAATCTTTTACACAAACACACACACACATGCACGCACAGTAATCTAGAAGACAGTGGAATGATTTCTCTAAAGTGCTAAAAGAAAAAAAAACTTCAACCTTAAGTTCTAAACCCAGTGAAACTATTCTTCCAAAATGAGGGCAAACTTTTTTTTTCCCCAGACAAACTTAACCTGAGAAAATTTGTTGCTACAAGACCTGCACTGTAAAATATAAAAAACATTGGTGAAAAATGTTACCAGAAGAAAATTTGTGTACATGAAAGGAGTGAAGAGTGCCAGACATAGTAAAGAGGTAGAGGTCAAAAATTTTTTTTTCTAATTGAAATCTCCTTGAAAGATAAGTGACTGTTAAAGATAGTACATTATAAATATGTTGTGAGGCTTATGAAATATGTAAAAGTAAAATGTATAAAAACAAGAATGGCAGGGTGATATGGAAGCATGTTGTTGAAGCTTCTTATAAGTAAAATGGTATCATATTATTTGAAGGAAGACTGTAATAAATTAAAGGTGTTTATTATAAACCCTAGCATGACCACTAAACAATACTACAAACAGATATAGCCAATAATCCAATAGTGGAAATAAAAATGAAAACTAAAATATAGTCAGTAAATCTAGAAGAACGATGAAAAAGAGAGAGAGAAAATAAATCATAAGGGAAATAAGAAAATAACATGAATGGAATGAAAAAGAAAACAAAACATTGAACTTTGTGAAATGCAGCTCCAGTAGTGTTTAGAGGGAAATTTTTAGTTTTACTTGCTTATGTTTGAAAAGAAAGAAGGTCTAAATCAATAATCTAAGCTTCCAACTTAAGAAGCTAGAAAAAGAACACATTAAATCCAATTTAGTACAGTAATGGAAATAATAAAGATAAGAATAGAAAACAACAAAGTATAAAATGTAAAAACTATAGAAAAAAAATCACTGGTAACAAAGGTTAGTTTAAAAAAATAGCAAAATGGATAGACACCTAGCTAGACTGATCAGGAAAGAGAAGACACAAATGACCAATTACTACATACTGTAAACATTAAAGGAATAGCTAGGTAATACTTTGAACAACCTGAGCCCATAAAAATTATAAAGTAGTTGTATTTTATTATATGTAAATTATATCAGTAAAGTTGATTGAAAGAAAGAAAATGAGTAAATGCTTTCAATTGCTGTGACTGAGTTCCTGTCTACTCACAGATAAGTCATTGAATCTCACAATCGTACGGTGGTAGAACTTTGTGGTTTCAAGCATAGATTCTACACTGAGACTACCTGCCTTTGAATTCTGATTCGACCAGTTAGTAAGCATGTGACTCGGGAAGTTATTTAACCAGTAGAATGTAAACTGCACATGGACTGGGAATTTCTGTTTTGTACACTCAGACGATTCCTTGGCAAGCAGTGGGCACCCAGTAAATATTTGCTGTTGAACCCTAGTGGACAGATGACATTGGCAAAGAAGAGATTTACTGACTTTTCAAAGGTTACCTACCAGGAAGGAGAAACTTAGGATTGACTGAGGTCTGCCAGATTCCAAAATTAGTGTCTTTTTCTCCTGCTGCTATGTCAGACAAATAAGAAACCCAAAAAAGAGTCAGACAGCCTGGTAGGTAGCTGTGCATTTGTCTTTGAACTTCCTCATAAGAAGAGGGAATTATACTTCTTTTGATTACCAAATTGATTCTTGGAACTGTCACCTCCTTCACTTTAAATAGAGCTGCTATTGCAGAATGAAAAGAAACCAGGGGTCATTTTTCTTTCTTTTAAGACTTTTTACGTGTGGCTGCTGCTTCTTAAATTGTACAGTTGAGAGCTCCAATGCACGCATACAGTGTGCCAGGACTTATGTAAGGCAAAACTTTTACAAAAACAAGTTAAGAGTTTCAATTCTTTGCCATTTGGCTCTATGTTAGACTCATCTAATATAGGCCATCAGAGCAGTATGAGATTAAATCCTGCTCAAATCAATTTGAAAATGTGAAACATATGCCCAATATCTGGTAGGCACTGGGATGGGTGATGAAACTCAAGAAATCAGACTGACCTCTGTGTGCCAGACATCTTGCTAATGTTTAATTTTAATCTTCACAACTGTGAAGACTAAGTGCAAATCTCAGTCTAAGCAAATGGCATAGTGTGTAATTCTGTAGAGTTACAGTAAATAATACATCT
This sequence comes from Camelus dromedarius, assembly GCF_036321535.1. NCBI lineage: Eukaryota > Metazoa > Chordata > Mammalia > Artiodactyla > Camelidae > Camelus > Camelus dromedarius. The sequence goes on from NC_087447.1 coordinate 27,064,270, forward strand.
GGGATTTTATTTTAAGGATCTCAACTGTAATCATGACGTGTTTGGTGTGTTTATGTTATTTTTTCTTCTTTCTAATCAGGTAACTCATTTGAAGTCTGACCAGGAATAAATTTTTCTCCAGCTTAGTTTCCTCATTTTGCAATTTTTAAAGTTTTATTATAGAAAATTTCAAACATGGAAAAGTGAGAGGCTAGTACAACAAACTCTATGTAGCCATCACTCAGTCCCAGAAAGTATCAAGTGTGGTCAACACTGTTTCATCTATTATACTTCTGCCTACTCCCTCACACTCCCCGGTAATAATGTCATCTCTTCAGTAAGATGTCCTCTTTGTATTTCTTAAAGACAGGGAACTAATTTTTTAAAAAATAAAAATTACAATGCTAATATCAATCCTAGACAAAAGTTACTATGGGTATATTGATAAGATAAATGTATGTGGAACGCATTTTGCACAATATAGAAAATTTACTGAAGTGGGTGATAGACATAAATATTAAAGTTAGAACAATAGAAGCTTTAAAGAAACTACCAGAGAAAACCTTTGTGATCATGGTCTAGACAGTGATTTCTCAGGGCACAAAAAATACAAACCATGAAAAAATACACACAAAAAATGGTAACGTGGACTTCATCAAAATGAAAAACTTGCTTTTCATTAAAAAATTTTTTTCTTCCAGCTTTCTTGAGATATAATTGACCTAAAACATGATACCAGTTTAAGGTGTACAATTTGATATACGTATATATTACAAAATGATTGCTACAATGAAAGTTAGTTCATAGATCCATCACCTCACATAGTTACAATCCTGGGTGTGTGTTGAGAATTTTTAAGATCTACTCTTTTAAGCAACAAGGATTTACTGTAAAGCAAAGGGAATTATACCCATTATCTTGTAATAACCTATAATAGAATATAACTTGCCAAAATATTGAATCACTATGCTGTATACTTGAAACTAACACAATATGGTAAATCAACTATACTTCAATAAAAAGAGGAAAAAGAAGAAAAAAATTAAAAACGAAAAAAGAAACCTACTCTTTCAGCAACTTCTAAATATACATTACAGTATCATTTAACCATAGTTACCATGCTGTGCATTATATCATTAGAACTTACTCATTTTTCCCCCCAGTTTTATTGAGATGTAATTGACATGTAACAGTATATAAGTTTAATGTGTACAACATGATTTGATATATGTATATATTGTAGAGTTATTGGTACAATATGTTTAGTTAACATTCATCACCTCACATAGTTACATTTTTTTCTTGTGATGAGAACTTTTAAGATCTACTCTCTTAGCAACTTTCAAATATACAATACAGTATTGGTAACTATAGTCACCATGCTGTACCTCACATCCTTAGAACTTAAGTATCTTATAACTGAAAATCTGTACCTTTTGACACCTCCTCCCTGCTCCAGGCACCCACCAATCTGTTCTCTGTTTCTTTCATTTTTTTTTTCCGATTGCACATATAAGTGAGAGACTGCATTTGTCTTTTTCTGTCTGACTTGTTTCACTTACCATAATGCCCTCAAGGGCCATCTCATTTCCTTCATGCATTGTTTTCCTAATTTCCTTTAGAGTGTATTCTTGTACTTCACTAAACTTGTTGAAGAGGATTATTCTGAATTCTTTGTGAATTCATACTTTCCATTTCTTTAGGGTCAATTATTAGAGCTTTTTGGTTTCCTTTGGTGGTGTCAGGTTTACCTGATTCTCCGTGATCCTTGATTCCTTGTGTTGATATCTGGATGTTTCCATCTCCTCTTCTAGACTTCACAGGTTCATTTTGGCAGGGAAAGCCCTTTGCCATTCAGCTCAGTTAGAGGTACTAAACAAGTCCACCGGTGGAGTCCATGAATAGGTGGGGCTTGCTCTCAGGGTCTCTGTTTGGGCAACGCTACTGCCTCTGCCCGGAGGTGTATTTGTGGAGGGTGCTACTGGCTGGGCTGTGTAGGCAATTGGGCCTGCTGGCTGGGCTCTGCATTCAAGCAGGTTGCTGGGTGGTGACCATGATTGCGCAGGGCTGTAGGCTGGGTTCCAGGGCTGCTCAGGGTGCTGTTCAGGCTCCCTGGTCAGGCAGGACCAGAGGCCAAACTTAACAGTTGGGCCGGGCTGCTGGCTTGGCTCCTTGCCAGCCTGGGGCTGTAGGATGGCTCTGTGGCTGCCTGTGTTCTGTGGCCTTGCTTCCAGGTGGACGGGACTGGAGGCAATGCTCCACGGTTGGGCAGGCTTGCAAATTTGCTTTCCTGCCTCCACAGGGTTGGTGTAATGGCCCCACTTCTATAGCCTGTTGGTAAGGCTCCCAAATCAGGCAGAACTGTCTGTCAACCTAAAAAAAGAGGTAAACTGAGGCAAACTCATATGATCAGAAATTGAGTTTATTTGGGACTAGCAGAAGAACTGCAATTCAGGAGATTCAAACTGTAGCAAGCTACAGGCAAGTCTGTGGAGAGTTTGGGGTTGGCTGTATTAATGTGGAAGGAGTGCAAAGAAGGGGGAGGAGGGAATCTAGCCAGGGTTCAAGCAGTAAATCCATTGGCTCGAGGATGGGGAGAGATTCTTGGTGGATGTTCATTGGTCAGGAGATAAGTTCCAGTTTTCTGTAAATTAGGCATTTATGGGGAACCATTGTTTCAGTTGTTTCATTTTCCTAAAGACACATGTGTGAGATTTTCCATCTTTGTCTCTCTGGTTCCATTTTAGATTGAGATCCCTTCGCAGGCCAAATGACGGGCCTATGAGCTCTGCTCTGTGGATGGGCAGAGCCACTGGCTGAGATTTCTGCTCTGGTGCCACTACAAGCCGGAATTTGGTCCACCAAGGTCAGAGCACTGATCGATGTAAGTCCTGCCTGCTTCCCTGTCTCTGTCTGATCCCTGCAGTGGAGCCCTGCAGATTACCCCAGTAATCCCGGGGGAGACCTGAGTGGGCCTCCTGGGAAGTGTTCTGCAATGCCAGGGGAGCTGGGTGTCCACCTTGGGCCTCTCCTTTACCCTGGAGAAACTGTAGGCCCACAGGGGCCCTCTCACTGCCACACTGTGCCAGTCTTGGGGAGCAGTGACGTGGTCAGTGTGTAGTCTCTCTTACCTTTTTTTAATGCCGTCTGTCTCTGTGGTCCAGGTGGGTGCTTCAGCCTCACCTCCGGGTTCTGGGGTTTTCACAATGGTGTTTTGTCTATGGGTCTGTTGATAATTGCTAGTTGGTGTTCTTGGGAGGGGAACTGAAGTTGGGAACAACCTACAACACCATTTTGATGACTTCCGGAAACTTGTTTTTGAAAAGACGCTGTTAAGTAAAGGAAAAAAAAATCCACAGGCTGAGAAAAAAATGTTTTCAGAACTTATAGCTGATAAAAGAATTGTATCGAGATTAGAGAAAAAAACTTTTACAACTTAATAGTAAGATAACTCAGTTTTTAAAAAAATTGGCTATTTGTATAGACGCTTCACCAAAGAACACGTACAAATGGCAAATAGGCACATGGAAGGAGGTGCGGCATCATTAGTCATCAGGGAAATGCAGTGAGATGCCACTCCACACCTAGTAGAATGACTGAAATTAAAATAGCTAATAACAAGAGTTGTGAGGCTGAGGAGCAACTGTAACACTCATGCATTGCTGCGGGAATGCAAGCTGCGGCCCTTTTAGAAGTTTGGCAGTTCTTATATATGTAAAGTTTAGATGTGCATTTAGCATACTGACCCGTAATCCTATTCCTACGTACTTATCCAAGAGTGAAAACAAAAAGACAACAACCCCCTTCCCCTGATATTTGCACAAAGATTTGTACCCAAATGTTAAGAGGAACATTATTTATAATGGCCCATAACTAGAAACACTCCAAATGTCCATCAGTTGGTGAAAGAATAAGCAAATTATGATACATCCATACAAGGGAATATGGGGGGCAGAACACTGTGTACCAGTACTCAGTGCCTGAGCAGGACTCCGACTGCATGGAGGATAGCAAAGATCATCCCAGTGCCAGCTCCCTGGAATAGAAGTCCAAACACGGTTTTCCACTGTGTCTTGATATCAGAGTTGCCAAGGAAAACACAACACAGTCAAGCCCTGGGTGGGACAGTGCTTTTACTCACATAGGGAGGAGGCAGAGCAAGATCAGCTCCAGTAGTGTGTGTCCATCTCTGATGGCTAGCAGGTGCCCCTGGCAGCTGACACAGGGAAATTGGCCTATGTGTACCCCTCTCATGCTGCAGCAAAAGGACACTGACCTCTCCCATGTCTCTCCCACACTGACATACTGAAAGCTGGGGCCGTGCCTGAAGGCCATGGGCACACATGCTAAAGCAGAACAAAGGAACATTCATTCAGCATGAAACAGGGCAAGATATTCCCACACGAGGTGATAAGCCTGGCGCAGGCTGTGTGGGCTCTTTTTCTCTTGGTAAGGAAGTTTTCCAGGCCCAAGGCCCATTCTTGTGTGACTGAGCAGGTGTTGAAAGACTGTATATATGAGACTGCCTTTCCTAAGAAATATAAAGGAATGGATGAATATCAAAGCTCAGTGAAATAAGCCAAGACACAAAAGACTATACAGAGAGGGACAGAGTTAGAAGAAAACTTAGTAGTCTCTAAATTTCTTATATTACAAATGATGAAACAGGGCTCAAGTAATTTAGTGATTTATGTAAGAAAGAAGTAGAGTTGTATTAAGAATCTGATTTCAATCCATTGCTTTTCTATTTTTATCACACTATAGTTACCTTTAAAAATGGACAAAAATAAAGAAGGATTTAAAAAATTTAGGCAAGTATCTATGCATTTATTTTATGACTGTGAAATAGTCTCTCTTTCTAGATATCTCTGTCTCTTTGTTCATCTGTCTGTCTATCTATCTATCTATCTATCTATCTATCTATCTATCTATCTATCTAAATATCTATCTACCAATTTATCTAGAAAGGTATCAGTGAGAGCACCAGAAAGCATTTGCTGGAATCCAAAGCTGAAGTGTATCTTTGGAGAGAAGATTGTCCTTGGGTCTTAGGAAAATCGAGAGAAGAAGCTAATGAGGGAAGCAAGGCAACCTGGAAATGAAAGGACCATATTAAATAATTTTTCAAAGCTCAGGATAGATCATAGTAATAATGAAAAAAGAATACGGAATAAAGTTGAATTAACTCAGATACCTTAAGATGACAGAAGAGAGGAAATGACCAAAATGTCTTATGTTGGGGCACTGATTAAATAATTAACAGTATATGTTACAATAGAATTTTGTGCATCTAATAAAATGAGCTTATTAGTGAGTTTTTAATAATATGAGAACATATTATTGACATTGCAATGACTGGAACACAAGAAGGATTCAAAGTTACCAATATCACTTCAACTATATTTTAAAATGCAAAGGAGAAAGGAAATTTGCCAAAATTATGCTAGTTTTACTTGGGGGGTGGGATTATAGGAAAACTTTTTTTTGCATTTTTTCTTGTCTAAACTTTATGAATTTTCTACTATGATCATCATTGTTAGAATTAAAATTAAAGAGGAAAAACTCATGGTTTCAAGAGACAAAAAAATAAATAGAATAATTAATCAAGGACAAGGTTAAGTTTTTTCCCCAAGAAAATATGAGCTATATCTTTTTCTCTTCATGAACTGCTCAGTGTTTCATAGTAGAATGTTTGCAATAAAGCCTTAATGCCTGACTGGCTGGGTGATTGGCAGTTTTTAAGAGGTTCTGTCGTGCAGTCAGAGGATTGCGTACATTCTTTCTTCCTGAGTGACATGTAGCAAATGAGGATGGAGGGCTGTTTTCTTAAATGATTCTGGAATAGGCTTATCTCTTAAGGTTTTTTTTTAAATCAAATTTTGAATTTTTTACATGTATTATGGGAAATCTTTGAGCTCCTTGGCACGTTCACGAAAACCTATGCTGAGTAAGACAATCACTTTGTTAGAAGAAAACATGCTGCTTACCTTCACAAATTCCCTTTTAACTCTACACATATTCATGCTCACCACTGGAGCATCTCTTTACAGAATCCCCAAACATCTATTTGTAGGTTAATAAACCTCAAGGGTTGATTTCATTTTGTTGAAACATTCAAAAGGATGGAGCCAATGCCTCCAATTTCTCATATTATGTGGCTTGTTGACATTTGAATTTTCAAAATATCAAGGGTTTCTCCAATGTGACTCATTGGAGTCAAGTGCTTTTTTTCCCTCTGAATGATGAACTGCTGATTCAGAACTATATAATAAAGTTAGAAATGCCAGTATTTCATCATCTACTTTAAAAAATCTGTCTTCATTTTTGGTTTATCCATTAGTAAACTAATTTGATTATTAATTTTGATAAAGAGCTTTTATTTGTATTTCAGTTTTATTCTTGTGAACAAATAGCCTGAAGCACACTAATAAACTCTGTATTGGGAATGGCACAATTCTGGGACTCTTGCTATCTAGGTCATAGTATTATCTCTAGCTTCCTAGGTAGCCTGGGCTCTAAGCTGTTGGCTTTTGGCTTTAGTACCTGTAATATGAGAAGTGTTGGACTATGTATCAGTCAGGATAGGCTAAGTTATGCTGCAGTAATAAAGAACGCCCATATCACAAGGCTTGAAACAATCACAGCTTATATCTTGCTTCTCCTATAGATAACCATCATGAGTCAGCTGGGATCTTTCCTTCCAAGTCATCCTCATCCTCAGGCTGATAGGGCAGCCACTACCTAAAACACTGGTGTGGCCATGGCAGGGGAAAGAGAGAAGATGGCAAAGCACGCATTGGCTCTTAAAGCCTCTGCCCAGAAAGGACACATCACTTTCTTACACACTGTATTGGTCAAAGCTAGTCTAATGGTCAAACTGACTTCAAGAAAGGAATATTAGTTACTGGTAAAACTGAAAGCAATCTATAGATAATCTAGAAAGGTCCTTTAATTTCTAGCCTGTTTCTAAAGTGTGTTGAGAGTGGTTATGACAAACATTTGCCGTGAGAACAAATATGTGCTTTTTAGTGAAGACTGTATTTGGGGAGGAAATTTTTACTAATACGATTGTAGATTCACATGTAGGTATAAGAAATAACACGGACAGATCTTGTGTGCACTTTACCCAGTTTCCCCTGATAGTAACATTTTTAGAAAAACTGTGGTATGATATCACAACCAGGATGCTGACATTGATGCAACCTACCTATTTTCTTCAGATTTTCCAGTTTCACTTGTACTCATATATTTATAAGTATGTATTTAGTTCTTTCCAGTTTTAGCGAATGTATAGGCTCAGGTATCCACCACAGTCAAAGTAACAATCAGTTCCAACAAGAAACCTTCATACTGACCTTTTATAACCAAACTTCCTCCTACCATCATTACCTTTACTACTTGTGTTCTCCATTTCAAAAATTTTGTCATTTCAAAAATACTGTATAAATGGAATCATTCAGTATGTAAACTTTGAGGATTAACTTTTTTCATTTAGTGTAATTACTGGAGATTCATTCATGTTGTATGTATTAGTAGCTTGTTCCCTTTTATTGCTGTGTAGTGTTCACGGTATGTCAGTTTGTTTAACAATTGCCTGTTGTAGGATATCTGGGATATTTCCATTTCCTTGGACATTGTCACATTAAGTAAATAAAAGTTTGATTGTTACTTTCAGTTTGGTTCATTGTCCTAATTAAGCACCTTAATGTGTGATGGCTTGCCATTTCTTTAAAGTTCACAATATTAGTATTTATATTTAATTGCATGATTCATTTTGAGTTGGTTTGTATAAGGTATGACTTTTAGGTGGAGATTCTCTTTGTATGTGTGCGTGTGTGTGTTCACCTATGAATGTCCAGTTGCCCCAGCAGCATTTAAAAAAAAGTCTGTTCTTCCTCCATTAAATTGCTTTTTCACCTTTGTGAAAAATTGGTTGAGTGTATTTGTTATTTGTGTGGGTCTATTTCTGTTTTTCTATTTTGTTGCGTTGATCTCTGTGTATATCCCTCTGCCAATACCTCACTGTCTTGATACTGTAGCTATATAGTAAGCCTTAACATTAGGTAGAGTGAGTCCTTTCAGTTTATTCTTTGTCAAGATTAACTATTACAGTGCCTGTGCTTTTAAAATATACGTTTTAGAATAAGCTTGATTCTGTCTATTAGGAAAAAAACACCTTACTGAGGTTTGGATAGGAATTGTATTAAACATATAGATCACTTTGGTGAAGAATTGATATCTTTAAGTTGAATCCTCCAATTCATGAATATATTATGTCACTCCATTTATTTAGATCTTTTTTGATTTCTTTCATAAGCATTTTGTAATTTTCTGCATACAGGTCCTGTACATGTTTTACTGACTTTGTACCTAAAAACTTCACTTTCTTTTGAGTGATTATAAATTGTATTGTTTTAAAATTTTGTATTCCATATGTTCATTGTTAGTGTTTAAAAATGAAACACTTGGTTTTTGTGTTTTGATCTTGTACCATTCAACCTTGATAATTTTAGTTTTTTTTGTAGGTTTCTTGAGATTTTCTATGTAGACAGTCATGTCATCTGTCAGAATGTTTTATTCCTTTCTTTCCAATTTGTATGCTGTTTATTTCTTTTTCTTACTGTACTAGCTAAAACTTCTAGTACCATGTTGAAAGAGAGTGGTAAGAATGAACGTGCTTGCCTTGTTCCTGATTTTAGGAAGAAAGATACAAATTTTACCAGTAAGTATGGCATTAATGTAGGTTTTTGTTACAGGCTCTTTATCAAATTAATATAATTCTCCACTATTCCTAAACTGCTGAGTTTTGTTTTTAGCATGAATGGTTGTTAGAATTTGTCGAATGATTTTTTTTTTCTGTATCAGTTGATAAGGTCATATGATTTTTCTTTAGCCTGTTGATACAGTGGATTACATTGACTTGAGTGTTGAGCCAGCCTTTCATAGCAGTAAGTCCTACTTGGTTGTGGTGTATAAATACTTCTATACATTGTTGGGAATTGATTTACTAATGTTTGCTGAAGATTTTTGCTTCTAAGTTGATGAGAATAATTGGTCTATAGTTTTCTTTTTTTGTTCTTATCTTTCTTTTTTACTTTAAATTATCTTTGGTTTGGTATACGGCCTAATAAAATGAGTATGTAAGTGTTCCTTCCTCTTTTATTCTCTAGAATTGATTGTGTAAAATTAGTGTTAGTTCTTTAAATATTTGGGAGAATTCTCCACTGAAACCATTTGGGCCTTGTTTTTTTGGAAGCTTTTAAGTTACAAATTCAATTTTTTAATGGTTATAGAGCTATTTATAATAGATAGTTCATCCTGATTAAGTTTTGGTAGTTTGTGGCTTTCAAGGAATTGGTCAATATCTTTTAATGTGTTGAATGTATGAGCATAAAGTGGTTGTTGTATGTCCTTATCTTTTTAATGTTTGTTAGATCTGTAGTGATGTCCTTTTTTAAATTCCTGATACTGGTTATTTGTGTCTTTTCCCTTTTTTCTTTTTTTTGCTAGAAATTTACCAACTTACTGATTTTTTTTCAAAGAACCACCTTTTTGTTTCATTGATTTTTCTCAGTTTTCCTATTTTTCAATTCCATTGACTTCGATACTTATTATTACCTTTCTTGCTTTTGTTTGGGGATTATTTGCTCTTTTTTATGGTTTTTTGAGATAAGAACTTAGATTATTGATTTGAGACTATCCCCATTTCAAATGTAAGCATTAGTGATAAAAATATCCCTCTCAGCATTGCTTTAGTTATATCCCACAAATTTTGATATATTGTACTTCCATTTTCATTCAGTCCAATGTATTTTACACTTTTCTTGAGACTTCCTCTTTGACTCATCAATTACTTGGAAGTTTTCTGTTTAATTTCCATATCTTAAGAGATTTTTCTGTTGTCTTTTTTTTGGGTAGTTGATTTCTTGTTTGATTCTATTATGTTGAGAAACACACTGAATGATTTCAGTTCTTTTAAATTTGCTGAGGTTTGTTTTATAGCCCAGGATATAGTGTATCTTGGTGAATGTTCCATGGGGCACTTGAAAAAAAGATGTATTCTGCTGATGGTGGTGGAATGTTTTATATGTAAGTTAATTAGAACCTATTAGTTGATTGTGTTGTTCAGATCTTTTAAATCCTTGCTGCTTCTCTTTCTAGGAGTTCTATCACATGCTGAGAAGAGGATATTGAGGTACTCAGCTGTAATTGTGGGTTTGTCATTATGGCACCCCCTTCTTTGTCTCTAAGTAATTTTCTTTCCTCTGAAGTCTACTTTATCACATATTAACATAGGCAGTCCTGCTTAACATATGTTTTATTAATGTTTCCATGGCACCATTTAGTATCTTTTTCCTTTCAAAGTACCTGTGTTGTTGAATTTAAAATGAGTTTCTTGTAAACAGCATATAGTTAGGTCCTTTCTTAACACATTCTTGAGGGAGGTGTGAGGGGATGGTGGAGGGGCCTGGCCACTTTTTGTTTTCAGGGCTCCTGATCAACCCAGTGGTTTTGGGCTTACCTGATCTTATCAGGGGAACCCTAATTTAATCATGGAGGAGGAATGAGCCTCCCTAGGTTGTTGGTAAACATGAGTTGCCTTCTTTTCTTGGGTGGAAAGATTTAAGATGTCCTGCTGCTGCATTGTTCTTCCAGTTGGAATCCCACATAAGTTCATTCTCTTCCTACCGCCTTTCAGAATTCTCCTTTGGTTGCGTTTTGTATTATTTCAGGATTCATAGTTGTGCTCAGCAGGGAGGAGCAGGGAGAAATGAGTCAATATTGTCTTGTCTAGACCGAAAGTCATTATATTTGTATGTCAAATTATTAGATTATACAGAGAAAGACAAACGTATGATATCACTTACATGTGGAATCAAAAAAATAATACAATTGAATTTATTTACAAAACAGAAACAGACTCACAGACATAGAAAACAAACTTATGATTACTAAAGGGGAAAGGAGGGGGATAAAGTAGAAGTGTGGGATTAACAGACACACAATACTAGATGTAAAATAGATAAACAACAAGGATTTACTGTATAACACAGGGAACTATATTCAGTATCTTGTAATAACTTGGAAAAGAATCTGAAAAAATATGCATATATATATATAACTGAATCACTGCAGTACATGTGAAACAAACACAATATTATAAATTAACTTTAAAAAATTAGTAGATTATAAATTTATTAAATTCATAATCTGCTTGTACTTCTTAGTGTCTTTTGCAGTCCATAGTCTAGTTTCTTATATATTATAGCTTTTCAGCAAATATTTGCAGTTTTAAGTGGGAATATTTATAGTGTTAAACTTTTGGTTATTTCTAACTATGGGCTTAAATGTCCATTTGTAGTTGTTTCCATACCAAATGACTTATTTATTTATTGTTTATTTATTATTAAGTGGATGCATCTGTGTTATTTTCGCAAAACTTAAAATGTTGTCACCACCATTGGGATATTGCTCATCCTAGAATTTTTTTAGGATTTCTGTATATTGGATCTAGTGTCTTCAACCTAAGGATTTTTCAGATTGCCTGTAGATCCTGTAAGCAAAGATCATAATGGTAAACTGTTAATATGGGGAAAGGATCTTGTTAAACTAAATTTACATTCTGAAGTAGATGAAATATTTATGTCAAAGTCAGCTATAGGAAGATAGAGGGAAAGATCTAAAGATTTTGAAATTAGGGCATAAGAAGTTGGTTTTTGAGAACATTGTTTTCAACTAAAAGTAGATTAGCATGTGGCTTGGTTTAACATCGTTGAATTCACTTGACTTGATCCCTGCTGGAGTTGAGTGAGATACACTGGTTTGCTTTTCTAGCCTTGCCTCACAAATTATAACTTGTCACATATAATTACCTTTCCCATAACAATTTCAATAGTTCGTTTGCCTGTCATGTTCCAGAGAACTCTAAACCTTTCTTAATGTATTTTTTAAGTGGGCCAAAATGCTCCTCCCACACTCCACCTGGGCAGCTCTTATAAAATAATATACTTGCTTATTATGATCAGGGGCTATATATTCCAGTTACTACATTTCTTTCACAAATATATTTACTTTAAATGATTTAAATTTTGGATCTGCTAAAGTAATTTTGAAGGTGACTCTGTTCCAAGTGAATAGGATGCAAAATCATTTAGAAAAAAAGAGATTAGCGATCAGGTTTTTGCTTAAAAAGAATCCCAGTTACTGAGCTCACCAGAATGCTCAGATGAATGGCTGTGGAAAGAGAAAATGTATAAAATCACTCAGAATTCAAATGGAAATTAATCTGTAATACCTGAAGTGAACATGTATTTCTGCCTTCTTCTGTAGCTTTCACCATTTGTACTGTACAACATAGCAGTTAATTGTATTTTGTTTTCTAGTGTTTGTTATTTCCTCTGGTTAAGTATTATTTTACTTGACATTATATACAAGCTGCTTATAAATCAGAATTAAGTCTCATAATTTATATGATTTCTCCTCTATCCCTTCAACTCTTTGTTTGATAAGGTCTTATTTTCCAGACTTTCTAGCCAGTCCTTTTAAATGTTCTGCCATGTTGTCCCACAGACCATCAACATGTCTCAAAATTCCAACACCACAGTGTGTAAACTCGATCCAACAAATTGAATCTCATAGCTGAAGTAATATTGCAATTCTTTGGCAAAATTAACTGTCCTAATTGCAAGAATAGTGTCTTCTGCTCTAATTATGGAGCTAACAGTAGCTAATCATACTGATATTGAAGGCAATGGCAAGAGCGATGTATTTCAGACCAACTTTGGTTCAGAAAATGCATTCATCGTATCTGTAGTGCCTAGTTCAGTACCTGGTTACATTATAGGATATTAAAGGATAAAATATCATATTTATCACAGTTTCCATTGTTGCCAAAACCTAGGGGAGAGAGGAGTAGGGAGAAGATTTCACCCATAGTATATTCAAATTTATAATAATCCATCTTAAAAATAGTTTTCTGTATCTGCTGACTTTAGGCGGAGGAAAAGAATGTCTTTAGGAGTGGATATGATCAATCCTGTTTTGTTGGTGTGTCTTTGGAGAGATCTTTTATGTAAGTGGAAACACATTTTAATGTTTTCCCTGGGTGAGTAAGTGATGTTCTCTTATGAAACAATAAGCTATTAGAACAGAAAGAAATCATCAAGGCTATCTAGTTTAGTGATCTATATTTTTAATTTTCAATTTTGGTAATGGAACCATTTTTCAAACAAGGGAGAGGATCCTGAGACCCTAGTGCAAGAACTGTCCTGGATTTAGAAGTACTGAAGCTGGTACCATGCTATCCCATAATTAAGTTAATTACATGTGTTGTGAAGTCCTTCATTTGCTTGGGTTTCTAGCTCTTGTAAACTAAAAGAAAAAAAAAATCTGACAAATATAAGTTTATAATAAAATTGAGAGTGAAAAATCATAAAGTATCTTAAGGCTTAATCTATCAAATTTCAATCAGAGTCCATGATAGTTATTTTATTTAATATTCATTAGGTAATTTTTGAGTGCCTACCATATTCAAGCACTGAAATTCTAGGCTGTGAATACAGAAGTACAAATCAGTAGTTCCTATCCTTCAGGAGTGCTTAGAGTCTAGAAGACTTAGCATCAGAAACAGACATTAACTTATCTCCTGAAAGCATCCTGAATTTTAGTCTTTACCTCCACCAGTCTGTTTACTTTATAAGCTATCATGGAATTGTGTAGACAGCCCATAAACTTTCCTGGTTCAGGTCCCCGTGTATCTTGAGCCTAGTCAGTCATGCCGGGGTGTAGCTTGGGGCACGTTTCACTTAAAGCAGAGAGTTGAGATATGAATCTTGACTGGAATGGCTAAGGCCCACTTTTGGGGAAGGAAGATCAGAGCCTTTGACAGATGTATTAGTTTCCTGTTGCTGCCATAACAAATAATCACAAACTTGGTGGCTTAAAAGAACACAAATTTATTGTTTTATAGTTGTGTAGAAGTCCAACATAGGTCTCACTGGGCTAAAATCAAGGTGTCAGCCAGACTGTGTTCTTGTTTTTGAAGCTTTAGAGGCAAATCTATTGTCTTACGTTTTCTAGCTTCTAGAGGTCACCCACATGCCTTCATTCTTGGCTCCTTCTTCTATCTTCAAAGCCAGCAGTGGCAGGTCAAGTTCTTCTCACATTGTGTCACTCTGACCTTACATAGTCACATTTCTCTGTGACTCTCCTCTTCTTTCTTCCTCTTCAACTTTTAAGAATCCTTGTAATTACATTGAGGTAACCTGGGTAATCCAGGAAAATCTCCCCATTTTAGTGCCTCTATATTAATCACATCTACAAAGTCCCTTTTGCTATGTAACATATTCACAGGCTCCAATGTTTAGGGCATGGGTATCTTTGGGGGCCATTATTCTGCCTACCACAGCAGGTTATATAAGGTTAAAGATAAAGGGCCCTGATTTGGTCTGTGTTTCACTAAAAGAAATTTAACACCTTGTAGCCTTCACATTTATTCACTCCAGCTGTTGAATCTGCTAGTTTTATCACGACATGGAGTAAAATAATGTTATGATATAACCATTTCTTTTGTGGGCTAAATGTTTTTGTCCCCCCACCAAATTCATATGTTGAAGTTCCAACCCTTAATGTAACTATATTTGGAGACAGTGCCTTTTTGGAGCTAATCAATTAATAATAATTAATAATTCATTAATTAATTTAATTAGGTCATAAGGGTGGGGTGCTGATCCAAATAAGATTAGTGCCCTTATAAGAAAAGACATGAGAGAACTCTCTCTTTCTCTTTTTCATTTTCTCTCTTGCCTCCCCCTTCCCCTCTCCCCTTCTCCCCCTCCCCTTCTCTCCCTCTCTGCCATAGGAGAACACAGCGAGAAGGTGGCCATCTTCTTGCCAGGAACTAAATTGGCTGGCACCTTGATCTGGGACGTCTAGTCTCCAGAACTAGGAGAAAATAAATTTCTGTTGTTTCATCTACCTACTCTATGGTATTTTGCTATGGCAGCCCAAGTGACTAAGCTGGATTTTGGTACCAAGAAGTGGGGCACTGTTGTAATAAATATTTAAAAATGTAGAAGTGGCTTTGGAACTGGGTGATGTGTAAGATAGAGATACATGCTAGAAGAAGCCAAAATTGTCATGAAGTGATTGTTGGTAGAATTATTGATGTTAAAAGGGATTCTGGTGAGAGCTTAGCAAATAGGAGACTTGGAAAGAAATGATCTATTTTCTTAAGAGAATACATAAACAATCATGGATAGAATGTTGGTAGAAATGTGGACATAAAGGCCATTTTGGTGAGGTCTCAGGTGGAAATGGGGAACAATTTACAGGAGAGGTGATCCTTGTTATACTGTGGCTAAGAACTTGGTGGAATTGTGTTCTGGTGTTTTGTGAAAGGTAGTGAAATGGAGCAGGACCCTGTGGCCCTCTTGGGTATGAAAGCCCCTCTATGTTCCCCTATTTCTTGTTTGTGAAAAAAAGGCTTCAGTCTCTAGGCCTTCCCTGAGTTCCAAACAGCAGATTCAAGCAGTTGCTAATTAGGGAAGTGAGGGAGTACCGAAACAAATGAAAAGCAGTCAAGAAACAATAGTGCAGCCATAAAACAGAGTCTTTGTTCCTCCTCAAGGGATATACATGACAATCTGATACACATCTCTGAGTTGTTCTGCAGGAACTAAGACCCCCACTCAGGTGGAGAATGGTAACTACATGATGACACCCCGGACTGGTTGTAACTAGAAGGCTGATGATTGAGATTCCTGGAATCTGTTACCTCACCACCAACCAATTAGAAAAAATTCATGCACCCTGCAGTCCTCATCCCATGTTATGTTGCCTTTAAGAGTGATTCCCTGAAGACCAGTGGGGAGTCTGGGTCTTTGGAGCACTAGCTACCTGTTCTCCTTGCTTGGCCCTGCAATAAACCTTTGTCTGCTCCAAACTCCAGTATTTCAGTTTGTTTGGCCTCACTGTGCTTCAGACACACAGACTTGAGTTCAACAATGGGAGAACCTGCAACCTATGAAATTGAATGTTTAGCAGAAGAGATTTCTAAGCAAAGTATTGCTGGTGTAGCTTGGGTCCTCCTTACTACTTACAGTAAAAGGTGAGAGGAGAGAGATGAATTGAAGGAAGAATTATAAGCAAAAAGGAACCAGAACTTGGAGATCTGGAAAATTCTTAGCCTATCTATATTGCCCCCCCCCCCCCAAAAAAAGTAGAAGAAGAAGAGAAAAGAGAGAGAAAGCTTATTCTGAAGAGAACACTAGGATGTGGCTGAACAACCATTTGATAAAGAGATCGTGGGTGTGACTCATGGATTTAATCAGCCATCTCAGCAAAAACCAGGACTAGAGATGGAATTATACTGGCAGAGACATTGGCTGGCACCTCAATTTGGGATTTCTAGCCTCCAGAACTGTGAGAAAATAAATTTCTGTTGTTTAACCCAGCCATTCTGGAGTATTTTGTTATGGCAGCCTGAACTAAGACAGTTTCCCAAACTGCTTTGTTTCCTTCTTCCTTTTTCACTTACTGGCTTATATGCTTCCTTGCAGTTCTGCCCGTTTGTCTTTGTCCCGACTTTTATTTAAGAAAATAAAAAGGACATAAAACATGTTCAAGGCTGGATGAGAATGTAACATTTTGCCCAGAGGAAAATTAAATTGGGAAACAGCATTCTGCAGGTGCATATTAAGTGAACTGATGGGGAAAATGTAATTTAGGAGATGGTGAAATTGCATTTGAGTGGAGATGTACTCATCTCACAGTGCCTGTGTCTATCTAAAGATCATTTTCATTCCAGTTGCCTGCATGTGTTATGTACCGGCACTCCCCACTACATTTCTTTTGGGATCATCAAGAATAGATTACACAAGAATGATTTGCAGGTCAGTATACAATGAGGGGAAGTTTCCTGCACTGGACTAAACATAGGGCAAAAATAAAAATCATGAGCACAATGTTTCTTTTTCATTTTTAATCAGTTGATTTCTCACAATGTATTAGGCAGTAAAACAGGATGTTTAAAATTGGGGTTTCGAGACATCAAAATGTAATAGATTTTAGATGTCAGAATGAACCCTGACATAGATCATCCTTTAGGAATATCAGAGCAGATGGCCAAAAACTTCATGGAGAACTTCTGACCCTCATTAAAGAATTAAAAAAATGTAGATGGTTGTTTTTGTCAAACTCAAGTCTGTGTGTCTGAAGCACAGTGAGGCCAAACAAACTGAAACACTGGATTCTGGAGCAGACAAAGGCTTACTGAAGGGCCAACCAAGGAGAACAGGTAGCTAGTGCACCAAAGACCCAGACTCCCCACTGGTTTTCAGGGAATCACTCTTAAAGGTAACATAACATGGGACGAGGACTGCAGGGTGCATGAATTTCTTCTAACTGGTTGGTAGTGAGGTAACAGAGTGGTGTTCCAGGAATCTCAATCATCAGCCTTCTAGTTACAACCAGTCCGGGGTGTCATCATGTAGTTACCATTCTCCACCTGAGTGGGAGTCTTAGTTCTTGCAGAACAACTCAGAGATGTGTATCAGATTGTCATGTATATCCCTTGAGGAGGAACAAAGACATTTTTATGGTTGAACTATTGTTTCTTGACTGCTTTTCATTTGTTTCTGCACTCCCTTACTTCCTTAATTAACAACTGCTTGAATCTGCTGTTTGGAACTCAGGGAAGGCCTACAGACTAAAGCCTTTTTTCACAAACAAGAAATGGGGGAACATGGAAGGGCTTTTGTACCTGGGAGGGCCCCTCAGGGCCCTGCTAGGTTTCAGTTAGAAATGAAAAGAATTTACAATGAAGAATACTTTGGAGAAATTCCCACTATATCCCCTGTTGTTAAGGAGGTAAAATAGAGAGGGACCCTCTCCTCACTTCAAGTTAAAGGATGGGAGGCTTCAATGTAACCATTCAGAGAACTTGATACACATTCCCTAGAGTTGGTGGATGCAGTGACTGATTCTGACTTGTGCCTGAGAAAGTTGTAAGTTCAGAAGCTGACCAAAGCTTCCCTTGGCTTCAATGTAGAGGGCTGGATCTGGAAAGGAATTACTTTTCTCTCCAATACTGGGCCAATGATTCAAGAATTCTGGGATCTGAATGGGAAACTCACTTCAAGAATGTCTATTTAATAAGGGATCCTGCTTAAGAGGGTTTTTGCCAGAGGCTAGAGGTATAGTGTTGGGTGAAGGAACTGAGGGGGATCATGAAAGGCCTGCCTATGGAGTGGTAGTACCCATATTGAGGGAATTGTGGTGTGGGATGGTGTGTCTGAGACAGAAGGGAAGAGGGCAGGGAACAACCATTGAAAGAATGACACAGCAATTGAGGAGAGGACATAAACTGGTTAGAACCAACTTGGCTCAGGATGGCAGAAGATTCGACTTCCAGTAGACCTTGAGCCTCATTATAGGCTCATTGTAATAAATTAGCATGCTAAATGACACATCCACAGGCCCCATGACAATTCCCAGGCTGACCATAAAAGGCCAAATAGTGGGTGGAGGCCCAATTCCTAGAAATCCCTGCCCCTTCCTGAAAAATGTTGGAATCATCCTCCCACTTGTTAGCATATTTAATTACCCAGCCCATGAAAACTAACCACCCCCACATCTCAAGGCCACCTCTTGCCTTCTAAGATGGCCTGCACTCTGTCTGTGGGGTGTGTATCTCCTTGAATAAATCTACTTTTACTTTACTATGGCTCGCTCTTGAACTCTTCCACGTGCGAGACAAGAACTTATTTTCTATCCGTGTGAACAGAGGCACCTCTGAAGAACACAGACATTTGCTCAGGAAAGAGTCAGCTTCAAGTGGTTGCTGGGTCCTAAGAGTATGCAATCATCTTTTTTGTCCTTCCTGTTTTCCCTATGACTCTACATTCCAATCCAGAGGGGCCAGCAGCCTGTGGGTAGGGAATGCAAATCCCAGATGGAGAGAGAGAGTTAAGAATCATGCTCCAAGGATAGGAAAAGTTTAATATCAACTCCTTTAAAGTTTTTGTTACTAACCAGAACTGGAGATTTCGGGTTACTGTTGTGTTAGTGAAGTAATAATGAAGATTTTATTACTCGGGAGTGGCCAGTGATGCTCTGTAGCCTGATCAGTTTTCACGCTGTGGCAGAGGAAGGACAGCTGCCTCTGAGCAAATGCAAAAGGATGGGGGTACAATATAAAGTTACTTTTAGGATTACACCCCATAAATCCTGCTTGTTTGGTGTACTGATGACAGTAGCCTATAACATTCATACTTAAGGCCAGTGTACAGAAAATAGACTGAATTCAGATCAATATGCCTATCTTCAAAAGGATGAATCTTTTTTTTTTTTTTTCAAATGCAGAACAACTACTTAGATCTTTTCAATGCCATTAAGATTGTTGGGTCTGACTTCAGAAAAATATTTATTTGAAATACAGCAATCAATGTGCCTGTTCTGTTCAACTTCCCCTTCTAGATTAAACTGCCTTTTTACTTCCCCCTTGCTCAAGAGAATAGCATCAGGCTGTTCTTTGCTGATGGGAGACCACAGGAGGGACAAAGGTTGTATCCTGCTTCCAAAGGCAGCCTGCTTCTAGGGTTTTCAGATGCCTGCTATTGGGGTACCCAGTAAGCTTCATCATAGCCTTGTGTGAGGAGTCTACCCAAACAGAGATGATAACATTTGAGCCAGTCAGGTCCTTTCTCTTGGGAATTTAAGCTGAGAGACTCAAAGAGAAGTTCTGTTGGATGTTGGGTGCCGTGTTGCAATGAGCCCATGATTAACAACCACATCCATCCAGAGGATGTTGGAGCTGCTATGCAGAGGGAAAGACATACTAGAAATGAGCCTTGGGGGCCCTTGAGCAAGAATGTCTGCCTTGATCCCTTTAGGTCTTCATGTTTTAGTTCCATTTCTGTGAACATCCTTACAATAGAACCTTCCTTTCCTGTCAAAGAAACTTGATGGGGTCTGTCCTTTGCCGACAAAGAAGCTCTGGCTGGAGGAATGTGGTAAACTTGACCCGATAGTGCCGAGTTCCTTGCACACTCATCATGTAGCCACATCTTCAGTGCTCGCTTGTATCTCAGCTCTTGTGTGATGGGCCTTGGTCTTTCTGCTTTTTTAAGGGCAGCTGACTTCCTAAATGCAATATCTATTATTTCAGTTGGTTCTGAATGTTTGTTTATTATTTCCATCTTTTAATGTGAACTGATTGTCTAAATACCTGTGTCTTCACATGGGCCTACAGACCATGTTCTGTATACAGGCTTTAAATATGATCATTACATATATATATTACTTCAAAATGGCTCAGATTGTTTTGTTATTATTGATGTTATTTGCTGATCTTTTCAGCCTCTATACTGGAGATTGAGAAAGAAATGCTAATGGAGTAAAGACATTTTGCTCTAGATTTTGAAAAATTATATTAAGATGGAAATAAATATACTCTACATATGGGAGCCTTTGAAGACTTATTGCTTCGTAACCCCAGTTCTTTTCCTAGCTCCTGTGTTCTTCATCACTCTCCCTGGTCCTAATCTTTCACATTTGGTCTAACCAATATTACTTCTCCCTCAGTCTCACCCACTGTTTCCCCCAGAGTGGGTTGAGGCTTCGAATTAATCCCATTTGAAAGGCAACATTTTATCCTAGTGCAAGGTGAGTTCTTGGATTTATTAAAACCTCATCAGTGAACTGAGGGTCGAATTTTAAGTTCTAGCCAATGCCAAGAAGGCTACTTCTATGTGTACTCCCCTAAAATACCTTTGCAGTGAAGCCTGTGGAGAAACAGTGGAACATAGTAGAAAGCACGCAGGCCTTGAAGTCGTGAGAACTTCCTGAATTCTGTATTCCCCATTTAATAGCTCTCTGATCATACTGCCTCAGGGAAAGGAACTTTACCAAGGGAACAGGCAGGAGGCACTAGCTTGACTTATTGCATAGGATCTTTCACTAGTCAGTTGGGCTCTTCAATGTCATTCCCTGAATCCACTTTCAGACTGAAAGACAAAGGAAGTTCCAACATTTAGGAAAATTACACACACAGGAACACATAATCAGGATCAAAGTTAAAGTACTAATAAACAAGTCTGTTTTTATTTTTTGACCAGAAGCTGGTGATCTCTGGTATATATGGCAATATTAAATAACTGATTTTGTGCTTGTTTCACGTGACTTGGTATGAAACATTGTATTGTTCCTTGAACACTGTGGATTCCTGTTTGTTAAGGTAGCATTACCCGCTATAACCTAAACCCTTAAGTCTCAGTTACTTAACACAAGAGAAGTTTATCCTTGCTGACATTAAGGCCTCTCAGAGGGAGCAGATACATGGGTTTTTGTGGGTCCTCTGGTTATTCAGGGATCCAGGCTGATGGATAGTCTGCAGTCTTGTATATGGGGCTTCCATACTTGCTTTAAGCATCAACAAACACTCAGCCATCTAAGAGGGGAAGAGAGTATGATTCACCTGTGGGAGGGTTTTATGAGCCAGACCTAGAAATAGTGCATATCATTTCTGATAACCTTCCATTGCTGGGATTTAATTACATCATCAAACCTTTCTACAGGTGCATCTGGGAAAAGTAGATTATATTTGTCCCCAGGAAGAATAGAGAAAGGGGTTTGGTGAACACATAATAATCTCTGTCACAGTACAAATGTCTGAGAACAAATGTAGTTTCATCTATCTTCCTCATGTAGAACCACTTTCTTTCCTCTCCAAAGATCTCATCTATCTCTAGATCCAATTCTCCATTTTCCAGGTATGGCTTCTTATGGGCTGGCAACCCATGAACTAAAAGGACAAGTTATCTTTTTGGTCCCTCTTCATCTAGTATCCAGTGGTGAAGTTGGGACACTTCCACCCGAT
Source organism: Camelus dromedarius (assembly GCF_036321535.1). Taxonomy (NCBI): domain Eukaryota; kingdom Metazoa; phylum Chordata; class Mammalia; order Artiodactyla; family Camelidae; genus Camelus; species Camelus dromedarius. The sequence continues at coordinate 27,086,126 of NC_087447.1, forward strand.
AACACTATTCACAATGGCACTTCCATTCATAAAAAGAAAGACTGGGAGACACAGCTCACTGGATTAAGCAATGATCAAACCCTACTGGGCAAGTTCTATGAAATCCTTCTTAGCAGTGGAGGAAGTTCCTTAATTAGATGATGATTCTTCTGGAGGAGTATTCTTTCCTTGCCCATTGTTCTCCATATCTCCTGGCTCCATCCTGTAGAAGCTTTTTCCATATCCATTATCCTCCAAAGCCACATTTGAAGTAGGTATTGGACAGTTGTCATCCTTGGGGTTGTACAGATTTCATAACCTACTTCCTGCTTGTCAAGTTTGGGGGCCCAGAAGTTGTTCAAAGAATCAGACAATTTTATTCTGGCCTCTTGTTTGTGGTTATTAATTTATTTAATTACTTAAAAATTTTTTTAAAAACAACTTATGGAAACAAATCAAATAACCTAGAAGAAATGGACAAGTTTCTGGAAACATACAGTCTACCAAGACTGAATCAAGAAGAAATTGACCACTTGAACAAACCAATCACTAGAGATGAAATAGAATTAGCAATAAAAAACCTCCCTGCAAACAAAAGTCCAGGACCAGATGGCTTCACTGAGGAATTCTACCAAACATACAGAGAACTCATACTAGTCCTTCTCAAACTCTTCCAGAAGACTGAAAAAGAAGGAGTACTCCCAAACTCATTCTGTGAAGCCACCATCACTGTGATACCAAAACCAGACAAAGACACTACCCCTCCCCAATTTTTTTTTTTAACAGAGATACTGGGGATTGAACCCTGGATCTCATGCATGCTAAACATGTGCTCTACCATTGAGCTAAACACACCCCCACTAATATAGTCTTTAATCTGGCAGTCAGCTTCCTCAAAAATTTTCATTTAGTTCCTGGTGCCTATAAACTCATCTTTTCTTAAGCATGATTCTTTTCTTAAACATGATTTTCAATCTTGATGTATATATTTTTGCTTCCTCACAATTTAATGGTTCCACCATGATACCATTTGAGATAAAAGACCTGGGTGGGAAGGCCACACTCTAAAACTATCTTTGCCTCAGGGCTGCATCTTAATGACTGTTCCTCAAATTTATCTTCTCTTTTACTATTTAGGATCTAGAAGCTGTAGGCTTTGATATACCATCAAGGCTCCAAATTCCTGAACTTTCTCCATTTCCTTTTATGTCTCTTTGCAAACAGGCCATCTCTTTAATAACTAGAAAGTAAATTCCTAACCCAATTAACATTCAGACTCTTTGCAGATCTTTCCCTTAGAGTGTGAGTTGACAAACTTTTTCTATAAAGACCTAGATTGTAAATATTTTAGACTTTGTGGACTGTACCGTCTTGTCATAACTATTGAATCCTGCTCTTGTAGTGAAGAAACAACCTTAGACAATATGTAAACAAGTGGGTGTGGCTGTGTTCCAATAAACTTTATTTTAAAAAAGAGGGCCAGATTTGGCATCTGGGTCATATTTTGCTGACCTCCAAGCTAAAGGTTCAGTAAGCATGTGGTTGTTCTTCATGTTTTCACAGGTGAAATTTTTGCTCTGATTATCACTTTTATTGTGTTGCATAACCACTGAGCGGGTGCCACATATGCTAAGTTTTTTGTTAATGTAGCCCTCCACTTCCAGTACCAATTAATGTATTAATTAAAATAATGCAATTTTTTTCCTAGCAGGTAAACCCACAAATGTCAGCAACTTAACCCAGAAGTCAAGTCCACCCAGTTTGCTATAAAGGGTTGTTGATGTTGAGGCACACAGTTCCCTACAGACATTCAAGAATCTAGGCTGATGATAGCTTTGCTATCACCAGCACAAAGCTTTCAAGACCACCATGGGTGTTGACTTGCAACTGATAGAGGAAGAGAATGGAAATCACTTATGAGAGGATTTTGTGGGCCAGGTTTGGAAATATTTCATAGTACTTCTGCTCCCATTCCACTGGCTGGAACATGGATATACCTGATTATGAGGAAAGCTAGGAAATGTAGTCCAGCTTTACAGCCAGGAAGAAATAGGCACCAATCTTGGTGAGCACACTGAATTCATCACCCCAGTTCCTAAATGAATGTTAATGACTGAGGCTTTCCACACTAGCTTTGTGACTTTAGGTTCAGGGCCCATTTCATCTTTCTTGTAATAGACACAAAATTAGAATTAAAAGTACAAAGCACATAAGAATGCCTTGTTAGTTTCAACTAGCAAACTCTTTACATGTCTACAAGAATATTATAAACACCTGTATTGCCCTTTCCCAGATTTGTATTAATGTTGTACCGTATTCAAGACTCAGATTTATTTTATAATATAAACATTACAGATATAGATTGAGGCTCCCTAAGCATTTCCATTCCTCTTTCTTTTTCCTCACTATCATGAATCCATTGTTTATTAATTTTATGTACTGGAATCTTTTTTTTTTTTTTTAATCCCTTATAATTCAGTACTGCTGTCTTACTGACTCGTTTACGGTCACAGTCAGCCAAGTCTCTTGTGGGATGAAAGGAATGGTATTCTGGTTAAACCATGTCAGGAGTGGAAGGCACAGAGTCCTCCCTTAGCCCTTACAGCTAGTCTCCAGGTACAGCAGCCTCTTGGGGAAGAGGTAGATACGAAGTTGGAGGTAATCACGGGTCAGATTGACAGGCCTCATGTGTCGGCTAAGGATTAGAATTTCATCCTCTTGAAAACAGTAGGGAATCCTATTATTAGATGGTCACAGTGGTGGTTTAGAAGGATAATTCTTGTTGCTGTATGAATTCTGTCCAGAGCTAAGAGAGACCCTTTCTATAGTGCTGGGCAGAGATAGTATGAGCTTCAGCTAAAGTGGTGGCCGGTGGAGAAGAGCCTTTTCTTGGCAGGAGCCTGGAGGGCTCACAAGTTTTCTTTTCTTGCTGCTTTAGAAAGGATTGCACTCCAGTTTGGCATGGGGGTGCCTCAAGCAAAAACTGCTGCTGCTTCCTAGCATTTTGACCTTGACCTTTTTTAGCTAAAGTGGTAGAGAGGTTGACTTGGTAGCCATAGGAGAGCTGGGCTAAAATCTGGGAAGCCTGCCTGCCATAAACAGTCTTTGTGATCTTGGGTGGGTCACGTAACATCCTTGGGCTTCGGTTTTTCCATCTCAGAAATCCAAGAGAAATGAACTAGAGTCTCTCCAGTGTCCCCATCCACTCTGTGATTCTCTCTTTGCTTTTTTCCTCCACTACATCAGAAAATGATTTCAAAACATGACAGGAAATTTAAATGTGGGTTCATCACCAGCTGTGGGTTCTGGACGGCAGAAGTCCCACCGAGACAGAATGAATTACTCGAGACTTTGTGGAAAAAGTCAAGAGAGCGAGAGGGAGTTGGGAGCCAACTCCACAAACCTCTCAAATGCTCCCATATTTATTGTGTACAATCAAAGGAGAAATCACTAACAGTTGTGTGATGGAATGCAGGAATTTAGGGAAAGACAGGGTGGAATCGAGATTGTAGAGTCTGGCTCAAGGTCAGAAGACCCTTTATGTTTTGGTAAATCATGTTCTTGTTGGCACCAGCGAGCCTTACAGCTTATCAGGGCGGAACGTATGAGAAGCAGCTGCTTAACAACATTTTTCTTGGACTCAGGCGGTTGTGCCTGTCTTAGGTTGCCCCACTCTGGGGATCTTACCCATCATTGGCTAACCAGCCTTCTCACGTCTGAGTCTGCAGCTTTTTATAACTTGTTTACCATTCCAGCCCAAGACTTGTTCCTTTGGTCCCACAATCAGGGGCCTACAGTTTATCTTTAGGGAAGTCATGGGAAGAGGGGAGCAAGATACATTCTTACAGATATGTTAAAGCAGACCACCAGCCCAGCCAGTTCCTTGTTTTGGGGATAGAAGACTATCTAACAGCAGACACGCCCAGCGTTTATAGCCGAGGGCCTGGGTTGTTGCTTTGCAATGAGCAGAGTGCTATCTAAAACCTCGACTATGCAAGCAAGGCAGTTACTAAGCACATTTGCTCTTCTTTAAGGAGACAAGCGGCTGGGGTCTGTTACAATTTGTTAACCCAATCATGGGCTCCCACATTTAAATAAGGAAATAATTTTAGAAATGGAACAAAATTAATTTTAATATTTCCAAAGGTCAGGACAGACAGATAAATATTACAGAAGGACTTGAAATTTTTGGTGACATTCTTTCTACTAATATTATAAACATACAGACATTCTAGTCATCTGCTTGTATGTGAAAAAAATCCAAATCCGTAAGTCTGGTGGCTAGCATCTTTATTAAAAAAATAAGATTTAAATAAATTAGTTAAACAACATGAGTATGAAACAAGTATATTATTAAGAGAAATCTTGAAATCAACTCATGAAATAATTACAATATTTACCCTCTTGAAAGAAACAGATTTGAGAGAATATGGACAGACAAAAGAGAAGACTGATGCATGCAGAGAGGATTCTAGAAAACAGCCGTTAGCTGTTTTGTTTTTTTCCTCATGGCTAATTCATTCTAAAAGAGCTATTTCTTTACACAAATGTATTTGTAGATAAGGTAAATGCACTTATAAAGTTGCCAAAATTCCTTTCAAACCTACTTTCAAATCTACATCTCTCCAAAGGAGTAGATCCCAGCCTGGAGGGCAGGACCATATAATTTTTCTTACTTCCCAAAGGGAGTTTTGCAGGAGCATGATAGCATTTGTTCAATTTATTTCGATAGTGGAATAGATGGGGGTAATTTCCACAAGCTGACATTAACATTTCTTGCTTTCACCCTTAACTAAAGGAAGGGGTTGGCAGTAATAGCTTGGAAGTCCTGAGCTCAGTAACCTCCACCTGATCCATTCGGAGAGAGGCATCCTGTCTCTATCCTCCACATGCCGGAGGTGATACTGGAACCAATGCTCCACTTCCAAGGACTCACTGGCACTGCTGAGAGCAGCTTCATCAGATAGCCTCAAACATCCTCTTTCTGTATTTTCCTACCCTCTACCGTTCTGATCTTACTTTCCTTAAGGAAACCAATGCTGAGTTTCTTACTAAGTTCTACACATGGTGCTAGGCATTGAGGCACAGTCATGAAGAAGATGCTGGCCCTGCTCTTCAGGGCTCTGAGTCTAGCAGGAGAATGCTGCGTTGAGTACTTTTACCCACTCTTAGCTCACTTCCTTCATCTGGGCCAGTATCCCTGTCTCTAAGAGGAAGGGATTGTCTGAGAGGATTTCTTAGATTATTAGATGTGAAAGCACCCACGTGTCTGTAAGTTAATTAAGACTGAATAAAACTTATGGAACCAGACCTAGAACACAGGGTTGAGTAGTGACAGGCCCCAGGCCCCAGCACTCTCCATTCCTGGAGCTCCCCCTCTGCCGGAGAACAGGGGTCAGTGGGGTCTCCCACGGTGGTCTGCAGCCTGGGCACATTGTACACACACAGACTTCTTGGATATCTTGGTCCTTCAGGACAAGGGTGGGCAACTCAAAATGTCCACTGTACTTTATTCTTTCATTTCACTGAAGGAGCAGTAGCTGGGCCCCAGGCCTCGTACGGTGCAGTCAGTGCTGTCACTGTCACACTTGCCACAGTGACATTCAGTGGCTACTGGGTACGTATACAGGGAGTCTGCATGGTGAGCACAGCCGGGCACCTTCACCGTCTCGTACACCAGCTCCTTGAAAGTGCATGTTTTCTGAATGTTGGGCCTGGCTGGGTCCTTGTACACCAGATCCTGAGTGTTTTAGGAAGGAGAGAGTTAGGTTACGGTATTCTGCAGGTTTCTGTTTAGCTTAATCAAAATGAGGCAGGGATTGAACGCTGCTTGCTCTAACATTTACCCGCTAAAGCTCACTTATGGAATTCCTAACCGAGGAAACATGACCTCATAAATGATCTATGTGCCATACCATGCTTCCTGATTGTTCTGGAAATCTTACAGAAAATATGTTATTCCTTTTCCTACTCCTTATGTCTATGTCAAAATATTATTTCTTCAACTCTAGAGAAACTTGAATTTCAATATAGAGAAACGATGAAAAGGGAAATATAGCAGACATTTTAATCTGACTTTTTGTACTTAGTTGAAAGCCATATTAATGACAGCTTGAACCATGAAACACTGAAGTTTAATTTCTCAGAAAAAAATTTTCAAACACACTGTCCCTGGGTGTTTATAAAAAGTCAAAAAATAAATACATAATGTGAAATGTTAGTCCTTAGCATGACTATGAAGGCTTATGGCAGATTGTAAATATTCCACTGTTTTGTAGACATCTTCCCCCCTTATATGCTGTATGTTTTGCAAGGCTCTCAGTTTCAAACGGTTTGCATATAAGAACTTTAATCCTGGCAGAATAGGTTTGTTCTAACACTTTCTAGTAAAAAAAATATATATATATGTGTATATTTGCACTGAGAGAAGAAATTGACACTTCTGTTTATTTCAGTGTCATGCCGCCAAGTCTACGTCCTGAGAAGGTGCAGTAAGTGGAGTTTGATCAGACTCATTTACCACCTGATCAAGTATACTTCATTAAAAAGTTGCTGTTTTCAGGGTCAGTTTATAGAATGAAATTCTGCATAGGTAGCTGTAGGGGAAAAAAAAAAGTAGAAACTGCCTCTTGGATTAATTTAGAGAAGCTGTCTGAATACAAACTGGTGGTTTTATGTCTCTGTACCTTGGTTTTCTCAACAGTACAAAGAAGTGAGTGGGTTTGCTGATTCAGTTTGATTCCAGCCGTCTGCACGGATCGATTGTGTTCTCAGCCTGCTTGTTGGCCTTTGTATTCAGGCGGGCCAACAAGACAATTTTTATAAAGTGGCTGTGTTTTTATGTAGCTTGCAAATATATTTTGGTACTTTCTCTATTGCAAAGATACGGCTTCGATTGCTGAATTGGTTTTGGGAGAATATTGTAGATCTTTTATTAAATAGATGTAAGTTTACGTGTTTATCTCTCTGTAAAATCTAGTATAGAACTATTTTTTTTTAAATGAAAAATTAAATAAAATTTGAAAAATAGAGTTGTCATATTACCAAATTGATCAGATCAAATCTGAGGCTTCCCTAAATTTACCCTAATCAAATCCAAATCCAAACATTTAACTGATATCCTAGTAAATAACCCCAATCATAAAACAGGCAGTGTTGGCTAAGGGGCTCATGGCTATTCCTTGGGAAACTTAAAATATTGATAAAGTGGGAATTCACACAGCCTGCCTCACACAGACCCTCAGCACCCTCACTTCCAGCAAAGCAAAGTACTCACCCGGGTATAGCAGTAGCCCGCACACCACGTGGTGTTTATGCTTATGCAGAAGCCGCATTCCTCTTTCTCCACCGTGATGGTGATGTTGGTCAGCTCACAGCTATTGCAGCAGATTGCTTTCCAGCAACAGAAGAGGAAGCAAAAGTGGAGTGACTTCATCCTGGCCTGGGAAGCTAACAATTAAAGCCTGTGAGAAACCGAAAAACTAAAGAATTACCATTGTTACCTAAGTTGACCAAACCAAAAATAATTGGTCTGCCCATCCTGTGCAGCCACATTTTGCTCCAGCAATCTTTTTTCCTTTCTTTCTTTACTTCTTTGTTTCTTGAACAAACATGTCTTCTTATTCTCCTCCTCAATTTTTTTTTGTCAAAGTAGAAAACTATTATAGATTAAAACTCCAGATTTAAGCAGAGCAACGTTTAAAGATTAAATTATTACTACTGACTTTCTTAAAGTGATTACTTTGAAGCAAGTAATTGCGATCCTCATATCTGTCCATTCATTATCATTTTAAAGACTAGTTTTATTTAAAAAGAAGAAGGAACGTCTATACTACAAAGTTAGTTCATTTTTAGGATCTCATAAATATTATCATTTGCTTTTGCCCCCCTTTGTTTAAAATAAAACTATTTCGGACACCAGGCGAACTGGCCTATAGAAAGACAATTGCTTGCTGACAGTGATTACAGTATATTAACCATATTTAAGAAGCTAGGTTCACAAGCACAAATTCCCTACACAATAGAAGTTGAAAAGCTCTAGGTTTGTTCTCCAGATCCTGAAAAATTTGTAAATTTCAGAAGTAACAGTCACCACTTGATAACTAAGGGTGCTGAGACTCACCTGTGGTCTGCTGCCTTGTCTGGGGAAAGCTGTAGGCTGAGTCTAGTCTCAGTTCACCTTTTATACACAATCATGTGAAACTAACACCTGGTGGATTTGTTGGGTATTAGTAAGACCAGTGTTAGCCTGAAGCTTGCTGTAAGTGAATCAGTGTTTAGCTAGACAGGGAGATCAAGCCAAACTAAAGTAGTCTAAACACAGTAGATCAGGAAACATAATGTTACCAGAGATGATGATTTTGTGCAAATTAAATTTGATGTAGTAGAACACCCACTCCTTTATCTTGTCAAATTAAATCTGACTCTGTGTTTTTTGTTTGCAGCTTTAACTTGGGGAATTCGAGTCCTTTCCAAGTATTGCTTGGGCCTTGTTGAGGTGCATCAAAAAGATATGGTTAATAAATTACTCCGAGAGTAAATTGAAAGCTGTAAGGGAAGAAACAAATAGAGAGTCTTTCATGATGTGACTCCTATCTAAGTGTAGACTGTATTTTTCTTTACTTCCAACATCCAGATCCTCTAACCTCAAGTTTTCTTTGATGCTTTACTTGTAATTCTTTAAATGCTCTGCTGATTCATCTCTCTAAGTCCTTGCATGTGCAGTGTTTGTCCTGCCTGAAATGTCCTTGCTTCCTTCCTGGGTCCCCTACACTATTTCCACCCCTGGCAAATTTCTCAACCTTCAACACTCATCTGCCAGTGTTTAGGATGAGAGATAGAGGAGAGCTTTAATTCCCACCTTCTTTTTTGTAATCCTTTGTATGTCTCTGTTTCTCCCAGCAGACTATGAACTCCTTGGAGACTGGGATTGATTTGCTTAACAAATATTTTTAAATTAAGCAGTGTTGCTGGAGCAAAAACAAATGGTGGAAATATTAGGATACAATGTCAGAGATGTAACAGAAGTCTAATCATGTAGGATCTTTTAGACCAATGTAAAGACTTTGGTTTTTACTGTCTGTGAGAGGGGACTGATTAGAGGGTTTTCCAATCTTTTTTTTTTTAACATGATTTTTCTTTTTCAGTGGAGGACTGAGGATTGAACCCAGGACCTCGTGCATGCTAAGCATACGTTCTACCACTGAGCTCTTACCCATCCCCAATTATAGGGTTTTGAGTAGAGGAGTGATGTGATCTGGTTTAGGTCTGAAAGGATCCCTCTGTCTGCTGTGTTACTAATGCAGGAGCGGGAAAAGTAGGAACAGGAAGTCCTATTTGATGCTACTGCAGCTAGCTGGGTAAGAAATGATATTTGTTTAGACTATTGTGGTAGCAATGAAGGTAATGAGACATAATCTGATTCTGGATATATTTTGAAAATAGAGCCAACATAATTTTCTGATGGATGACTTGAGTGTGAGAGAAAGAAAAGTCAAGGATGACTCTGGTCCAGGCAACTTGAAGGATAAATTTGCTGTCAACTGAAATGGGACGGCTGTAGATATAGTAAGTTTGGGGGGAAGATAAGGGGTCCAGTATGGGTATGTTGAGCTTGAGGTAGCTTTAAGACATCCAAGTAGAATCTGTATGTTGGGACAAATAGATTAGCTGAAGGTATAAATTTGGGAGTTGTTGACATGAGCCTAGAAGAGATTACCAAGGGAGTAGGTGTAAATAGAGAAGATAAAAAGACCAAGAGTGGAGCCTGGTGTATTCAAACATTAAGAGGTCAAGAATAAGACGAAGTGTTTTTTGTTTGTTTGTTTGTTTGTTTTTCCCTTCCTTTATCCAAAGGAAATGGAGAAGGGTCATTGAGGAAAAAAAGGAATGGAGAGAATGTGGTGTCCCAGAGTCAAGTAAAGAGAGTGTATCAGGGGGAGACAGTGACAGCTGTACCAAATGCTGCCAACAGTTTAAGTGAGGAAATTGCACAATGCGTGTGACATCATCAGTGTCCTTGGTTAGAGAAATTCCTTTGGGGTGAGGGGAAACAGTACCCTGATGGGTGTGTCTTTAAGTGATTGGCAAGAGATGAATAGAAAAAGAGTTGAATATAGACAACTTTGTTTTTTTTTTCCCTAGAAATTTTGATGCAAAGAGGAGGAAAGAAATTGGTGATTTGGTAAAGTGGAAGTGGGGTAAAGGTAATTTTCTTTTGATTTTTATGTTTTAAGACGGAAGGAATAACTCTGTTTGTATGGTGATGCAGATGGTCGGGTAGAGAGTGAAAAATGATGTTGGAGGAGGAGAGGAGACTTTCTGCAGTGTTCTTAGGTACGTGTGAAGACATGGATTTTAGAGCACAAGTGGAGGGAATGGCTTTAGACAGAAGAATGGAGAGCTCATCCTGTATCAGGCAGGAGGCAGAGTTGTGGGTGCAGATGCTGCTGGCTGGGGAGGTGTGGTGAGTACGAAAGATGGTGGGTGTTAGGTACCGTGATGGGCTTTATGCAAACTCTCCTATGATTAATTTCATTTTCTCAGTAAAGTGGGAAGTAAGGCCATCATTTGCGAATGAGGATGGTGGATGAATTGCTGAAGAATGAGAGACAAAAAGATTTGAACTGTTGTCTGAGACTGGGAGAGGGAGTGAGTTATCAGTGAGTTAGGCATAGTAAAATTGCCTACCAGCCTTAAGGGCCCACTTGAGGTTTATGGTAAAAAATTTAACATGAAACCACTCAACATGGATGTGCATTTTCCTTTTGCCCAGTTTAATGGCAGGGGTTGAACTTGCCTGTCATCAGGCTCATCGGTGACAATTGGTTGGATTTATCCAGAGTTATGATTTTATCAAATGTGTGTGACAAAGATAAAAACTTAGCAAAGTACTGGGCACTACAAGTACTAATTCAGCATTTATGTAAGTGATCTCTGGAATGTAGTAGTTAGTTAAAATCTGTTAGTAATAGGCAAGTAAACATATTATCAAAGTTATAGGATGAATAAATTTCATATAATACATATTAAATGAAATATACTCATGATTCCTAGAAAACTATAAATCCTTTCAATTTTCCTAAAAGAATACTGACAATGTTATGACTATCAGTTATACCTTGCATTTGAAATTAACTTTCTATGTTATCTATGTGTGTTCACGAAGTACATGTATATGAATATATGTGAACTTATGTTTTAATGACTAATGTATATACAGTTGTATTAGCTCTTTACAAATTCAATTTAAAATATTAACAGCTTTTTAAAAATTGTGCTCCTACTATGCCCCAGGCACTTAACTAAACACTTTAAATACACAATCACATATAATCTTTACAACAACTTTCTAAAGGAGTTACTATTATTGCTCTTTGAAAGATGGGAAAACTGAGTATAAATGACTGACCCAAGACAATGGAACCTGTAAGCGCCGAGGCTGTGGTTCATATCTAGGTCTGTTTGTCTCCAAAGCAGAGAGCTACTCATCGAACCATACTGACATCAGTTGGTTATAATTCTCAACAATCCCGCTAGTTGGAAAGAGGCCAAGACAGAAGCCATCCAGAATTTGGGCAGATATTCCAAATGTCCATGTTTATACTTCCATCCACATTTAGGTCAGAGGTTCCCCCCATATAACCCTATTTTCCTTGGCCTGTCAAGAGGCCCCAAGACGTCTCTCCCAGTGTCAAGCCTCTTAGAGCCTAGTTTATCTGATTAGTGTATTTCCTAATTAGATGTTATTGTGTTCATACCTAGGTTGTTGAAATGTTTTATTGATGAAAATCTAGAGCTCTTATTCACCTTTGTATTCCCAGTACGAATAGAGTTTCTAATCCACAGTAGGCACTCATACACTTTTGTTGAACAAATTGAAACACAAATCACTCACAGTTTCACTTATGCTCTGCTGGTCGGTAGCCTGTTTGCTCTCTGATGCCTTCCTTGTTTTTACTCTGTTCTGCTGTCTGTTTTTGGGAGAAGGGACCTCTGCAGGCTGCCTTTCCCAAGCTGCAGTGTCAGCAGACTTTTGCCTCTGGGGAGGGAGATTGGAGAGTGAAAGGAAGGAAGGAGTCAGAGCAAAGCTCTGCACTCTTCTTGCCAGCAGCTGCACCTTCTCCCTGGGTCCATGTCGCATCAGATAGCTCCTCTCTTAGATCTCCCAGTTTTTGTGAGGAAAACCCTCTTGTGGCTTAAACTTCCGCTGGGTGGTCTCACCTTTTGGTTCTGGAAACCCTACTTGTGTCCTTCCAATCTAGAGGGTAAATGGGGCTTCCCATGGCTGCTGACCTTTGGGTTTCCCCTGTCTGGCTTCTCAGCAGCCCTAACACTTGGATAATGAATTCCCTGGATTAAGTTCCATCTGTTTTACATGTTAGGAGTGGCTTCTGTTTTCCTGGTTGGAAACTGACTGATAACCCACATCTTTGTTTCTAGCCCTCTATTACTGGGTTTTAGTACAGTAACATTAATCAACTCAATATTTAACAAAATGTTGAGCATTATTTAAGGAGACCCTATGTCAGATTCCCACTTCATTGGCTTGAAGCATCTCCCCACTTCCCAAAGTCACATGTATTACTTCTCTCTTCCTTGAGAGAAAAAAATTCTATTCCTTTGGCTGGAGATATGTCTCTCATCTCCTTTTCATCCAAGCCACTCCTACAAGCACTCCTACAAGATTCCATTTAGATGTAGCTTCTTCTAGGAGACATCCACTCATCCCACGTTACACAGTATTCAGTACTCACTCTCAGTCCAGTCCTTTCTGTTTTGTTTCCTTAGTTCCCAGTGCCCACCTCAGTGTTAACATTCATCACATTGCATTTTAAATGAACAGCAGACTTCTCTTGTGAATTCTGGTGAACCAATGTCCACAACTGTGTGAGCATCCCTAGAATTTCTACCTGTGCATATGCTCAATGACCTACATCCTTCCTTCATTTATAAAGATTTTTTTCCAAATCATTCCTTTATCTTTGGGCTTAAAAATAGGAAATTAAGCACCTGTGCTCGTATCTTGATAAATTACTTGCTCCTTCTATGGTCTGGTATCCTTTTCATCCTCTTCTTTTGCTCATGGGATAAATGTTTTGTAATGTAAATTAAACAAAATTGTTTAATGTATTTAATTTTGTTTTTAATTTAAATTTACCCATTTTAGTCATTTAAATTTATTTCCTTTATTTATATTACAAAGTAATAGATAACATATATGATGTGATAATTCTATGTAAAGTGCTAAATTTTTAGTAAGTTTTAACTTATCAAATTACCCAACAGTGGTATAGAGCTGCACTGTCCAATATGGTAGCCACCAACCACATGTGGCTGTTAAGCACTTAAAATGCAGCTAGTCTAAAGTAAGATGTACTGTAAGTGGAAAATACCCACTGGATTTCAAAGACAAAATAAAAGCTCATGTAAGCTGTCTCAATGATTTTTGTATTGATTACATTGAAATGACATTGTTTTGGATATATCAGGCTAAATAAAATGTTATTAAGTCAATTCACCTTTTTTTTTTTAACTTAAAAGTACTATTTTAAAATGTGGTTCCTAGAAAATTTAAAATTACATAAGTGGTTCACATTATATTTCTATTGGATAGCACTAGTATAGACCTTGCCAGCTAATTTTCAGAGATTACAAGACTTGTTCACTGGTCTAACGTCTGGTCCTTGTGCATTACACATTGCCAGGCAAGGTCAGTTGGTACAACCGTGAAAAATAATAAAGTGAAAGGCGCACTGGTTGCCGATGTCTATTAATGTGAAGACACAATAATGTACTTTGTGTTTTTCAGGGAAGAGGGCAGGAGGGTCAGTCTTCATATTAGCAGGTAAACTTGTTCTTATCTGCAGGGGCAGTCAGATGGAACTCTAGTTCATTTCATCAGATGAGACAGTACCATATTGTGAACAACAAACCAAAGTCCTAATGCTCATCTGTTGCATTTTCTTTTCCTCAGAGCGAGACAGAGCAAAATGTCACAGAGTTCTCCTGATAGGAGCTCTTTTAAAAGCAGAAATGACACTGAAAATATTCCATGATAGTGTTCCAGTAAGAAGTCAGTGCCTTTGGTATGGGTCAACTGACAATGCAAGAAGCTAAAAATATTTCCTAGGCTTTAAAGCAATTGTATCTTGCATAGAGTAAGCAATCAGTAAATACTTATGGATTTGATTTTTGTTTTGATGCTGGTTGTCAGGTTTCTAGAAACTAAAGCATAAAGCACTAAGAATGAGACGTACATCCACGTAACTAGCAGTATATTGATCCTTGATGTGGGATGTGCTGAAAGGATAATAATCCACGAGTGGGCCAGCAGTTATCCCTAACACAAAAATGGCAGATTCTAGTTGTTTTTACGTCTTTCTGTTTTAGGAAAGAGGATCTCTGCATACACACATATACATATAGACATACATAGAAAACACTGACATAACAGTTTATGATGTTTTCACAGCTTCCTTATGCTCATGTATGTCCTTTAAGGAAAGTATTATTGTCCTCATTTTACAGAGTGGAAATGTGTATTGAGCACTTACTTATACCAACTACTGTGCTAAATGCTTACATCAACAGCTTAATGAATTTCAGATTACTATTGCCTGTACATTATAAATGAAGAAATGAGGATCCGAGTGGTGCACTAAGATAAACAACATCACAGTAAATAAGTGGCAGAGCTTCAATCCTGGACCAGGCAAGAAGACTCCTGAGTCCCTGGTGTTCTTCCTTCAGGCACATAACTATTCGCTAGACAGATTGGACTAGTGGAGGAGAAGCACCCAGGGACTAAAAGACATTGTCACTGTTTTGCGTTAACTGTGTCTGCATGTTTTAATTTTGGAGAAGCCCCACTTGATTCTAGACAAGAGAGAACTAACAACTGGGGAGATTAGAAAAGCAGAAACTTAGAAAGAAGAGGAGGAAAAAGGTTTGGAAATTATACAATGAATCATTAATCCACGGAGTGTGTTAGAAAACTGGAATCTGAAACTGAGTCAATGCGTTAAAAAGCCAGGACACTAAACAACGAGTTAACTTTTACTGAACACATAAGTGCTAAAGTTTAGTGCTAAATATTTTATATGCACCATTTAAATTAATGTAATCATCACAGGAACCATATAATAAGTACTAGAATCATCCTCATTTTAGAGATGAAGAAACTGTGACATAAAGAGTTCAAATACTTTAACAAATCCATGTAGCTGGTAAGTTGGGGGAGCTGAAATTCAAACCCAAGCTGTCTGGTTCTAGGGCCTGTGTTTTTACCTGTTAGCACTGTTCTACTAGCCACTCTCATCAAAACACAACTCAGACTATCTTAGAATAAATACATGTGTACCTCTGTGTCCTATTGAATAAATTTTTATTTTTTCACTGTGTGTAAATAGAGGGAATTATGCTGGAAGACCAAGATATTATCTTACCTTCTACAGAAGAAGAAAGTTCTTTGAAATAGAATCTGTCATTCATAGAAAACATGAAGAAAAAATGAGGCAGGAAGCATTTCTTAAATAATCCAACCATCATTATGGCACAGAAAAATTGCCAAATCTTCTGTGTACTTGCCTATGTTATCTAGTTTATTTGTACTTAGATTGGGGCCATGTGACTAGTTCTGGCCAATGGGCTATGAGTAGAAGTGAAGTGGGCTGAGGCTCATGACTCTCCAGTGTTCTCTCTCCTTTCTGTGGGTACTACCCAGGCTTCCTCTTCTTGGTGATGCACCCAGAAGCTGACAGAGGCTCTGACAGCCTGTGTCCTTGGACTGATGGGTAGAGCACAGTCTCTTCTGACCCATGTTAGATAAACAGCACGGGAAAGAAATTAACCTTTGTTGTGCTACGTCATTGAGAATTTGAGGTTATTTTGTTACTGCGCCATAACCCAGCCTGTTCTGACTAATAAATCTCTACCAGGTTATCTGGAGGGCATAACAGTCGGCTTGACTTTGTGTGATGCTACACCACAGGAAGAGCGAAAAAACAGACATCGAAAGTCTGGAATGTGCTCTTACATGATTCTCAGAATTGCCTTTGCTTTTCCAAAACTTTCAATCCCCACCATTCAGTGTTCTCTTTCTTCCTCCAGCAGAGCAGAGTAAAACCATAGCATCTATATAAGTTACTTCTAACAAGACTCCCTTTACCTGAATCTGTTTCCTTTCTTGAAGGAGTTTAGAATTCCTAGGTGCTTTCCAGATGTTTCATCTCTCCACTACTTTTCAACAAACAACAGAAGCAACAACAGTGGCAGCGAAACTAAATCCTCCGGAAAATTATTAAAACACACCAGCTGATTTTATAAGTGCTCCACTTGTTCTAAATGGCCAGGCTAGCTTTCTTTGCAAACCAGATTGCTAGAACCTAGAATTTGCCTGAGGAATAATGTCTTCTGTTATGAAGGTCTAATCTCATATCTAATAATAACAATTAAGTATGGGTAGAAGGTTGAGAGACCAGGATGATGGTGTGAGTCTTCAAAAATACTGGCGATTTCTAGAGAATTTCCTTTTCTTTCTCAAGATACCAGTGACTGTCTGACTCACTTAGTATCAGACCACATACCTTTGTTCCCAGTCTTTGGCTCTCTTGACATCTATCTGCCACATTTCATTAAGAAACCTAAAAGGAGAATGGAGATAATCTGAATGAGAGACATATATGTCTAAAAAAGGCAAAAGATACTTTTTGCTTTAATTCTCCTTTGCCTCAAGAGTTATTTATATCACATTTAAAAAATTACTCTTACCTTTTTCTTCCAGTTTATTCTTAGTTAATCCTCGGAACAATCTTTTAAGGTGGCAGGACAGACATCACTGTTACAATAGTTCTTTGAATTAAACCACTGGGTGACTTACCTCTGCTTATATTGAGTGGCAGAATTTTGACTCATAGCTCAACTTTTTATAAAAACAGGGAATTTAAAGCATTCTATTTTAGGTGACTCCAGAGTTTATTTTTAGCACAGAAAAAGATAGTGATTTCAGGAGCACAATGTGACAGAGTCTTATGTTTGTCCCCTGATATACATTCTCTTTCTGTTCTCCCATGTGAATAGACTTTTTAGCTGGGCATATGGCTGCCCAGAACAAAGAGTAAAATGTCTGTTCCTTCCTTTGCAGCCAGGGATGGCCATGTTTTGAGCAAAAAGATACATAAATAGAATGTTGTACGGCAGCTTTCAGGAACTTCAGGAGACAGGTGGCAAGCAGCTTTTTCCCCTTTTTCTTTTTTTTGTTTTGTCCTTCCTGCATCTTGCTCCTTGTAATGTGGGCGTGTCATTTTGGACTAAGAGGACAAGGACCGCATTCTAGAGTTGGTGGTACAGTGACCTAGAAGCCTATGAGTTCCCAAGTGCTTTTCAGGGCAGAGCTGCCGGTCCAGCCCCAGACTACCTAACTTGAGAATTTTACATGAAAGGGAAAGCAGCCTCCCTCTTGTTTAGGCCACTGCTGTTTTGGGTCTCCATTACTTGAAGCTGAATGAATTTCACTGATGCATGGGGTCAAAGCTGTTGTCCTAGGGCAGAGCTCCCTTTCTTAGGTCCAATGCTTAGGGGTAAGTAGCTTTTATAAAATCTATGGAGGGCAGAGGATGCCTGTGGTACCTTAAGATGAACCTGAGATTGAGTCTTGGACTTAATTGTGGAAACATCAAAACTGGGCATGTTGCCATTTTAAAACCACGTATTATTGTCCTCTAAAAAGATTGAGATTTTGACTCATCTTTGGTGCAGAACTTTTTAGTTAGACAGATGTGTATGTGACATGAGGGATTTTCTGTTTCCATTTCCCGCACTCTTCTTCCTTCTAGGCACTGGTAGAAAAGGGGTCTTTTGGCCTAATGCATCAATGTGATGCTGTTAGAGACAAGAAAGGAATTCACTTGTACTTGCTCAGCTATAAAGAAGTTGAAAAATACAAACTGCAACTGTGGAGGAGCCATGAAAAAAGACATCAATGGCCTTGATCTGGGAGGGAGTTGGGAAACCAGCAGGCCAGGAGCAGAAGGGTAGGAAAGAGAAACTGGAGGGAGGTCAGGAAGGGAGAAGATTTGCAGACGCTCATCTGAGGCTGACTCAGTATGGATCAGAAGTGACCAGGACCAATGAAGAGATATTTGTATGACTCTCTACGTGTATTCCTGAGAGACTAATAAGATGTTTATTTCTAATAATACATTCATTCATGTTTATGTCTGCCCAATGCTGTGGATCATAGGAGGAGGGGTTACATAAAGCTAAATCTTTCTTATAAAATGGGCATGTTTGTAGAAGTGTGACTGGGGGACTAATTGGAAGGAAAATACCATGTTGGTAAAATGAGAACTTGAGGATATATATACACGAATACATATACACACACACTGTTCTGAGGGGGAAGAACTGTTGCGTATTGTTGGTGGAAGATGTGTGGGTTCTTGTTTGGGGACTTGCTCCAGGAAGATGAAAGAATTGTCTTCTTTGGGGCCTAAGTGAGAGTGTGTGCTATAGGGTCAGAGGGAGAGGCACATTTTCCTACCCAGCAGGGAAGCCAGCACCCCTCTCTCCCATCTTAGCAATGTCAGCAACAGCATCCTTGGCAAGAACTTTGGCATTCATATGACTGGCATCACCTGCAATGGGGACTGCTCTCAAGTCCTGGATAGGGGGAGCCAGAGCATGAGAGAGACATGGGTGAGAGAGAGGCATAGGGTGAAGGATGAAACTGGATGGCTGGTCCCTGGGCATGTGCGCCATCCCTTTGTGGACCTCCTAAAAAGTTGGGGACACTTTGGAGGGGGGTGAGGGTCAGGATTCTTCCTGAGATGGTGGGTAAGGGAGGAAGCAAAGATTCTTAAAAATCTGTGAATATGCGGAGTCATAAGGTAGTAGAATGAGGATTAATCAAAACAGTGGACTTAAGATTGTGCAGATAAAAGCACGATTTTTTCTGGTGCAAAGCTCAGAAAAAAGTGAGGACGCAGTGCCTAGTAAGAGCTCTGGTGTGAGTAGCTCTAAAGGGATGTGAGGGGGACTGACACAGTTGACAACTGTGCAGTTAGAGACTGACCTGACTTTATATGGAGACTAGTTATGTGCCAGCTAGCCAACTTAATGGATTGGTCCTGAGATCCATTTAAGGATTAGAATTCTGGGGACACTCTGAAAGGGTTATTCTTTTTAAAAACAAAAAGAAACTGGCTACAGCCAAAAAGAAACTGGCTGCAGCTTTAGATTTTAAAATATGAGATGGGATTTTTTTATAGCAAAAAAAAAAATCTCCCTTTGGCACCATGGTGTGTTTTTTTTTTATTCAGTATCAGTCCTTTTTCCATTCTTAGACCAGCATATTTCTCCCAATATACTAATAAAAGCCGTTTCCGTTCAGTTCTACCTCTGGCAGTTGCTTTTGATGTGCCATTTCTGCAGACACTACTATTTTAAATGGCACAAGCCTAAAAGAATAGTTAAAAAAAAAAAGATAGCGCTTTTGCGTGTGTGGGTTGAACATTTAAGGATTTTTAAAAAATGGGTTATAGGGCTTTTGAAGTGAGTGGAAAAAGCGTTCATTATGATCTTATATACCATTTTGGGAGACGACAGGCAGCTTAATTTTAATAAGCTAAGTTGACCCTAGAGTGATGAAAGACATAAAGGCCCATTTTGGTTTGTAACTCTAGCAGATAGGTCGTGAGCTAATAAGAGGGTGTTCATAGCATCGGAAAGTGCCTGGTTGTTGTTCGTGCAACACCCCTTCTGCCTCAGCACTCTTCCAGATATGCTAAAACAACCCCAGCTTCTCCAGCTTTCACACAAGAAGTTGTTTGAGAATTCTTATTGCTTCTGAAGAATCTTTCCCTTCCATATCGGAGGGACATTGATAGCAAATGGCTCTTAGTAGGCCATAATAGTAACAGTAAATACCAGTTGTCAAAGAATTTTCTTGTGGTTGTCAAAGTGGAAAATGACATCACAGACATCAAGGATGATCAATGAATATACTCAAGTTAACTCAGCACTCTGTAGTCGCAGGATAATATAAAGAAAACTTCATTCCATTGTGGTCTTTATCAGAGGTCAGCAGTCTTTCTCTGTAAAGGGCCAGGTAGTAAATATTTTAGGTTTTGTGGGTGTCAGTCCATTTGGGTTGATATAACAAAATATGACAAGCTGAGTAGCTTATAAGCATCAAATTTATTTCTCACAGTTTTGGAGGCTAGGAGTCCAAGACATCGTAGGTTTGGTGTCTGGTGAGAACCTGCTTCATAGACAGCTACCTCCTCACTGTATTCTCACATGGCAGAAGGGGTAAGAGCGCTCTCTCATGTCTCTTATAAGGGCACTAATCCCATGCCTGAGGGTTCCACCCTTATGACCTAAGCATCTCCTAAATGCCCCACCTCCTAAAACCATCACTCTGAGGATTAGGTTTCAACATGTGAATTTTATATAACAGACTAGTATAAGTGCCACCCAGCCAATTTAGTGGATTAGCCCTACACTAACCCACAAACGTTCAGCCCATAGCAGCAGGCCCTTTGGTTTCTGTTGCAGTGATTCAGCTCTGCGCCTGTAGGGAGGAAGCAGCCATGGATGATAAATAGGTGTGGATATGTTCCAAAGTTCCAGTGAAGTTTTATTTTTGAAAACTTGCAGTGTGTTGGATTTGTCCTGTGGGCGATGGTTTGCGGACTCCTGGTCTGTATTATCTGAGTTGAATTACATAGTGATGGAGAGCATCTAACAATGAAATTGTAAGCCAGTGGTTCTGGAAATGTCTCAGGGCCATTGGCATCAGCATCATCGGGAAACTTGTTAGAAATGCAAATTATTGTGCTTCGCGCTTGACCTACTAAATCAGAAAGTCTAGGGGGTAGGGGGCCCAGCAATATGTGTTTTAAACAGTCCTTTAGGTAATTCTGATGCACACGTGTTTGAGAACCACTGTTGTGGGCAAAGCTTTGGTTGCAAGAAATAAATCTACCCAAGCTAGCTCAAATAAATACCTTATTGAAAATCAGAATAATTAAGGGCAGTTGCCACAACAGGCAGTCCCCCAAATCTTGCTGCCTTAACTTAGAAGTTTCTTTTTTGCTTATGTTATGTTGTGGGTTGGGTAGCCTCTATTTTGTAGCGTTGTGACCTGGTACTCTTGGCCTGAAGTCACTGCAGTAGAGGAGGAGACGGCTGGAGGACTGGATTTTGTACAGCATTCTAAAGTGCCAGGGTTGGCAGGGGCCTGTGTCAGTGCTTCTTGAACTTTAATGTACATCAGATCGCCTGGAATCTTGTTGCAATGAGGATTCTGACTCAGGTCTCAGCTTGGGCATTTGACTCTTCCTCTGCAGAACACAGGTTTCAGGGAGGATTGTCTATGGCAGAAGCCAACCCCACATTGTGAGTACAGTGGGGATATGGCCGATGTCACCTCTGAGGCACCGCCCGTTAGGTACACACACAATCATTGGAATATTGAACTGCATCCAGGCCTGACGCTGCTGACATTTGATCTGGGGGCTGCTATTTATTTAGTACAGAGTCTTCATTTGTATCTTGAGCAACGAAGCAAGGCCGGAGGCTGGGGTCAGTGGAAGGAGTGGGAACCAATACTGAGGTTCCTGCAATATCTGCTGTATCTTCACTTTTCAGAACTTATAATTGAAATATTTAAAGAAACAGATTTTAAATGCAAATTGAAGGGCAGATGTTCCTAAACAGGGGGGCAATACACATATACATACATACACCGCACACCCTCCACAATTGATGAGGTTATAGTAACAAGGACCCTCCTTACACTGCTGGCAATTTAAACTGAAAATCTTAAAAGAAGGGATCTGTGTGTGTGTATCTAGTGTATTTGGCAGTTTGCAACTCAAAAAATTGTAACTTGTTTGTATTTTCTTAACTACTCATAAGGTTGAACATTTTCTTATTTGTTTATTTGCATTTCTTTGGTGAATTGTTGGCTCACCTAATTTGCTCATTTTTAAATATGAATAAGAGGATATCTGTTTTAATAAAGTCTTTAAATTTTAATATATCCAAATAATATGTTCCTTCATAATTTCCTTCTAATGCTTCAATGCAAATCAGTTACAATTCAACTAGGTACTAGGTTAAGATGAATAATATCTGGCATCTGCCCTTAGGGATCTTATAGTCAATCAACGTCGATATGTGGCTAACAGGCAATAACGCAGTATGATTTGGGCTACAGTATGTTCCAGTAAGATCACAGAAAAGGGAGCTGCTCCCAGCTAGAGTCAGAGCAGCTGTCTCAGATGCTCACAGGTATTTCCTGATAGGTATATGGTAATATATGTTAGGGGAGGATTGGAGTATGATTATCAGGAGCATCACAAAGCAAGAGGATTGTCAAAAAATGAAGTTGGAGGGCCTTAAAGCCCAATTTCCTGATATAAACATTTGCCCAAGGCAAACCCTGTGTTTCTTTAGAGGTACTTAAGAGTTATGACTGTAATTTTCATTCCTCCTGGCACTTGACTGTGAAAAGCCCTGTCAGATAAGTGAGAGAAGACAGACCCTGACCTATTCAGCCTGAAGAGCTCAGTGCCCTTGAAACAGCTGCCGTGGGTAAGTCATGGGGCAGTCCCTGTGACTTTGTTGCCTAGAAATGAGAAAGGGGTCTCTGGCCATGGCTGGGGCGTTTTGGAGGAGTCCCATTTGCAGTTCAGATGGAACTGTCCCAAGGTTCATGTCTAGATCACTTACAGTCTTGACTTTCAAAGTGAGCTGCAGTCTAAATCTGCCAGGTGAGCTGAGGGATGGGCAGCTCAGACCGGGGGCTCTGATGGGTATCTCTGTTGAGCTCGACTGTTGTCACAGGCTGTTGGGAACAAAGATCAGGGGCAGGTGTTGTTGAAGTTGATGATGTTAAAGGAGGTGAGGGGGGAGTGGTTAAGTGGGGAAAAGAGTGATGATTCCATGATTTGGAATCACAGGACATACGGACCAAGACATAGTATGTGAGGGATGTGGGTCTTAAACTTGGTAAATCTGCTTCGTGAGCTTCAAGGATGGAAGACAGCTTGGCCTTGGTATTTCTTAAACAGTCAGCAAGCGTTTATGGAACTGAGAAATCAGCTCCATTCTAGGCATTGTTCATGACCACCACTTAGGCTTCACAAAGAAATATTTTAAAAAATTTAAAAACATCTGAAATAGAAAATTCAGGTATCAACATCGGAGGTGGTTTTAGTTTTTTTGTGCACTTAGAGTTCTGAAGTTTAAGACTTTAATATTGCAATTGAGACTTCTAGTTCTTCCTAGGAGATTTTCCTCGCTGCAGGCGGCTGCCACCAGGTGAAAGATGGAACTAGATTATTGCCGTCAGCTGTTCAGCTTTCCTGCTCTCTGCCAGGCGCAGCTGAACACACAGCCGCCACAGCCCGGATCCTCACTGTGCTTAACCATAAATGAAATACGATGGACGGCAGAAATGAGCCCTATTACTAAATCACAGATCCCCCCTACTGAAAGCACAGTTGCAAAACAACAAGAAAATATTTAAGTGCTAAAAGATTCATTACCTCTTTGAGCTGATAACTCTGATTTTGTTCCCTGATAGCATTTTACTCTTATCCAAAGCCCCCTTTCTCCAGAAACTTTCCCCACAGTTGTTCTCTGTCTAGATTTTGTTCGTTTCCCCTGCTAATTAATAAGGTGAATCATTAACTTAGATGAAGATTTTATTAGAGGAAGTAGCCTAGTTATATATTGTATTTGAAGATTCTGTAAATCCTTTTTGGAATAAGGTGGAGGTGTAAATACTGAGTGGTGCTCTAGGTCAAGCTGTCTTTCTTCCAGACCTAGACTGATAGTCTGAATGCAGATGAGAAACTCTGGGCCTTGGAAGAGGCTCTGAGAAGGACACCCAGAGCCAAAGCTAAGGATGGGGCCTCGAGCCATCGTTCTCCATGGTTCTGTAACTCTGGAGCTTCCGGACAGTTTACAGCTCCCCCCTCTTAGAAGAGCACGGTATACACAGTACTATGTGTAGGGACCAGCAAGGTCCTGGGGTCAGGGCCCTCCTGCCACCCTGGGTCTGAAACAAACTACTGAAGAAGGAGTAAAGAACTGCGTTTGTCAGAGGTGGAGGAGTCTTTTAAGACAATCTATTTGAGTAGGCAAATTCCTGGCAGGTGGCCCTCTCCTCCTTGCTCAGACCCAGGGCTGACGTCTTAATCATGATGTCTCCACTTGCTTTTGCCCACTGAGTTCCGATACTTCCTCGGAATCCTGCTGAGCCAGCTTCCTGGACGGCGACTTCCACAGCCCACATGGAGATACCTGCCTAAGTCCCTTTCAGGAAAGGGCTTGCTGCCCAGCTGCCAAGAGTGTGGTTAGTTAACAGCCTTCCGCTCTTAGATCCCTCCGAGTCTGTCTCAGCTTTTGAGCAGGGCTGCACTCCTCTCTGGGTTGCCCCTTTCCAGTCCCTGAGCAGACCTGCAGTAGAAGAGCCGGCCACCTGTGCCCAGTGTGGGACACCGCTAAGGGGTAGTCTGTGCTCGCGAGCTGCTAGATGGGCTGGTCAGATGGCTCCCTCTGTCCAGTCCCACTTCTCTCCATGTCCGTTTACAGGTATTACTCCCTAATACACCTTTTGCACTCCTAACTTCATATTATGTCTACATCCAAATAACCCCAGCCAGCACAACTACTAATCAACTTGGCAAGAAAGACGCACCAGCGTTTATTGAGCACCTATCACACGCCGGGAATTGTTCTACATAATATGTATTTTCTTTTTAAATCATCACACACAACCTTACATGCTAGGAACCATTATGATCTTTATTTTTAAGACGGAGAAACTGTGGCACAGAGGACGTGAATGACTTGCTGAAGGTCAAACAGCTAGGCAAAAGCAAGATTCAAGTGTCGACAGGCTGACTCTAGTGCTCCTAATCGTTTTCCTCGGCCAGCTTATTTGCCATTCCTGGGCTTGTTCAACCGCTGCAGCTGTTTCTTGCTGCCACTGTTTAAGTGGGCAGATTTGCCCAAGCAGTGGATGGGCTGTTATGTTAGTACGTATGTGGGAGAAGATGGGACCTTTCATTCTCTTTCTAGTATTTCCAGCCCATAGTATGTTGCCTGACGTGTAATAGAAGCCCAATAAAGTGTTGATGGTGAATGAACAAAGGATTGACCATCCCAGCGTCCCAACTCAGATGAAGGAACATGGCACAAAGGATAGTGACTATGGTGGGACATACTGACTATATATGGGGTCAATGTGACAAGAAAAGAGAGAATCTATAGACGTGAAAACTGTGTGTGAGCTTTTATGATTTTGAGCTCACTCTAGTTTCAACAGAGCTTTAGCACCCCCTTAGTCTGGCTTCTGGCTAGTGTGCTGATGTGGGACAGCGTGTAAAGCAATTAACTCTAATACGTTTGACCTTGTGGTGTGGATCTATACTCTCCCTTAACCAAAAGAGTGTCTTTTAAAATTCAACTGGGATATTGAAAGTAAACAGGTATCTCTGAGAGGGAAGTCGATTTTTTGTTTAAGGTACAATTTAGAGTCACTCAGTTACCTTCTTTCTCATTCTTCTCATCCTCATGCTGATATCTGTACAGGGTTGGGAACTCTGGAGGTACTGGTTAAGATTCAGAAACAGCTCCAGAGATCAGCCATGGGTGTTTGCCTAGGGGACTGGCTCACGGGGGTCCTGCTAGTGAAATCAGACCATGATGCGCTCACAGTTTGCATACTTGTAAATCTATATGGTGTACTAGGTGCGTCTTTGAAAATGCAGCTCCCTTTGAGACCTGTAATGAGAGAGCAGACCCGAGTTAGGAGCCTCTTTTTTGTGCTGCTTTTTTTTTTTTTTTTTTTGACTTTTCTTACTGCTGTCTTAGCACATTTGTTTGTCTCTCTTCCAAGACTATAAATTCACAGTGGGTAGGAACTATATCTCATTCACCACTGTTTCTCCAGCTGATTCCTAATCAACTTAAAATGATAAACTTCCATAAACTTTTGTTGAATAAATAAAAAAGAACAGCTGGAGCTAGCTGAGGCGTGTTGGGCTCTGGGACTTGACACATATTTCACCAGCTACTTTCCCTCTTTAAGTCTCTGCACAGTTTTGGGTCGATAAAGAATAATATTCTTTTGTTACAAAATTGTGTAAAGAATAATTGATAGAGTGTATGTATATTTGCCTCATAATAGGGATTCAGTATTCATCCCTTCAGTCTTCAATAGAAACATTGCTTTACTTTAATTGTATCCTTAATAGCCAAAGAAATGGTTTTCCGTTTTCAAGAGCACAGAGGAAATCCTCTCTGTCTTTGGCTGTCATGTTTTCTTTTCCACTGGCTTGTCAGTTTCCATCACCCATCCTGAAGCTTTTGTGCTAATGCTCTTCTCCCTGCGATGCAAGTAATGGGAAACACTGCAACCAAATCCGGTGGGAGTTTACCAAATACGGGAATTTTCCAGTTTGAGATTTGACACCCATTTCAGCTGAGAGTAAGGTTTGGTAAATATTTAAATGGATTACACTTTTTAAAAGGAGTTCTGTTGAATTTTATAAAGAAAGATCAAAGCCTTGAGGTTTAAGTTCTGATTCTGTGTATTTCCTACTTATAGTGGAAACCTTTGAATCTTTTTTTCTACAGGAGAGTTTTAATAAATTCTTAGTGAACCATTTCCACTAGAGAATTTGTCTTTATTACAGTAAGGAGACTAGGTATTTTAATTCATGGTTAAATTCCAGTTCCAGGGCAGCTAAATGTTCTGTCTTTTACAACATGAGTGATCAGCTGACTAATATATTTCATGATCCTGGTTTATATAAAATTCATACAGGGAAAACGTTTAGCTAGTTTATTCTTAATATCCTTAGGACATAGTTCTAAAAGTACAAATACATCCTTGATATAATAGTGATATAATAATAATAGCAACATTAATTACAGCATTTAATGTTTACTGATAATATGCTTAGTATGTCCTAGGTACTTTGCTAAGGACTATATATATATTATTTCCTCTAAGCATCATTTTAACTGTGGAAAGTAAGTACTACTGATATCCCCAAATTACAGATGAGAAAAATGAAATTCAAAAAATGATATAACTTGCCTAAAGCAGTATTATAACTGGCTTAGGTGGATATTATGCTTCTGATTCACCTTATATCACAGGCTCTTAACTATTAAGCACTACAGCTAAGAAAAAATAAAGGTTTGTATATGAAGGACTATTGAAAGAAATATACTTATCTGTGGACTCATAGAATCTCAGAATTAGAAGAGAACCTTAAAGGTCATTTACTCCCATTACTAATTATTTGTGGAATGAGGTTTATTCAGTTAAGGTCTTTTGGCAAGTACACAGAATCGACGGGACCTGTTCTTGTCATGGATCTGTCAGCTTGCAATATCTTCTTGATCTCTTTGTGTCCACTTTTTTTTTTTTAGTAGTTAAAATGGTGATGATGACATTAGTCAAACTATCTCAAAGTATTGTTACATGAATTGATGGGTTTGGAAAGGTTTTCAAAAGCATCATACGTAAAATATTACAGTAATTAACGCCTTAACATTCATACCCCACAGTAAAATTCCAACTTAACTTTGATGAAAGGCTTGAAGGAAGCAGTACCCTACCTTATCTGTACAGATAATCACAGTAAAACGTTGTAGAAAAAATTAATGTATACAGGTCTCTACCACCTAACATGTGTATCATTCTCAGTATTCAGACTAACAACATATTATGAAGATTGAAGTATTAAGTAATAATTATTACACATGAATACATTTGGGAGATGTTTACAGTGTCAAAATTTAAAAAAAAAATCATTTCCAAGTCTTCAAAAAATCAGCATGTACTATCTCTAATCCTCCTGCTAAGTGATTAGATTGAACACAAATAGAGAGTGAGGGTGGTTACGTTTCTACTGACCCTGAAATGAATGTCAAAAGACAGAACAATATTAATTTCCAGACATAATAATCCAACTGTACGAAAATACCTGAATCCTGAGTAACTGTTTCTCCTTGCAATGAGTGGCCACATTAAAGAGGATACAACACACCTGAGAGATGTGACAGCCACGAAGTCATCAAAGACGACTCATGCCTTCCCCCAGACAAGCGAGTCAGTAATGTCGACATTTTCAGGTGTCAGCTGCTGGGTTCTATTTAGTTCTGCTTGGTGCAAAACAGCACTAGTTCATTCGTTTGGAAAAAGAGCCATTTTCTGAGTACCTGCTAGGCACCATGGCAGGCTTCAAGGGGTGCCAGGGATAAATAATAGACAGGATTTTCCCTAAAGAGTCCACAGCCCAGTGCAACAGGCTGACAGACACAGAAATCAACTTTGTATAGAGAAATTGTGAGGGGTGGCATTGTTCTTGAAGGATGGCAGGATCAGGATGAGCAGGACACATGGAAAGGGCATTCCTGGGTGCGGAGGTAACATGTGCATAGGGACAGGGGCCACTATGTTTTGGGCAAATATGTAGGGACAATTCTGTGTCACTGGTGCTGAAAGATTTTGGGGGATGCTGAAGGGAGGTAATGTTTAAAAGGGGTTAGAATCCTATTGTGGAGAGCTTCCAATGGTGGACTGATTGTTTTATTGCCAGTGGGAGCCATGGTGGTAACCTTGAGCCAACGGTACAGGTGCAGTCCAAGAGGGGCCCTAGAAGGATTGTTTGTGGGATGCGGTTTCAGAACCTACAGTTTGACACTGCTGACCTCTCTCCTTCTTCACACTTGGATGTCCTTAGTTCCTAGTTGTCCTCTTGCTTCTTGGGTGCGGCCTTCTCTGTTTCTTTCACAGGCTCTTTCTCTCTCGTCCCTCTGTCATGGACCGTCCTCATGCCACAGGCTCTCCTAGGGTGAGCGCATTCATACTTACACAGGAAAGACTCCCAAGTCTTTACTTGCAGGCCAGTGTGCTCTGCTCAGCTGCAGAGCTATGTTCCCAGCATCCTCTGAAAATCTCCCCCTGGGTGGACGTGCTTCTGAGCTGAATTTGTCGCCTTCCCCACAAATTCACCTGTTGGAGTCCTAAACCCCAGTGTTTCCAAATGTGGCTATATTTGCAGGTAAGCTCTTTAAAGAGGTAATTAATTAAAATGAGGTCATTAGAGTGGGCCCTAATCCAGTGTGCCTGATGTCCTTATAAGAAGAGGTGAAGGACACGGACACCCGAGGGATTACCATGTGAAAACACAAAGAGCACACAGTCACCTACCAGCCAAGGAGAGAGGCCCCCGAAGGAACAACCCTGCCGACACACTGGTCTTAGATTTCCAGCCTCTAGAATTGTGAGAAAATTAATTTCTGTTGTGTAAGCTACTCAGTTGGTGGTACTCTGTTTATATTTGTCCTAACAAATATAAAAACCT
This sequence comes from Camelus dromedarius, assembly GCF_036321535.1. Taxonomy (NCBI): domain Eukaryota; kingdom Metazoa; phylum Chordata; class Mammalia; order Artiodactyla; family Camelidae; genus Camelus; species Camelus dromedarius. Next base: position 27,115,504 of record NC_087447.1, read on the forward strand.
CACAGTTGACATATTTAAAATGAAACCCTGCCATTGCCACCCTCACCGGCACTGAAGATCGGGCACCTATAGGGGAGGATCCAAAGTTTTTCTGAGGGCCAGTAGAACTATCTTTAAAACACCTATCAGGGCAGCCAGATACGGAATGATAACTGTGATTCGCCGGAAAGAGTACTGGATTAGAAGTCGGGGTTAGTGTCTGGGCCATGAAAGAAAAGGAAGAACATGTAGATAGAAGATAGAATAAAGTCACCTGAAATCCACCGCATTCCAATAGGTACTTCCCAACGTTCTGCCGTGCACACAACATGCATTTTGGGGACAGACATATGTTACTATCATAGTGTTCTTTAAGATGCTTGTTTCATTTGTCAATATACTGTGAATATATTTTATATATGCATATATTTAGACATACAGGACTTCTCACCTCTTGCTTAAATTACTACTATTACCAAGGCTGTTAAGTTTCTCTGTTTTTTTCCTTGCTTTCTTGCCATCATTACCCACTTAGCAATCAGAACACTATTTTAAAATGATGATAACTTAATAATGTCCTAGATCATCTTGTTCCCTGATTTAAACCCTCTCCCTCACCTCTCCATCCCTTGGCTACCCTGCACTTCAAATAAAATCTACACTTCTTGCCACAGCTGCAGAACCCTGACGCCCCGCTTTCTGAGCACGTGTCTCACCACACTGCTTGCTAGGATGCCTTCACAACCGGGCCACTCTTGGTTCTTCGCATGTTGTAAGGCTTGAGGGCCTTTGCCTGTTCTGATTGCTCTTCACGGAGTACCCTTCTCCTTATTCTCTGAACGACTTGTTTTTATTAGTCATGTTTTAGATCCAACTCTTCAGTGATGTTCCTCTTTGTCCACCTCATGAAGAACAGCAATTTCTGGGCCCCTCGTCCTCACATTCCTCTGTTTTGTTCCTGTCACACATTTTAACACTCACCGCAGTGGCCTTGTTTGATCTGCCTTGACTAGAATGTCATCTCCATGGGGCAGTGACTTTGTGGGTCTTTCTCATAGCGTCTAGGAGAGTGACTAGCACAGAGCCACCATTTCACTCATATTTTTGGTTAATGAATAATGAAGAAAACTCACTTTCACTTTTTAAAGATAAAGAAGGTTATCTTTAATTTTAAAAATGGTTTTAAATTGGGGGATATTTCAAACATTTAGAGAAAAAAAAGCAGGATACTATAACAGATGCTTTTCTACCCATCAGCTAGCGTTATACTTCTTAATATTGTGGCATTTTGTTTTGTGTTCAGACCTTTCATATTTCTAAGAGATTCAACGTTACAGCTTTAGTGGGAAGTCCCCGTATACCTCTTTTGATCACATTCCCTTTCTTTCCTTTTCAGAGGTAACCACTATTATGAAATCACCCTTTGGTGCAGGCCAAGGGAATGGTTTTATTTATAACCAAGACTGTAAGTAGACTTCAATTTCTGAAGAGTTTGAAGCTATGTGAAACTTAATTTCTTGGGACAGAGGAAGAGTCATACTCTGATTCAGGAGTTCCAGGGGTGGAGAGGCAAAAAGCCCTTGCGTCCGTCTTTGCTTTCCTTCCTCAGTCCTCCAAACTGGCCTTGCTCAGTGGCCTCCCGGTAACAACAGCTTGGCTACTGCCCCTCAGGCGCCCTGCTAGGTAGATCTGCAGAGTTCCCAACCACCAGCGTCTCGGGAGCACCGATCACTCCACTTTACTCTTTCAACCAGAGAAAAGCAGAATGAGAATCTGGGCTTAGACTTTTGCTCACTAGAGGGGCTTGGGTACATCACTTAACCTAGCCTCCTCCCTTTGTGGGTTGTATTGGGTGCATCCGGTTTTAAGTGCCTTATTTGAGTTCTTAGATTTTGTAGAAATGAATAGTTGTCCCAACACCCTGTGAGTTTTAAGCTTCTTAAACGTTGGGCAGCTGCTAGATCGTGCCTTTGCCAAAGGCTATTTACATCCCTGACTTCCATCCTCCCTGCATCCTTGCCAGCCTGTTTGAGGGCAGCAATATTCCCAGCCCCAGGCAATGAGTCATGACTTGGCTGATCTAGTCCTGACAGTGCTATTCCTCTTTGCCAGATAGTAGATTTCGCACCTTCCCTTGTAACTAGGTATTGCTGTATAACCCAGTTTGGACCGAGAAGACATAACAGTAAAGCATTATTGGCAGATGGTGGGGAGACTTCTGATTAGGGGGAACCTCGTGATCTCACTGAGCATCTCAAGGAACCACTCTGCTGTTGCTAACTGCAAACTTCTTGTTATTGAGCAGAGAATCTTCCCCCAGAGTGTCTATATTTAGTTTCTCATCACACCTATAACAGAGATACAAACTTAGAGGCTTAAACAATACAAACTTACTTATTATCTTACTGTTCTGGAGGTCAGAAGTCCAAAATGGATCTCACTAGGCTAAAGTCAAGGTGTCCTCAGGGCTGCGTTCCTCTCTGGAGGCTCCAGGGAAGAATGTTTTCTTGCTTCCTCCTTCTTCTGGAAACCACCTGCATTCTGTGACTAAGTGGTTGCCTTCCTCTACCTTCAGTAAGCCAATGACCTTTCATCTCTCTGTGCCTTTCCTCTGTGGTCACATCTTCCTCTGAGTGACTCTCTTTGGTTTTCTTTTTCTACTTTTAAGGACCCTTGTGATTACATTTGACTCACTTGGCTAGTCCAGGATTGCCTCCGCATGTCAGGGTCAGCTGATTTGCAGTCTTAATTCCAAATGCAACCCTTAATTCTCCTTTGCCATGTGACATAATTTATTCACAAGTTCCAGAGATTAAAATGTGGACATGTTGTCAATTGTATCTCAATAAAACTGGAAGAAAAATAATAAACTAGTTTTCCAAATTCCTGCTCACTGATAACCCATGTGGATATTCCGCAGGTGTTTCCAGCATCTCAAACTGAATCCATCCACTTCCTAAAGGACCTAATGTTGTACCCACTATTTTTCTGTCTCATTCAGTGCCATAGTCAAACAGCCAAGACACAGTTGGAAATGTAGGGTTTTTCATAACTTTTCCTATTCACAAAATGTTGCCAGTTTTTTCCTTAGATATTCCTTGAAATACTTTTCCCCTAAGTATTTCTGGAATTTCTTCCCTTCATCCTCACTCCCACCTTTACCACTTATTTCTTATCACTGTATTGCTCTAGTACTTTTAGGAGAGTTACTTAACTATCTTCTGTCTCAGTTTCCCCTAAAGTGAGGACAGTAATAGGTCTTACTTGATAGGATTTTTGTGAGCATTAAATGAATTAATATTTATTAATTGCTTAAACAAGTGCCTGGAACTGAGCAAGTACCACAATATGTTAAAGCTACTGTTAGTATCATTACTATCAACATAGCTATGTTCAAGGTCTGATCAACTGCTATCTGGATTATTTAATCAGCCTCCTAACTTTCCTTCCGTATCTTTTCTTGTTGTCAGATTTGACTTTGACAGGTGACTCTGTCTAAATCATAAATTAGACTCTGGCTATGCTGCTTAAAATCTTCTGATATCTTATCCAGAGGGTCAAATCCATGTTTCTTATCCCAGCATATACAAAGTCTTCCATGAGTCACCCTGTTCTGCTGTACCTCAGACCTCACCATGCTGTGTCTTAACTGTCTTTCTCTATTAATTCTGACCTGCTAGAATTCCCTGCCCACACACACTGTGTCCTGCCACAGTGCCTTTGCTTATGCTGCCTGCGCTCATGGGATGCTCTCTGTCTCCTCTCTTTTTTTCTACTTCCTTTGCCTAAATCAGATATGAAGGCTCATCTGATGATTTAGTTCCTCCCCCAGCCATTCCCATAATCTTCCTACATGTGTTGGACTGAGGCTACACCCCTGAGTTCCTCTGTCCTTCCTAAACAGGGAAGATGTTCCTATAAATCTTTGTTTCTCTCATTGCAAATGAGATCATATCTCTCTCTTGCTTAAAATCTTCCTATAGCTTCTCTTTGTGATTAGAATACAATCTAAATGCCATATCATGTTTCTCAAAGGCCCCCAGTCTGCCTATGAATTCATTGTATATGATTCTCCACCAGTGTCCCCACCACGTACCCCTAGCTAGTCATGGTCATCCATCCACACTGGCCTTCTTTCATCCCTTTAACATATAGGGCTTTTCTCACCTCAGGTCTTTGCCATTGCTGTTCTGTCTGTTTGGATACTAATTCCCCAGATATTCAAATGGCTGCGCCTTTCTTCTCTTTCAGATCTCACTTTAAATGTCACACCCCCTAAGTGACCTTCTCTGACCCTTGCTACAGTGCTCTTCATGTCCTCTGGTTTTTTACATAGTTACACTCTGTCCTTCACCACTTAGGACTATTTGAAACTCTTCTGTAATCATTTGACAACACGTTTACTCTCGGTCTCTCTCACTGGGATGTAAGCTCCAATGAGGGCAGACTGTATCGGGACTGTTCACTTCTGAATCCACAGTTCCTAGAAGTAGTAGGCTCTTAATAAACAGCTGTTGAAAAGGTTCAGTGAGGGAACACACGAATAGAAATGTCTCAGATATCAATGTCACAGAGCTTCAACAAATGGGTTTTGAATTATGAAGAGATGAATGAAATTTTAAAAAAAGGTGGACACCTTTGGGGGAGGCACTATGCTGTTTGCCACAGGGCCCAGCAGGGCGCTGTGCTATTAAACAAGCACACCCAGACAACAGGAGCGCAGCAGTGGGACTGCTGCCTCAGGTGGGGCTGCAATGTCAGGGAGGAGAGGCCATCTGCATTGGTCCTGTTCTTGGCTCTGCCACTAAATGGGGCCATCTACTTTCCATCTCTGAGTTTCACTGTCTCTTAAAGGAGATGATTGTCCTAGACCAACAATTTTCAGTTTTTATTTTTGAGTAGCAAATCCCCTTTAAATAAAATAGAAAAATATAAAGCCTTCATCATTGCAGTGATAATGCAGTTTATGCAAAACGGTCCGGATTGCTCCTTCCTTGTATCCACATACTGTCATCATACTGGGTTGAACATTGTCTCCTCCAAATTCATGTCCACCTCAAAACTCCAAATGTGACCTTATTTGGAAATAGGATCTTTGCAGATGCAGTTAGTTAAAATGAGGTCAAATCGGATTACAGTGGACCGTAATCCAGTGACTTGTGTTCTTATAATAAGAGAAAACAGAGACACAGACACACAGGGAGAACACATTCGCGATGGAGGCAGGGATTGGAGTGATGTGTCCACAAGCTGAGGACCATCGAGGATTTCCAGAAACCATCATGAGCTAGGAGAGAGGCATGGAACAGACTCTCCTTCAGAGTGCCCAGAAGGAACCAACCCTGCTGACACCTTCATTTTAGACTTCTGGGCTCCAGGACTGTGAGATGACACATTTCTGTTGTTTTAATGCACCTAGTTTGTGATACTTGTTATGGCTCATAATCACCCATCTTTAAACTGTCAGTCCAGCTCTGTTTAGATGGAGTCCAGGAACTTTCTGCTATATGGTCTGCCTCTTTTCTATTTTCAAATGAAAGATAATATCAAGGTGCTAACCAGTGGATGTCTTTGGAATAAAGCTGAAGATAGTATATTTTACTTTGTCTTTCTTGATTTGGAGAATTCCATTTCCTTGAAGTCTCAGCAAATCTGTTCAGAGTTGAGGAAGAAGAGTGTGCTTTGAGAAGACGGCCACTAGGTGGCAGTGGCGCACACCCACAGTCCAGGTAACCCGTGCTGGGAGCCAGCCACCTGGCAGGAGGTGATGGATAACCTTGTGTACCACCCTGCCTCTCATCAGCATCAAATCACACTGAAAGAGCAAGGCTCGGGTGTTTTGATGCAGAACATTAGTAACATAAGTGGATGGGAAACCTGAGAACTGAAAATGCCACCTAGGCCTGAAGCCCCAGGCATGAGACAGACTCACTGATTCAAAGGCTCCCGTCACCGTGTGAACAACCAAGATTAACTGTTCTGGGCCATCTGAGGATCACTTTCCCACTCTGGCTTGTGAATCCTTTTTATTTGGAAATAAAAAGAAGCCATGCAGGAAAACAGGGATTTTACCATTTGGAAATACAGACTCCCTTTGAGCAGGTGTCTCCCTGTTTTCCCATCTTTCCTTTCATTGAATGCAGTCAGACTTACCATTCTTTGCCAGGCACAGCTGTGCTCCTGACAGTACAACTGAAGCTGGGACCTGCACACTCTGTGCAAATTAGACACACCCGGGGTCTTGTCAAATGCCTTCCCCTCCTGCCTCTTATTACCACAAAGGGGCTGGTTTCCTATGAGAACCTCGGAGGGGAGGCACAGTGTGCTCACTAAGCCTTCCAGCCACAACCTGACTGCTCTATGCCTCTCGTTTAAGGCCACCCCTACTGAGTATAGCGCTTTAGCAACAGAATAAGATTCTCTTCCAGTTGGCCAGTGTTTGGGATTGTTTGATGTGGTGAGTTTACATTAATGTAATCCAGTGTTTCAGACTGTTCTACAAACAGCAGTTTTGGGGGGAGTGTTTTGTACATGATGACAAAAGGAGTTCCATTGTCAAGTATATTTGGGGTATGCTGTGTTGACAGTGGTAGGAGCTTTGATTTGTGGCTTCTTGAGTTGTTAAAGCCGTTAATTTACTTTTATGCAGGAGATACAGTATGACCAGCCACAGAACTACCGCTCTCTCTCCTACCTTTCTTTGTTCTCAGGAAATTTAGTGGTCTCTCCCAGGACACCAGGGTTTCTCTTAGAGTAGTGCAAGAGGTGTTGCCCTACCTTGTTGCTTACTGTATCATTTTTCTTTTGCAGCATAGTAAAGCACCCCATATTTACTGGCATAAAAGAACAACCATTATATTGTACTCAGGATTCTGTGGACCAGGGGTTTGTAGAGGGCACAGTTGGGATGGGCCATTTCGTTCCATGTTGTCTGAATTCTCAGCAGTAAGGACTCCAAAGCTCTAGGTGTCTTGAAGGCTGATATCATTTGCCGCCTCATCAACAAGTCTGGAGGGGGTGGGACCTCAGCTGGAGCTGTTGGCAGGAACCCTTACGCAAGGCAGCCCCCCATGGCTGCTGGGCTTCCTTACAGCGTGGTGGCTGTGTTCCATGAATGAGCGTCCCCAGAAGTCCTGGGCAGAAGTTGTATTATCTTTTATGGTCTTGCTTTGAAAGTCACATGGTGGCATGTCTTTCAAAGTTTCAAGCCCACTCAGATTCAAGGGGAAGGAACATGTCTCATTTCTCAATGGGCAAAGAGTCAATGTCACATTGCAAAAAGACCTTGGGCAATGGGAGATACTGTTGTGGCAGGTTTTGGGATATACAGTCTGGCACACATCAGCTCCTTATCTTCAGAAAGCCATTGTGAACGACTGGAGGGAGGGCTGGATTCATATCTACATGATGTCTGTACACATGGCATTCCCTGTATGTAGGTAGGTCTGGAAGGGTATTTATTATAGAATGTTAGAACTAGAAGGGATGTAATGTATTCCCACTCTCCATCGAGTGTAACTTTCATTTCGGAAAGGAGGCTGTGTGGTCAGGACCTGAAGATATCAAAAACATCTAAAGTTTAAACTTGTTTTTAAGGAGCTCACTGCCTCTCAGGGGACAAACATTTGTAAAGAAAATAAATGCAAATAGAGAGCTAGCACTTTGGAGTTGGATCAGGAAGGTTTCAAAGCCATAGTGAAGCATGAACTGGGATTTGAAGGAGAAAGGGAGTTCAAGGGCCAGCACAGAGGGGGGAGCGGCATCCCCGTGTGGAGGCACGGGGGCGGGAGTGAATCCGCATGCCGTGTTTCAGGACATGGAAGCGATTTATAATGAAAGTACCAGGTGGAGAGTAAAAGGAACAGCTGAAGACTGCTTGTGCATCATCGTCCCGGGGAGTTTGAATTTTATCCTGTAGCCCACAGAAAACCATGCAAGGATTTTGTACAGAGAAGTGACAGGATCAAGTTTCAGTATTAGAAAGGCTCTTTTAAGGCCATTTATTTGAGGCTGTTCATGAGTTAGTGAATGTAAAGCACTTGGGATGAGGACCAGCACATAGAAACACTCAAAAAGTGTAAGCTGCTATTGTTGTCATTAGTTGCTTTTTGTAGGAACTGGATTTTCTGAGTCACTGATTGCGGGGATGAGGAAAAGAGAGTCTAAGATGACACTATGTAACATTTGGTGACCGGACGCTGTTGGTGCCATTTCCCAACATAGGAAACAAAGAAGCAGCCAGTTTGAGGAGATATAATGAGTCCACTTTTGGACATGTGGATTTTTAGATGTTTCTGTAATCCTGCAGAGACAAGTTTTTAGTTTGTTGGAGATGTTGGTCTGGACCACAGCAGCCAGGTCTTGGCTTGACGTTAAGGATCTGGTGCTCATTGTTGAATGCCAGTGAAAGCTGTAATGGAACACGCTTCACTATTTAGATGTTTTAGGACACTTATCTCCCCCTTTCTTTCCAGCATTCCTTATGTACTACAAAGGCACTTCATTTTCTCAATAACCTTTTAAAAACACACTTTTAACATACCTCTTAAAATATGATAATATTGTTTAGATGGGACCTTGGCATAATTATAACCTTAATAAACTTGCATGTGAAAAACTATAAACTCTATTTTAATAGAATCCCACTGCCCTTTGCAAAAAGGAAAACAAAACAAACAAACAAAAAAAACTGCTGGATTTCCTGTTTTCACAATTTGTTTTGATTCCAGGTTCTGATGACTTTGATTCTATTGCTAGCTTTAAGGCAATTTTATTAAACTATTGCCTTTGCTTTGTTAATGTGAATTGTGCTTTGCTAAAGAAATCCTATCCCAGTTAATTGATGGAACACTGAGGGGGCTACCACTAGGGATGAACAGATTGGGTGACAGCAAGCCTAGGAGGTTCTAAAATTATCTTTGACCCTAAACGGCTTCAAGGTCTGCTGCTGGATCAGGTGGGAGGAAGAGAAGTAGTCTCTGCTTTAGGGTAAGGCCAAACTGCAAATATGTGACTTACATACAGCAATTCCTTCCGTTAGCATCCATGGCAAATACATGGGTCCTTGAGGTGGCCCCAACCTACCTTAAAGTATGCCCCCTGCAACCACCAATTGATCAGTAAGTACTTGTAATAAAACCAATTTTTCATTCCATGAAAGATAATGTCTTCATCAAAATACTTGGAAGAATATTTTAATGTATCACCACCGATACATTAGTGAGAGTTATTTTCAAGGTTGTTAGACATTGTCTAGACGGGCAGTTAGAAAACAATCCAGAGCAGACCTGCACTATTCCCTGAGCCTACTCTCCTTGATATTTTTGCCAAATGCTTGGAGGAGGACAACATAAATCAGGCTGATGCATTTTCTGGGACATAAACCTGAAATGCATACTTAATCATAAGATTCTGCCCAGATCTTGGTAAGCTAGAATAAAAGACTAAACCTAACTAGATAAGACAGAACTGATTAGAAAGAATGTAAAGTTCTGCCAAAAGCTTAAATCAGTCAATAGTACAAGCACAAGGTGGAGGTGAGAGGAGGAAGCCTGACAGATGCTTCTGAGGGAAAGGACAGCTAATGGTGCGTCTCCCGAACTGATGTCTTTAAAGACGTTGTGCTAATAGGTATGCAGCATCGCCCAAAGCCTGTTCTAAAGGAGGGGCTAGTCAAGGAAACATGTCTCTTATCAATAGTTTTGGCAAATGCTTGGTTAAAGTCAACAGGTTTCTATATTGCAGGACTTCTCAGAACCCTAGATTTGCTACTGTGTATTCTAATTCTAGAAGAGGTGCAACATTGTCCAAACTTACTTAATCATAACCTATTCTTCCCATAGAGAAAATGTGGCACACTCTGGGAAATGCTGGTCTAGGTATCTGAATTAACTCCGGTTCAGTGTTAGCTAATGGAAAAGGACTGGACCTGCTGTTCTCTCAAACCACCGCAAGCACGATGTGTGGATAAAAATAGAAGAGAGCACTACATTTTATGCTGATGAGGCTACCAAACACTTACATAATGGTTAATATGTGCCAGACATGTAATAACAATGCTATTAATGAGCACGTTTTATAGATGAGGGAAGTGAAAGATGAAAGGCTTCTTAATGTGGCAAAAGCTACACAGCTGACAAGTGACAGAGCGAGGATCCAAAGCCAGGCAGTGTGTCCCCAGAGTCTACACTTTGCTGCCACAGCTGGAAAAGTGTTTCAGTGCCTTCCACAGTTAGCCACCCTAGTGAAAGCAAAGTGGTAACAGTATCACACATGATGTGGCAGGAGAGGCCAAGCAGGGAATGAGGACATGCCAGTGGGAAAACATGCTGTGGTTAGCCTTCGGTTTACTATCAAATTGCCACTGAGAAAGCTTCCAAGCATCTCTAAGAGAGCAACTTGATTCTCACGGTGTTTAAAGGAGCACTGGAACTATTCCTGGGGTGTGAATAAGAAAGAACAACAGCTTCCAGGAGGCATGTTCGTGTGATTGCAATCAACAGACTCCCAGGAATCCTTAGCATATGAGCTACCAGCTCACTTTTTGGCCTTTTTGTTTTTCCAACCGCTTTCTGTAGAGAAGTAAAGTCATTCTGAATTATTCTCTGCTTCCTTCAGACAAGTAGGAGGGCTGGACATGTGTTCCAAGCCAGGGTTCTCTTTCTAACCCACAGTACCTCTCAGCAGTGTGACAAGTGCCTGTGCCCTTTGACTCTGATAGTCATCCCAAGAATTTAAGACAGTTTGAAGATACTCAAGGATATTCAGTGTATTATTGGCTGAAATGAAAAAAGTTTGGAAAAAAGTCCATGTTTAACATCTAGTTACAATTATAGTAAAGAAATTGCTACAGAAAAATACTTTGTAGCCACCAAAAATGGTACTATAGAGGGATGGAATTTAAATATATGTACATATATACACATATAAATGTACATATTTCATATAGAAGGCCATCTATTCTTAGAATATATGTCCATTTATATACATCTAAATATATATATTTAATATGGAAGGCAATCAATCCAATAGAATTTCCTTTGATGATAGAAATGTTCTATATACCTTTGTTGCCTGATACAGTAGCTGTTAGCCACATGTAGTTACTGAGTACTTGAAATGGGGCTAGTGTGATTGTGAAACTGGATTTTTAACTTAATTGAATTATAATTAATTTCAATTCAGATTTAAATTTAAGTAGCCATGTAGGACAAGTGTCTACCTTATTGGACTGCACAGTTCTAGAGGGTGGAAGATAAGTAATGTTAATATTCTTCCTTTTTTGTGCACTTATTTAAAATTTTGTAATAATATTTTAAAGATAAAAATGCTAGCTGTCTATAAAAATGAGTTCTCAATGTGATCGCCATAGGAAGAGAGAAACTAGGATTTATAAGGTCAGAGGGATAGAGTTAAGAAGCCCACAGGACAGATCTTTGGGGGATATTTGAGGGTATTCAAGCAAATAACAGCCTTCTGCATCTGAATTCTGAAACAAATGAGAAGCCAGAGGACAGATTAAGTGAATAGAAGCAAAGATAACCTTCATTATGAATAAAGCTGATATTGTGGGATGTGGTTTCTATCTATGGGCTAGTGGGCTTCCGAATAATAAAACCCTGAGTAGACAGACTTACCACCCAGGCACAGGCAATGCTGGTCATCAACCCCACCCCTCCTGCCCCCAACTGCCCCATTCCCAGTGGTGGGAATGTTTACTGCATGGCTGAGGGCAGGTGGGAACACATATTTTCTGCATATGTGCCATCTCCCAAGTAAAGGAGGAGATGAGGGCCAGGGTTACAAGTATACAAATAGATACCTCTCTTTTCTTCCCTGCAGGATAATTGATGGGGCAGGAGTTCAGAGATGTTAAGTGAGTGGATCTCCCATCACATGAAAGGAAATATTAAGAGTAGGAAGAGCAGTCCCCACCTCCTGCCCTCACCCCCAACATCAAAAAGATTTAGAGTGTAGGGTGTGAGGAATTTTCAAGATGCATTTCACAGAGTAAATGAGGCCCTGACCAGGAACGATACAGTTCTGGCCAAGATACAGTGATTAAAATGTAGATTCCTCCTTTTCAAAACATTACTTATTTTTTTGTTTGAGTCATAAAGTATATTTTACCTACCAAATTTAGGCTACTTAAAATAAGCAGAAGTGCCCCCAGAAACCTGGCAGTGCATAAAATTCTGCTGAAGAAATGGATAATGGACCCAAATGTAACAGCTATAACTATACAATTTCTAGAAGAAAATACAGAGGAAATTTTTCTTGATTTTGTGTTGGGCAAAGATTTCTTACATAGGACACAAAAGCAAGCTATACAAAAAATTAGAAAATTGGATTTCACCAAAATTAGAAATGTTTGCTTTTCGAAAGAGTCCATTAAGAAAATAAAAAAAAGTAAGCCACAGACTGGGAGAAAATATTTACAAAGCATATATTTGATAAAGAACATGTATCTAGAATATATAAACAATTGTTATAACTTAATAGTAAAAAAGTAAGCAAAAGCTTTGAGTAGCTGTTTCTCCAAAGAAGCACATTAAAGCAAATAAGGATCTACATCATTAGTTAAAAGGGAAATGCGATTTATAGTCACAATGAGTTACAGTCCATTTTTTTTTTTTTTAAGTGGAGGTACTGGGGATTGAACCCAGGACCTCGTGCAAGCTAAGCTCTACCACTGAGCTATACCCACCCCTCCTAAAGCCACAATGAAATGCCGTAGCACACCTGCTTGGAATGGCCCAAATGAAAAAGACGGACAGCACCAACTGTTGATGAGAATGTGGAGAAACTGGACCTCTTATTCGCTGCTGCCAACAATGTAAAATGCTACAGTCACTTGGAAAACAGACGGACGGTTTCTTAAAAGATTAAACATACCCTTCCATAAGCATATACTTACCTAGGTAATTACAGAGGAGACGTGAAAACATGTCCACATCATGGCTCATATGTAGATACTCATAGCAGACTTACCCATATCAGCCCCAAACTGGAAATACTCCAAATGCCCATCAGCTGGTGAATGGATAAACAAACTGTGACATATATTTGTACTGGAGTACTATCTAGGCATGAAAGGAAGAAACTAGTGATGCATACAGTATACTTGAACCCCAAAAACATTATGCTAAGTGAAGGAAGCCAGACACAAAAGACTACATTCTGTATGATTACATTTATATAACATTTCTAGGAAAGACAAAGCCATGGTTACATAAACTTTCAGGGAAAGTAATAGTTATAGAGGTTACTTTGGGCTGGGGGTGGACGTGGGGTTTGACTGAAAAGGGGCATTAAGATGATGCAAATATGCTAGAATTCTACTGTGATGAGGGTTGCATGACTATATAAATTTACAAAAGCTCCCTGAATTGTTTATTTAAAAGTGGGTGGATTTTATGGTGTCCTCAATAATTTTTTTAAAGGTACCATAAGCTTTGGTATTCCCTCTCCAGAATGCTTGGATTGGTTTCCCCAATTGTGCTCTTGTGCCATCCCCATCTATGCTCTACACAGCCAACACATCAACCAGAGTGATATTTGAAAAACGCAGTCAGTTTGTTAATTTTTTTGCTTAAAGACCTCTAATGGTTTTCCACTGGCTTAAAAAATGTGAATCAAAACTCCTAACTATGGCTTACAACTCCTTCCAGGATCTAGTCCCTGCGTCCCTCTCTGACTCACCTTCTCTCATTACATTGCAGTAATTTCAAGCTTCTAATTTTTTCCCAAGTGCACCAAGCTTACTCCTGCCCCAGGGCTTTGTGCTTGTTCTTTCCTCTGCCTGGAATGCTCTGCCACCAGAGTGTCACAGCTGGTTCCTTCCTTCTTTGCACTTACCCTAAATGACAGTGTCTCCTAAGACCGTCTCTGACCAACAGTCTAAATGATCTTCCCCACGAAATCTGTCCCTTGTTTTAGCATCTACTTCTGGGTAACCAACCAACCCCAAAATATAGTGGCTTAAAACAACACTTAACTATCTGTGGTTTTTTGGGCTCAACTGGGTGTTGCTACTGCTTCTAATTGTACAGGCAGCTGCCTTTGGAGGGGCGCTCCTAGGAGTAGGAATGTCCAGGACGGCTTCTTGTTTGGCAGGCCTCCCTCCCCGTGGCCTCTTGCACTCTGGTGTTTGGCCTGAGCTTCTTCACAGCATGACAGCTAGATTCCAGGAGAGAGAGGGTCTCTTAAGACCTGGTTGGAAAATCTTAGAATGCCACTTTTGCTGCCTTCCCTTGGTCAGAGTAAGCCACAAGACCCGCCGAGATTCAAGAGGGACGAGAACAGACTCACATCTTGTTCTGAGGAGTGATGTGTATGTACTTGGATGTGAGGCATTATTAGCCGCCATAGTTTTCACTCAACCCAGCATAGACTTGGTCACAACGTTTTCCCCATATTATCTGATACTACGTTGTATGTTTATGTGTTTGATGATTTATCACTTTCTCCCACTGCAGTTGGTGGCTACATATAAATTACCTTATTGCTCACCAGTGTTTAATGACCACCAAGGTGAGTGTTCCAGTGTTAGTGTGGTAATCTACAGTCTGCTGGAGAAGGAGAGAATTAACTCAATACATTTTCTTTCTTTCTGTTCCTTGGTGTAACTCCTATTACTGCATAAAACCCAAAAGTTATAAGATACACCAATGTACTGTTCTCCTGTGTGTTCGGAACTTAGGCAACTTGGCTCATTAGTGCTGGGTAGCTTAACATTGCCCTCTAAGTCTCACAAAGATTACTAAATCTTCTTTGCATGACTCATAAGGCTTTCGGGTTGTAATTATGAAAGTCAGTTACTTTTATTTTGAATGGATATTCTGAAAACTGTTTCTCTCATCAATTCCATTAACCAATCTTTGTTTAGTTATTTCTCCCCCAAAACGAAAAAGAAATGTAATGAGTCTCTGGTTGGTTGGATACTGGGTGAATAGGAGTTTACAGTAGGTTTTAATTGATTATTACCATTTTGTGTTGTATATTTCTTTTACGCTTCAATTAATAAATCACCCCGGGCACACATAATTAAAGTCCTTAATTCATATTAGAGATGCTTCTTTTCCAAATGGCAATCCATGAATATGCAAATAAGGAGTACACACTTGGCTGCTTTATCCTAGAATGTTAGTGATGGCAAGGTGGACTTTAATGTGGCCATCAAAGCACAAAGGTGGGCAGCTTTCTTCTAGGGAGAAAAAAGAAAAAAAAGATTACATTGATCTGTTTGGAGCTACTTTGAACTTCTTTGATTTGGTTTAGGAGTAGGATTGGCCAGAGTTTTTCTCTAAAGGGACAGATGGTAAATATTTTAGTCTCTGTGGGCAACCTGGTCTCTGTTGTGACTGCTCAACTCTGTCGTTGTATGGAAGCATGTGCAGACAATGCGTAAACAAACGAGTGTGAGCATGACTGTGCTCCAGTAAAACTTCATTTACAGAAACAGGTAGCAGGCCAGGTTTGGTCTTCAGGCTGACGTTTTCTCACCCTTGGTTTAGGGTTTTAGAGCTGGGAGGGAAGACGCCGTCTAGCGTAACTGGAAGAACACCAGCAAACAGTCAAGTGACTTGGTTTTCAGTCCCGGATCTGCCGCTTTGGTTTCAGTCAGTGAACGTTTATAGAGCCCTTGCTATAGGGATGGAAATGCTGCGCTCTGTGCTGCCACTCTCCTCTCCCTCACCTGTTGGCAAGCAGCACTATTCAGTCTTAGCACTTCTTCACATAGAGTCCAGATGCACCCTCAGAATCCTTCTCGACACAGTATTGCCGGCAGCCATTGTCAGTGGATTGGAGTTATTATGTAAGATGAAATGACTGGTCACTGCTGAAATGCTATGTGCCATTTACTGTGCAGGGTGATTAGCATATTAGGATTAGTTAGACTTGGCACTTACCCTTCAGGGGTTCAGAATCCAGTGCTATTTCCCTGGGTCAAATCATTCAGCACCTCTGAAATCTCTAAAATGGGAATATAGGGTCTTTTCCACTGGACTTTTGTGAGAATCAAATGTGAGTGAAAATAATTCTGTAAATGGCGAAAAACTGAGTATTCTGTCTTTACATACTAATAATACTTGTTTAATAAGTGGAAGCACCAAGCAGGTATCTGTCAAGCCTCATTTCCTTCCTTAAAATTTGGACAGCGCCTGGGATGAGGCTCAGATTCCTGCAGACTTTCAAGGTTTACATGAAACCATTCAGCAACTGGGACTTGAGAAATTTCACCATCCATAAAAATGACTTTATTTTGAGAAATTAGGCCAAACAGTTCACTTCTGCAAAACTGATGTGTGAATTGTGTTGCCTAAGGTGTCCTCTGTTCTCAAATCTTATAGATGCCAGGTGCCAAATTCTTCTGAAATAGTTCCTGAAGGACAGGCATCCAAACGCAATAATGGTCGGAAACATTTTCAGTAGAGACGGCAGTCGGTAGGAGCCTTTAGGGGAAGCTCTTTGAGAGATCTCAGGGGACTGTAACACTTTTTTCGTTTCAAATAGTAGAAGCCAACTTGGTCTCACCTAAGACGTGGAATTTATTTAAAGAAACAGAGTTGTCTTTTGGAACTCAAGGCAATAATGCAGCCAAACCAAAAAGTGACTAGAAGCAGCAACGTGACAGCCATGAGGCTTCACTGGATATCACTTTAGTCTCTCTCTGTGTGTGACTGTTTTACGCCTTGCTCGCTCCCTCTTTGTGTAGAAGAGTTCTGTCTACATCCCCAGTTTGCGATGGAGAAAAATAATAATCCTTCACCTTCCGAATTTCTATGGCAGAGGCCTCGGCTATCTCAATTCTTGGTTTTAATTACAAATGCCCAGGAATGGAACTATATGCATCAAATGCCCACTGGTTCAGTCACATTTAGTCAGCAAAGATAAGCCAAGAAGGCAGTTCAGTGAGTGAACCGGGAGATGGGTTTCTCAGAGAAAGGCTGTAGGTCACTGACTTTATATGGGGCAGACGCTCCACAAGGTGTCCACTTTAGGGTTCCAGTGAAAAGGTGCCCTTCCTGCTCAGTAGGTTCTGGCTGTAGTATTTGGCATAAAGCTCGGTTTGGGGAATAGGGTGGTTCTGGCCTTGTCACCTCCAAGAGTTTCATCTTGGAGATGCTGCCCTTTCTCATGGCAGCCCGTGTCCTCTCTAGTGTGGATTATTGAAGTTCATATGTGACAATGGTGACTAATGAGTGTCCTGTCAAGTGCCATTAAATGGATGATGATGATACATACTTGTGTAATATTCTCCTGCAAAAAAATGTGTGTATCCCCAATTTTTTCTCCTAGGTCTGATGAAAATCTTTCTAGTAAAGTGAGTTTTCAGAGCTTTACATCTCCTGTAAGTTCTTGTCCTTTATCAAGTGTATCAGGAATCTTTGGAACAGAAGAGAGTTATTTGTTCTTCCATGATCACACCCCCCTGTCCCTGTCCCTTGCACACTGCTGGGTGCATGACAGCCCCCCCCCCAAATATTTGCTGAAGTGGCTTCTCTGATAGAAGGCCAAGAAGATGGAAGCATAAGAAAGAAGATGGCATCATTAGAACGTGATCTGATAGAGAATCCCTAAATACAAAAGCCAGAAAGGAACTCAGCCACCGAAGTAATGTGGTAGACTGGATATTGGCGCCTCCCCCCTCCCCCTGCCCCCACTACTCATATATCTACATCTTAATTTTGGGGGACCTGTGAATATTTCCTTATATGGCAAGAGGGAATTTTCAGATGTGCTTAAATGAAGGGTCTTAAGATGGGGAGATTATCCTGGATTATCTGTGTGGACCCGAGGTAGTCATAACACTTCTCCTAAGAGGGTTGAGGGAGCAGTCAGAGGCAGCAGAGAAGGCCACGTGATGACAGAGGCAGAATCGGAGTGATGCGCTTTGGAGCTGGAACAAGGGTCCACAAGCCAAGGAAGACAGGTGGCCACTGGAAGCTGGAAGAGGCAAGGAAATAGACCCTCCCCTCAGAGTCTCCAGAAGGAACCAGTCCTGCTGACAGCTGGCTTTGGCCAAGTGAAAGTAAACTAAAAGTCACAGGCCGAATCCAGTCAGCATGTCTGTCCTGTTTGGCCAGCGTAGTATTTTGAAAAAGAAAAAGAAATAAGCCAACCTCTAAAATTTTAAAAATTGGTATGTTTCACAGAAAAATCTGGCCCTTTGGTTTATTTGAAAAACAAAAACAAAGTACAGAGATCTAGAAATACAGGATCTGCATTCCTGTGTGGCATTCATCCCTAACTCCTTCCATTCTTGGGATTTGTGCCTGTTAACTGTAGTCTCCACTCCCTACTGTTTCTCTAATTCAGGCTGAATTATCAAGATAAAATTGCCTTTGTTCTCCCTTAGTAGCAATATGTTTCCCTGGATTCATGCCTGTAGATAGGTTGAGAGGGCTGCATATTTTAAGAAAAATAGTTGTGATAAGTGTTAACAAAAGTGAAGCTGGGTGTGGGCTATATTGGAACTTTACTATTTTCACAACTTCTCTGTCAATGTTAAAGTCTTCTAAAATTCAAAGTTTACTAATTGGCGTATTTCTTTATGAAAGTGGAGAACATTATTATGTATTAAACATGCAACGAAAGTGGAAAAATTCTTGTCAGTTTCACTCATTGTGTTGCTTGCTCGTTGCTCGCTCCTTGCTCGCTGGGCCTCTCTGAGCACGCGTTGGTGACCTGCAGACATCTGCATTTTACAAACGGGGATTCTGAGGCTAGGAGAGATAAAGTGACTTGCCCGTCGTCACAGAGCTAGTCCGGGAGTTGCTGTGCCTGGAACCTAGGCCTCCTGACTGACTTCTAGCCCTGTGTTCTCTTTTCTTTTCTGCTCCTGTAGGAGTAATGGCAGTAAAGAGGACATAATGAGGTCAACATTCTAGGAGGCAGTGGGACTCTCCCTTGCCTTTGTAGAATCCTCTATTGGAGGAGAAGAGGTAGCACCAAACTCAGAGCAGCCTGCTTGCTTGCCTTTTGCTTTTTTTTTTTTTTTTAACTTTTCCCATTTATATTTTAAATCTGGTGCACAGGGGAAACATTTGACATTTGTCCAAATACCGTATGTAATTTGGATTTCGTCTCTTCCATATTAGCAAACTCCAGCTCTGCACAAGAACATTTCCTCTGAACGCAGGAATCTCAGGGTTTGAGAAGGTCGGAGCAAAGTAGGTGTGAGTGGGCTCAGATCTTTGTGTCAGCTATTGGGTAAAGGCTGAGAGGCAGGTGTTCAGTGTGAGCTCCTGCCATGCTGGGAGGCGAGGATTAAGGGATTAAGTGGATTTGGGAGGTTATGACTGCCTGTAGAACACTGCATTCACAGCCTTGCGTCTGAAGAGCTGTTAGTGTGGCTGGCTCAGAGCTGGCTAGAAAGCCAAGGTCAGCTGTTGGAAGACTAAACAAGCTCAGAAATGGGCCGGTCCTTGGCTTTGCTCTGCCCTCATCTCTGCAAGCCTATTTCCAAGCTAATAACTTTTCTCTGGGATCTTAAGTAATGAGGGTAACTGAGAGATATAGTTTTCCTAACTTTTCCTAAGGTTGAAAGCTCTGGAGGTGTGAGGGCAGAGAGGGAAAAGGAAAAGTAAATGATAAGGACAGATGCAGTTGTAACAAGTGCTTCCTATGTGTTCATGTAATTGATGTATTATATATGCAGGCAAAATGCTTCTCTATGGAATGAGTGTACTTTAGTCCCTTCCATTCATTGCATTGCTCTTTGAGCATCGCTCAGCATGAGTTCATGACTCCTGAACATTTTCATTTTACAGATGAGGATTCTGAGGCCTAGAGAGAGAGAGAAAATAACTTGCTCAGCGTCACAGAGGTAGTCAGGGGGAGGCTGTGAGTAGAATCCAGGGCTCCTGACTTACTTCTAGCCCAATCCTCTCTTTTCTTTCCTGCAGCTGAGGGGAGTGATGGCGATAGAGAGAGAATATTCTAGAATTTATGCTTATGATCGTATTGGCAGTGCTGTCTAATGGCTATAAGCAGAAACTCTGGGGCTGACTGCCTAGGTTTAAATCCCAGCTGCACTGCTTATTGGCTGTGTGACTTGTGCAAATTATTTAACCTTTCAGAACTTATTTCTTCTTCTGTAAATTGAAGACTGTAGTAGTACCTACTTTGTTCAAAGGACTATGTGGGGATTAAATGAGTTAGGTATAAAATGATACCTGACTCATAGAGCTCCTATGTAAATGTTAGCTATAAAAAAAATCATTGCTGCCTTGAAAACGAGGAAACATGCTCAGAGAGGTTTTGTAGTTTGATGAACAACATACAGAAAGGAGCCAAGCTGGGGTTTGGACTCACATCTTTGCTCTCATTCTTCTATTATATTACCTGTTACCAACTCAAGTTTCCTCAGACCCGTATTCCTTGGCTACTTCTCCGGGCAGCCCATGGTATGTAAACAAAGTTTCTGTGTTTATGCTGGTAAAATGTTGACATTTCTGTAGGTCTTACATCTTTCACCTCCTCCTTTTAAATTCTTGCCTCGAATATTTTTCCTGTTTTTCTATGTGACAAGAAATAGAAGAAATAATGATATAAAACCCAAACTCAGTAGGTTGACTGAAGTACTTTGGTAGGTAGAAACACTGAGTGCGAAAGAGAACGCTTACCTTTGAAATGGGCAGAAGGCGCTGCCCTGATGGTTCCGGATAGAAGGCAGTTTGAGTGCTCTGATCAGGTGATTTAGATGTGGACACCGGAGCCTAGGGTGTGTGTGTGTCAGGCGCTGACTGGGCCGGGCGCTCAGGACGTAACTGTGATACATTTGTTGTCTTCAAAGACCTTCCATTTGAATCTGTTGACTGCAGTTATTGAATGTCTCCAGTCTGGGTCCATTCTGCCATTTATGAATCCCCATACTTTATATAAGCCCTTAACACCAAAGTACATTGATCAGGATTGTGGAAGGGCCTGTCTGGACCCTGGGTTATTGAAACAACCGTTGAATGAGCTGCTAATCTTTAGGCTGGAAATGAGAGTATAGCTGCTCTCTGTATCTGAATGGTGATCGAGCAGAAAAGAGATTAATTTTGTTTTGGATGGTTCCAGAAGAGGAAACTGGATGGAAATTGCAGGCAGTTCTCTGTTCAGTTTGAATCAATCCAGTTAGACCACCCATGGTGCCTACTAAGCACCAAGGGTTTACGCCAAAGAGAGACAAAGGCAGACAGAATCCCTGCATCTACAGAGTCACTGACTTATTATTTTGGTTACTGGAGCTGTAGACTAGTTTCAGCATAAAAATGTTACAGAGAATATAAATGTATGTGATAGTCTACACTTTATAGATAGCCATGTGTGAATGAGCTAGTTTGGGTGGCAAAATGTTTTGATGGCATAATGGGAGATGTTCCAAAGAGAGACTGAAAAATAAGGAGTACAGGGTTCTAATTCTGTTCCTATTATGGCCTGTGTGTGTGATCTCAGGCCTCAGTGCCAGCGTACCGTAAATGGCAACATAGAACTCAGTGGCTTCCAGTCCTCTCTCCACTCCATGATCCTGTTCGGCTTTCATTTTGTTTTTGTATCTTTGTACAGTCAAAAAATATAATCACATCTGTTCTTGAAGAACAGGGCAGATGATTATTATGAGAGGCCCACTGATTTAACATGTACTCAATTTGAGAATTTCAAATTGGATGGAAAAAAAGTCATTTGGAAAGAATAATTGTTTTTTTTTTTTTCTTTAGGAGTTTTAAAAATTTTTCTCCAGCTTTGTTAAGATATAATTGACAAACATCATTAAGTTTAAGGTGTGAAACGTGATGATTTGATAAATGTATATACTGTGAAATTATTACCACAATAAGGTCAGTCAGCACATCTATTACCTCACATAGTTACCTTTTAATTTATTTATTTTATTTCTGTTTTTATTTATTCATTTATTTGTGGTGAGAACTTTTAAGATCTCTTTTAGCAGCTCTGAAGTATATATTCAGTATTGTTAACTACAGTCACCATGATACACATTAGATCCCCAGAACTTGTTCATCTCGTAACTGAAACTTTGACCACCTTCACCCATTTCTTCCCCCTCAGCTACCAGCCTCTGGCAACCACCAGTCTGTTCTCTGTTTCTGTGAGTTTGGTTTATTTTAGATTCCACATGTGAGTGAGATCATACAGTATTTGTCTTTCTCTGACTTACTTCAGTTGGTACAATGCCCGCAAGGTTCACCCCCGTTGTCACAAATGGAGGGATCTCCTTCTTCTCTGTGGCTGAATAATAATATTCAGTTGTTACATACACACCACATTTTCTTTATCCATTCATCCCTTGAAGAACACTGAAGTTGTTTCAAGGTCCTAGGTATTTTAAACTATGCTACAATGAATGTGGGAGTGCAGGTATCTCTTTGAGATAGTGCCTTTATTTCCTTTGCATATATACCCACAAGTGAGATTGCTGGATCATACGGTAGTTCAATTTTTAATTTTTTTAGGAACCTTTATACTTTTTCCGTAGGGTCTGTAAGAATTGAGATTCCCCCAACAGTGCATAATGCTGAGGGTTCCAGTTTCTCCACATCTTGGCTAACACTTGTTATCACCTATCTTTTTGATAATAGTCATTCTAACAGATGTGAAAGGACATATTGTGGTTTCAATTTGCATTTCTCTGATGATTAGTGCTGTTACACCTTTTCATGTACCTGTTGGCCATTTGTATGTCTTGTTTAGAAAAGTGCCTATTTAGTTCCTTTGCCCATTTTAAAAATCAGATCATTTATTTTTTTTTTGCTATTGATTTGTGTGAGTTCCTTTTATATTTCGGATATTGATCCCTTAGGTATGTGGTTTGCAAATATTTTCTCCCATTCTCTAGGTAACTTCTTCATATTGTTAATCAATTCTTTTGATATGCAGAAGAGTTTTAGTTTGATGTAAACTTGTTTATTTTGGCCTTGGCTGCTTGTGCTATAGGTGTCATATCCAAAAAATCATTGCCAAGACCAATGGCAAGGGGCTTACCCCCGTGTTTTCTTCTAGGAGTTTTATGGCTTCACACCTCACATTTAAGTCTTTACTTTGTGTTAATTTTTGTAGTGATGTAAAGAAGGGGTCCAGTTTCATTTTTTTGCATGTGGGTATCCAGTTTTCCCTGTACCATTAATGAAGAGACTGTCTTTACCCCACTGAGTATTCCTGGCTCCCCTGTCAAATATTAGTTGACTATATATGCATAGTTTTATTTCTAGGTTCTTGATTCTGTTCCATTGGTCCATGTGTCTTTTTTTTTTTTATGCCAGTATCATAGTGTTTTAATTACTATAGCTTGTAGTATAGTTTGAAATCAGGAACTGTGATGCCTCTAGCTTTGTTCTTCTTCATCAAGAATGCCTTGGCTGTTCAGTTTTTTGTGGTTCTATATGAATTTTAGGATTACTTTTCCCATTTCTTAAAAATGAATTTTGACAGAGATTACATTGAATCTATAGATGGGTTTGAGTAGTATGGACATTTAACAATATTAATTCTTCTGAACCATGAGCACGAAACATCTTTCATTTATTTGTGTCTTCTTCCATTTCTCTCATTATTGTCTTATAATTTTCAGTGTATAGAGTTTCTACTTCCTTAGTTAACTTTATTCATAACTATTTTATTATTTTTGATGCTATTGTGAACAAAATTGTTTTCTTTCTTTTTCAGATGGTTTTGTTGTTAGTATATAGAATGCAACTGATTTATATATGTTATGTGCAAACAGAGACAGTTTTACTTCTTTCTTTCTGATTTGGAAGGTTTTATTTCTTTTTCTTGCCTGATTGCTCTGTCTAGGACTTCTAGTAATATTTGAATAGGAATAGTGAGAGCAGGTATCCTTGTCTTGTTCCTGATCTTAGAGGAAAAGCTTTCAACCTTTCACCATTGAATATGATGTTAGCTATGGGTTTGTCATATATGGCCTTTATTATGTTGAGTTACAGTCCTTCTATACCCAATTCTTTGAGAGTTTTTATCATGAAAGGATTTGAATTTTATCAAATGCCTTTTCTTCATCTTCTGAGAATAATCCCTGATGTCCATATGCTGGAAAGTATATTAGCTCTGGCATTTAACTAGATTCCAAAGGGTATAAGGAAGACTTTCCATTGAGTCTGAGCTCTAAATAAGGCATGCTAAGAGCTTTCTGAGAATAAATCAATTTTAATGTAGACTAGGGGCCATGGAGCAATTGAGATAAATTAATAAAGTGGTGATACAAGAAATGGCACAAAGTATGTTTTAGGGAAAAAGAGATACTAAGATCCAGCAAAATCTTATTGATATTCCCAGGTGAACAGTGAGCATAGGTAATATTTATAGAAACATTTAAAAATAGATTTCTAATAATGTTCCCACTAATACTATAGAAATACATGTGTATGTGTCATGCGCAAGTAGTTCAAGAGGATGCAAGAATCCAAAGTTGTGTCTCGAGTGGTTTAGGAGAGAGAGAGTTAGATCACAGTATTCTGCAGGTTTCTGTTTAGCTTAGTCAGTATGAGACAGGGATTGAATACTGCTTGCTCTAATATTTACTCTCTGAAGACCAGCTTCTAGGATCCTTAAGCACAAGAAACTTGACCTCATAAAGGAACTCTTATATTACACCACTTTTCTAAACTGTCTTGAATGTGTTATAAAAAATACAACTGTCTCCTTTCTCTCTACCATGATAGTACCCACATATTTAATATTTCTAGAACTCTGTAAAAACCTTGAATTTGTATGGCATGAAAACATGTAAAATAAAGGAATAAAGAAGACATGATCTTTGAAATTTAAGGATTTTTTTTTTGTACTTAGTAATCTGAAGCTATAATGACAGGTAAAAACATACAGCACTTGGGTTTAACTGCTCAGAAAATATTTCCAAGTACTCTTTTCTATGTATATTTGAAAGATGAATAAGAGTTGTAAGCTAAATTATTGATATTTTGCCTAAAGTGTTTGGGAAGTCTTATATTGCAGTCTGGACATTCTGTTGCCTTCTAGGTGTTTCTTTGCCACTGCCTTAAATTCTGTACCTTTGCAGGGTTCTTAGTCCAAAAGTATATGACATAATTTCAATATCAGAACATTTAATTCAGGCCAAATGGGTTTCACTCTTCCACTTGCCCAGTGAGAATATAGCTGGCTTTGAGGGAGAAAAGGGGCTGCTGTTTAATTCATTTCCCTCGCCGGCCACCAGGTCTTATGTCTCACCCAAAGTGCAGCAAGTTGAGTTTTACTGATCAATTCATTTAATATCAAATAAAGTATTTTCATTAAAATGTAGCCACTTTAAGTGCCAATTTATTGAACTTCTGCACAGCCAGGTGCTACAGAAATATAGCAAAGAAACACTTTCCCCTTTAACTGGTCTATTCTGAAGAAGCTGTGAGAATGCAGACAAATGGTTTAATACCTCTGTGCCTTAATTTTCTCACCAGCATAAAGTACGGTGTGGGTTTGCTGATTCATTTTGGTTCTAGTCTACAGGGGTTGATTGTTCTCAAGCTGCTTGTTGGTATTTTATCAAAGATGGGCCAATAAATGAATTTTATAATTGGCTGCTTGCATTTTTAAAATTTGGCTTTAAAATTAATGTTGTTACTATCCCTGTTACAGAGGTATGCCTTTTATGATTGCAATTGGCTTTTTAAGACTATTGAAAATATTCCATGATTAAATATAGATATGTAGTCATGCTCATGTTTATCTCTCAATAGATAAAGCTAGCATGAAAATGCTGTTTTAAAATGCAGGGTTGGCACATTACTGAAGCATTCATTTACATCAGTCTGAGCTGCCCCAAATTTGTTTTACCCAAATTAAATCCAAACCCAAACATCTAAATGATATCATGGTAATTTACCTCAATCACAACACAGACAGTGTTGGCTAAGGGATTTGTGACTATTATTCAGAAGAGACAAAATATTGATAAAGTGGGAATTAACAAAGCTTGCCTCATACAGACGCTCAGCACCCTCAATTCCAGTGAAGCAAATTACCAGGTGTAACAGTAGCCCGCACACCACGTGGTGTTGATGCTTCTTGTGCAGAAGCCACATTCCCCTTTCTCCACGGTGATGGTGATGTTGATCAGCTTACAGCTATTGAAGCAGATTGCTTTCCAACAACAAAAGAGGAAGCCAACTGACTTCATCCTGCACTGGGAAGCAAACAGTTAGAAACCCAAAGTATTTCAACTGTCGTGGACTTTGATCCTATCAAACTGAACTGAAATAAACTTGCTCCCCAGACTCTACCATCACATTCAGCTTCAGCAATCACTTCTTGACAAAAGAGAAACACATTACAGATCAGAAATCCTCATATAATTCTTTAAGTGGAGGCATATTTTTTTTTAAGGATTAAAATGTCACAGGGTATAGACCTGAAAAATAAAAAAACTCTAATTCGAAAAGATACATGCACCCCATGTTCATAGTAGCACTGTTTACAGTTGCCAAGATATGAAAGCAACCTAAGTGTCCATGAACAGATGAATGGATAAAGAAGATGTGTGTGTGTGTGTGTGTGTGTGTGTGTGTGTGTGTGTGTGTGTGTGTGGAATACTACTCAGCCATAAAAAAGAATGAAAATTTGCCATTTGCAGCAACATGGATGGGCTTGGAGGGCATTATGCTAAGGGAAATAAATCATACAGAAAAAGACAAGTACTACATGATACCACTTGTATGTGGAATCCAAAAAATACAACAAACTAGTGAATATTGCAAAAAAGAAACAGACTCACAGATATAGAGAACAAACTAGTGACTACCAGTGGGGAGAGTGATGGGGGAGAGGCAAGATAGGGGTAGGGGATTGAGAAGTGCAAATTACTACATATAAAATAAATAAGCTACAAGGATATATTGTACAACACAAGGAATATAGCCAGTATTTTATAATAACTCTAAATGGAGTATAACCTTTAAAATTGTGAATCACTATGTTGTACACCTGAAAATTATATAGTACTGTACATCAACTATACTTCAGTTAAGAAAATGACACTCATGAACCAGTCTGCATTAAATCCCTAATATCCAAATGCTCAGGGTAACCTCTGATGCTGCAGCACCTAACATATGTGGGGTGTTCCTGTAACGTAAAAAAAGGAGCAGATACACAGTTATAGAGAGCAAATTGGTGGAGGCGGCACTATAAGGTAGGGGAATAAGAGATAAAAACTATTAGGTAAAAAATAAGCTACAAGGATATATTGTACAGCATGGGGACTGTAGCCAATATTTTATAGTAACTATAAATGGAGTATAACGTTTAAAATTGTGAATCACTATATTGTACACCTGTAAATTTTATAATATTGTGTAGCAACTATACTTCAATAAAAAAAATGTCACAGGGGATTGCTTTAAAATGAAAATGACCTTCTTATGTCTACCACGGAGCTAAAACCTCCAAAGAGAAGGAACAGCATACACAGACCTTTTATCCTTCGTGACCCAAGTGTGAGGCTTTCTGGACCTCTACTTGAAGCAGGGAAGTGATGTAAAGATGTTATCTTCTCTGACTGCCATACTCCTACTGGTGATTTGTTTCCTTGTCTGTCTCTGTGGTGGATTATAACATATTTGAAGGCAGGAGTTGATACTTATTCTTGCATATTTCCTTGGAATTTAGCAAAGACCGCACAAAGTAGGCAAATGATTAAGTATTAATAAATGAAAGTGAAACTACAAGTATTTAGTAAGCCATTAGAAGCGGATATATAGAGGCAATTAAGTATCTATTTACAATTTGAGAATGAACATATAATTAAACTTCATATATTGTTTATTAGTCAAATAATACCAACTAATGTCTGAAAAAATATGTACTTCTTTCCAGTTTCTTTAGGTAGTATCAAATAATGTTACAAAATTACAGCTACTGTTTTATTACTAAATATACTATTCTAATTGTATATATAGTTTTAATTCAGTTATGTTGGGTTTAATTTACTCTTCTTTTTCTGACTTCTTAAGATAGAAGTTTAGATAGTTTATTTACGCCTAGTTTCTTTTATAATAAGCACTTAAAGCTACAGATTTCCCTGTAAGAGTTGCTTTAGATTCATCCCCAAATCTTAATTCGTGTTGAGTTGTCATTATTATTCGGTTAAATATATTTTCTAATTTCTCTTTTGCTTTCTTCTTTGACCCATTCATTTGGCAGCATGTTGCTTAATTTCCAAATTTGGAGGGATTTTCATGATTTTTTTTGTTATTGACTAATTCCACTGTGTTTAGAATACATACTTTATGTAATTTCTATCACTTTAAACCTTTTGAAAGCCCAGACTATGGGTTATTTTGTTGAACATTTGTGTGTATTTGTAAAGACTGTGCCTTCTGCTGTTTTGGGGTGGAATGTTCTATGGATGTTCATTAATTAAACCTGATTGATAGTGCTATTTGACTCATCTATATGCTTGTTCATTTCTATCTGCTTGTTCTATTGATTACTGAGAGAAGAATGTTGAAATTTCCAACTATAATTTTATCCATTTTTCTTTAAGGCTATCAGTTTTTGCTTCATGGACTTTGAAGCTCTATTATTAGGTGATGCACATTTTGGATTTTTACATATTCTTGCTGAACTGATCATTTTATCTTACGAAATTTTTCCCTTTATGCATGGTAATATTCTTTCTCCTGAGCTTGACTTCACCTGATATTAGTATAATCATTCCAGCTATATGGTTAATGTTTTTGAAATATATCTTTTTCCATCCTGTGTCTTTGTATTTAAAGTGCATTTTATCAGCATTTGGTGAATGGACAGCATTTGGTGAATCTTGGTTCAAAAAATAATCTGGTCTGATAATTGTTGCCTTTTAATGGGGGTACTCAGAATCTTTACATTTAATATAATTTTGATAATCTTGGGTTTATGTTCATCATAGTGTTATTTGTCTCATCTTTGTTCATTTTTCCTGTTTTCTTTTGGATTAGTTTTTTTTTTTAGTATTTGTTTTATTTCCACTATTGGCTTATCATTTGCTTTATTTATTTATTTGTTTGTTTGTTCTCAATTTTAAAATGCATTATCTTTATCTCACATAATATTATTCCACTTCACACATAAGGAAAGTATATATCTTAAAATTACATCTTCTTTTTCTTTCACCCTTATCCTTTGTGCAGTTGTTGCTTATTTTACAACATTGTTCTAATCTCTCAATACATTGTTATTGTCTTTGCTCTAAACAGTCAATTATATTTTTTTAAAAGTTGAAAAATGAGAAAAAATCTTTTATATTTACTCCATATTACTTTTTTCAACACTATTTTTCTTCTATGTAACAAATATTCTTTAAAACTCTTTGTCATGGATGTTATCTGGCAGTACATTCTCTTAATCTTAAATTTAGTAAAAATGTCCTAATTCAACTTAGTTTTTGAAGGATCCTAGTTACAGGATTCTAGGTTAGCAAGTCTATTTGTTTGTTAGTAGTTTTGCTTCAACATTTCATTTTCTTTATTTGCATTGTTTCTGATGAGAATTCGGCAATCTTACATATTTATCCCCTCTATGTAGTGTCTTATTTCCCTTTGACTGCTTTTAAGATTTTATCTTGATCACTAATTTGCAGCATGCCTTGCTGAATTTATGCTTATTTGTGGCATGCCTTGGTGTGGTTTTTTTTTTTTTTTTTTTGAGTTTTTCCTGTTTGTGTTTCAGTGAGCTTCTTGGATATACAGGTTTATAGCTTTTATTAAATTTGAGAAAATTTACAGATAATTGCCAAATATTGCTTATCATTGCCTTGAATACAGAGTAAAGAAAGCAATTCAATAACTCTTTGGCCTTGCTTATAGCAACATGGATGGACCTAGAGGTTGTCATTCTAAGTGAAGTAAGCCAGAAAGAGAAAAAAATCACTCTTATGTGGAATCTAAAAAAAAAAGAAAAAAAGAAAAGAAAAAGGACACTAATGAATTTATTTATAAAACAGAATCAGACTCACAGACATAGTAAACAATCTTATGGTTACCAGGGGAAAAGGGGTGGAAAGGGATAAACTTGGGAGTTCAAGATTTGCAAATGTTAGCTACTATATATAAAAATAGATTTAAAAAACCCAAGTTTCTTCTTTATAGCACAAGGAATTATATTCAATATCTTATAATAACCTTTAATGAAAAAGAATATGAAAATGAATTTATGTATGTATATGCATGACTGGGACATTGTACTGTACACCAGAAATTGACACGTTGTAACTGTACTTCAATTAAAAAAAACTCTTTGGTAAAGTATCTATCTTATTGTTTATTTGAAAAAGAATCAAGGTAAGGCTTAGAACAGACAAGAGGATCAGTCTCAATTTTGGTGGTAGAGGTCTAAGACAAGCATTCTTAATATAGTTGTCTTGATTCTAGGTGTAATAGTTTTCTTAATATCATGCTTTTCTGCTAGACTGTGACTCCATGAGAGACTAGAGGGAACAAAGAAGGTGCTCATTAAGTTTTTTTTTTCGTGAGTGAATGAATAACACATAGCCTGCTAACTCGAAGAGTGAGGCAATATTGATTTCTTAGAAAACTAAGACAGATTTGGAGATGGTCAGGCCAGGGGAAGGTGAGGTTTCAGGGAAGGAAGCCACACTACACATGTTGTCAGAGGTATCTGCACAATCTCAGTCCAAATTCCAGTAAAGGGTGGTCCCAGAGAATCTCTCCAGGTGGGTCGGTTCAAGAACATCAAGAAACTCTGCCCATTTAGATCGCATGACCCAACCGAAAGGCACAGATCTGGGGGATAAGCTATGTTAGTTTGCTAGAGCTGCCATAAAAAAGTACCACAAACCAGGTGACTTAAACAACAGAAATGTACTGTCTCATGGTTCTGGAGGCTAGACGTCCACAATCAACAGATTTGGTTCTTTCTAAGGGCCGTGAGCAAGAGTCTGTTCTGATTTCTCCCCTAGTTTCTGGTGATTTGCTGGTGATCTTTGGAGTTCCTGGTTTGTAGAATATCACCCTGATCTCCACCCTGACCTTCACATAGCATTCTTTCTGTGTGCAAATCTCCCCTTTTTATAAGGACAGCAGACATATCTGATTAGGGGCCCACGCTACTCCAGTATGACCTCATCTTAACTTTACTAATTCTATCTCCAATGACCCTATTACCAAATAAGGTCACAATCTTAGGTCCAGGTGTTGGAACTTCAGTACATGATTTTGGCGGGGCATACAATACAACCCATAACACCAACAGATCTGAATTTGAATCCTGTCCCTTTCTCTTAGTGACTTGCTGTGTTTTTACATCTGAAAATGGGGATAATAGTGCTGATCTTGCAGGGAAATTATAAAGATTAAATAAGATAATGTTGGCAAAGCACTTAGCTGGGACCTGACATGTGGTAAGTACTAAGTACATTGTGGTTTTTACTGTCCTAAGCTAAATGCCCAGTGATTTATTGAATAATTGTGCTCCTCCTGAATGTAATTGAGAAGTAGGTCCATTTTTCATTTGATTCCCTTGTCCATTAGAAATAGATCTTGTCTCTTTGAAATGTTTGCCAGTTTCTCTCTCAGATTGGTTTCTCGGGAGGCAAGAAGATTACTGTGGAATCTCAAGTGCTTAAATAATTAAGCCAAAACAAGAGAAAGTTGATAATAAACACTTTTTTTTTGTGCATTATAATTTTAGAGCAACATCTCCTAGACAGCTAACCCTAGAGGCTTTATCGATTTAACCAAAACCTAATCGACTAATAACTCAGAAATACCATTGGAAGCACTTCTCCCGAGAGCCACTGTGATTAGCAGCTGCCCCATTCTGGGCAGTGGGGCTGCCTCCTGGCTGATGTTTAGTCCAGTGGTTTTTCAGCCCAGTGATCATCCCAGAGAACATCTTTTTCCGTTAACACAGCTCCCTTCATTTCACTGGGCCACAGCAAATTAGCCCCAGCCTTGCTCCTCAAAGTGGGTAGGACTTTGACTCGAGCCTCCCTTCTCTTTGGGTGTGAAGGGCATACATTCAGAGATTTGGAGAGTTTGGAAGGGAGTTCTGATCATCTTGACTGCTTCTGTGTGGTCAGGGTAGGGCTTCAGTTGCATGGACCTGCTTCTCCTCGTTCTCCCTACTGTTTCTTCCTTCCTTTCTTTCATGATGTTTTCTATATGGACTGTCTTGCGTGAATGAGAATGCCTTTTTCTCATTCCCAGTTTTTGTATAGAGGGATTTTGCTTAAGAGATGTCCTAGCCTCTCTGGAAATCTTTACGGCCTTAGTCACCCTTGGGATGGTAGTGAGTTTTACCGGACTGTAAACTTGGAAGGAGATGCTGAGTCTGCTTGACCGTACCCTGGCCTTCCTTCTCTTTGGCATGGACTTGCCCACAGAGAACACTCCTGCACTGCTCCTCCTCCTTTTGACGGGGAGCCCAGCCTCTGCCTCTGTGGGTGCCCACCGAAGTTTGGGGAGGAGTTAGTGGGCCAGTGTTGCTTTTTAACACCATGCCTTGTTTCAGCGTAGCCTCTGTCAGTAATAAGAGGGAGTGTGGGATTCCTTCTGATATACTCTTTGTTCTATTTCTCAAAATTCAGGGGGCTCAGGAAAGGTTATTGAGTGCTATTTATTTGGGTCTTGGAGGAGACAATGTTGGCCAGCCACTGAGAGTCAGCAACAGAGTTGTTCTCTTTAGCTGAGTGGAGATCTCTGATGAGGAACAATTTCCATGTATCTCCAGGTACAATTTCAGATATTAGAGAATCTCTACTTAGAAAACACAAATCCAACAAGGCAATTGAAAGAGAAAGCAGGGGAAGTAACATCTTTGAGGAGCCATCTAATAAGTGCCTGATCATGTGGTGAGCATGTTAGCCACGTAAGTTAATTTAATACTGAAAAGGATGTGGAACCAGGTCAAAAATCAGAGAGGATGTCATTTTGCCTTGGTAAGTCTTTTCTGGTTTGTGGGAAAAGGATGGGAAGCTAACCCTTTGTCATTAAACATAGATTCCTATGATTCCTCTGAGTGGACCATCTTTAGGCACAGAACCAAGGATTTTTCTGGTTTCTTTCATACGTGAATGACTCTTCTAATACTAACGCTGAATTTGGCCTAGTGAGTTGCTCGTGGTTCAGAGATGGAGAGGATGTCAGATGATGACGTCCTGGTACTGAACTCTTTTTATAGAGAGGGAACAGATCGAGAGGGGTCAGAGAACTTGCCCAAGATCACACTGCTATGCAGTTAGAGGGCTGGGATGGGAAGCGGAGTCCCGGAGGCCTGGTCTGGTGCTGGTTCGGCTCTGTCCTGCTGCCCCCTTACCCGGGAGTTACTGACAACAGCCAACCACTTCCACCACTTCTGAAACAGAGGCTGTTCACTACTGGTGCATGGGAAATGGTCTGAGCCCAAGAGCATCACTTTAAGGTGAGCCCTTCACTTAGCAGCTGTTTATTTCTAGGTAGCTTATGCCATTCTTACCATTCCCGAGAATTAGCGTCTACTCCTTTTCCCTAGGAAGCCGGGCAGCACACAGCCATCGGATGGCAGCTACAACTTGTCTTTTTGACAAGACAGATAGTCTTTCCACAGAACTGTATTTTGTAGCATCGATCACTGTGACAGGATATATGATAATACATAATTGGGACACTCACCATGCGCCCCATTACACTTTTGAGTTGTTCACCGAGATTTATACTTTTCCTATTACCCTGTCTTGTTGGCAGTTGTTGAAATTCTCCAATGATGTAATCATTTCTTAAGTGCCTTGCCTCTGGTATATTTAAGGAAATTAGTCAGTGTAAGTAGTTGCTGACTTAGTTGTTTTGGAATGATTTGAGGATCATTTGGGATTACAGCCCAGCTCAAATGCCACTTTCTTTGGAGTGTGTTGAGAAGCTGTTCGTAATAGCCCCAGTCTGGGCCAGGGCTCACCTTTGGCCTTCTAAGTACCTTGCCTTTTCCTCTATCAGAACCCTTAGCACCTTGCAGTCCTACTGTTTGTTTTTCTCCTTTACTAAGAGGTGGGTTCCTTTAAGGTGAGGTTCTTAACAGTCAGGTGGACCTGGGTTCAAGTCCTGACTCTGTCCCTTAACAGCAGTGTACTCTTGGGCAAGGTACTTAAACTGTCTACATCTCAGCTAGCTCAGGTGTAAAATGGGTCTACTAATATCTTCCTTTTTGAGTGTTAAATGAATACATGTATGTCGAGTGCAGCACATAGATGTGCACAACGGAAGCCTTCAGCAAATGCAAGTTAGCATCTGCTTCTGTTGTTGTTGCTGTCCTGGCACAAGTATTAATAGTCCCTCTTCACTCTCCGGATTGTCCTCATTTGAACGATAAGTTAATGTGATTTTCCTTTATTACATAATCCATTAAAGAAATAAAAATCATTACTGTCAAAGAAAAGTATACATCTAAATGTACAGACCATGAATAAAAATTTTAATACCTACTCAGTAAATCATTTCTTTCACATTAATTTATTTGGAGATCTGAATTTTTGCCCATGCATGTATTGTCCCTAATTGAAGGTAAAGATGTAGGTGGTGGCTTGTGTTGGCAGCCAAACTCCCAGTGAATTCCCTCCATACTCAGAAAATTGTACATATGTACAAATCTAGAGCATAGAGAACTAACTAGAAAAGATAGGTAGCAAGACATCATGCATTTAAGGGCTACACCACGGAGTTCTCATTCTTCTCACAGAGAGTATGTCAGAATAAACATTGCCAGAGTCACAGGACCAAAAGGGAGTTGATTTTGTCTGTCTTCCTGCCTCTGGGAAAGACAATACTTACTATAACTGCAGATTGATGGTTATCCTGACTCCTCTTTTTGTTACCAAGCAAGGCAATGCAAAGTGCTTCCCAAAGAAAATGAATATGGCTCACTTTGGAATCTCACAAAATAAAGTTTTTATTAACAGTTTATTTATTTTTTAACATACATATAGTCAATATTTTGAATATGATTCAAAGATCTCTGTTTTACATCAGCTGCATTAAAAAAATAAACTATTTGTATTTGTATTAAACTATTATTATTTGTATTTTAGTACTAGTATTTTAGTATGTTAGTATTTTAATACTTAAATAAAATACTTTTTTAAAAAGTACTTTTATTTTAATTATTACCATCCTAGGGTAAAGCACAGTGCCCATCACATGATAGGTGCTAAAAATGAATGCATGTTGAATAAAAAAATGACTTTCAATATTGGTTAAACTTCTACGCGGGCACTATTTCCCCTATTTGCCTGATACTATAGTAGTGTTTACTTATCTCAGTCTCTTTCCTCCTGGAGCTTCTAGTCCAGGCGACGTTGATTTCATCCTTATCAAATGGAGAGATGGATGTGAGATAAGTGACAGAGGTGTAATGCTTGCTTGGTCTGGCCTCTGTCCCAGCCTCTCCGAGCTCCAAAAGATACCAGATGCTTATCGCAAAGTCAGCTCAGCTGCCTTCCGCAGATGTTTAATAGAAGGACCAGGCTACAACCAGCAGGGGTCAGAATACCTGCCAGAGCCTATTCCTGAGCCCTGTGGAGACATTGCCCTTCTTGAGAACTCACTGGGGCAGGTGTGACATTCTCCAGTACACAGAGAAACAGCTAACCTAGTTGTTAAAACACTAAAGTACTTTTTTCCCCTGGGTTAAATGGTTCTGCCTTTGGTCCCCTTAATAACCCCACATACAGGCACCCTGGCCACCTTAGTTAGACCCTCTCCAGGACCTCCTAGACCTCCCCATGGTCCAGCAACTGAAGAGTTAACAGCTGGCATGGCAGAGGGACTCCAGGACTGCACCCTTTCTGATTGCTCTGGTGCCTGCTTGGCAGCTGTTAAGTATTTTGAGTACCACCCTTCTTCAGCGGGTAACTGAGCTGCTGTCTGAGCTCCTTCTTGGTCCTCCAGGCTTCTTCTCTCTCCCCAGCCTGCTGATGTTCTGTTTTGGTCCTGCCAGCTCTAAGTCTGAGACCTGGGACCACCCTTCCTCACAGTATTCGACCCCCTCCAGTCCTCTGCGCAGCCTATCCCTGATCCCTTCGCACGCAGCATCTGCCAAGGATTGAAGTTTTCTCCCTCTATCCACGCTCCTCTCAAACCTCATGTTAATGGATAGACCTTGGCCTTTCATTATGGGCCCTTCCCCCTGGGTGAGTTTGTTAAGCATCCTGTATAGACAAGACATGTCTATTATTTGACTTGCATCCTTTCTTGACTTTGTCATGACATCCTAAGCCTCCTGATTTGAGTGTTTTTCAAAAAAGGGCAAGAATATGACAGAGCTGTTTTTCAAATTTAACTGGGTATCCTGATTTTTTTTCCCCCTTAACACCTGGCAACCCTACCTTCCTAGCTTGAAGACCACAATTTTACCCTCATTTCCTTTTATTCTTATTAGTTTCTGCTGTTTTTTTTTTTTCTTTCTTTCTCTAAGGTAAGATTTTTCCCTCTGTCTACAGTGCTGTGTGGCTTAGAGGCCAGGTGGTCTGCATCAATTCCCCAAGTAGGACACAACCAATATTTACTGAATGGATGAATGAAGAGATAAATGAATAAAAGAAAAGAGTTTGCTCCATAGGATTCTCTTTCTCTCTAGGATTCCGCTCAGAATACGATTGGGCCTCTGAGTCTGAAAAATAAGTAACTATGATGGAAACTAAACCCTGTCCTGGGGACTGCTTTATACTGTATTTAATTACTTTTTGTTTTTCCCTTAGCAATTAGTAAAGTGCCAGTCTGTCTCAGGTGTGCTAAGGAGAACCAAGAGAAGATGCTTTTGTCCACACTTGAGCCAAAGTGTTAAAGGAACAGTGGTGTACTTGGGGTAGGGTTGAGGAGAGTGGAGATGGAAAGTAGTTAATATTTATTGAGCAACCATCATGTACTTTTTTAGACATGATCTCATTTTGTCCTCACAGTAACCCTGCAAGTTATATTCTAGACAAAGAATCATGTCTAGCCAGGCTAGGTAACTTGCTCAAATCCTAGAGTTAGTAAACAGCAGAACTTGAATTTAAATCTTGGTCTTTCCACACAATACCATCCTGCCTTCTATTGCCAACAGCACCACGGTGGTGGCTGTGGCAGTGATCAAAGCTAGAGAACTCAAGGGGAAGGTACCACTCTAAGACAGAGCCAGACCCACTCATTCTCTGTCTCTTTCGCCCATTTCTCTCCTTTCTGCCTTCCATTCATTCTAGAACATTCCTGGCATAGTTACGGATTCTCAGGCTACTGATGAGCCGATGACTAAGATAAGCGCAGCCCCTAACCTCATACAGTTATTTTCTAAGGCAGGTTACAGAGACTGAAAAAGTAATGTTATCATGATGTCATCACTAAAGTTATTTTGGAAGCGTATACGGAGATCACGGAAGAATGGCAGTTGTTGGAGAGGTGGGGATCAGCAAAGGCCTCATGAAGATAGTAGTGTGTGGGCTGAAATGTGAGGGACAAGAAGAATTTAGCTTTGCCAAGAGTTGGGGGAACAGTTGTTTCAGGCAGAAGAAACTGCTAGAGAACAAAGATGTGGTGCATTCCAGAAAGTGTAAGAGAATTGGCTGGCTTATCCTTCCAAAGAGAAGGCAGTAGGCTCCCATCTTTATTTCACGAAGGGAAGAAGCCTGCTACCATAGGGAGAGGTCCTGAATCCTGAGTGCTCAGGAAAGGATGTCACTTGGAGCAATATTTGGATAGAGAGTGGGGCAGTCAGGTAGGCTGGTTTGATTCCAGGCAGTTGAAGGAGACAGAGGCAGAAAGTAGGGATAATGGCATGAGCATACGGAGAACTAGGAAGGGACATTTAAGGTTGAATCATTTAATAAAGAATATCTCCAACTGCAGTGGTGCCTCTGACTTTGCTGGTTTTGAAATTGCATTTGGAATGAGGAGACAGAAAAGTTGTAAAAAGCCACTCTGCACTGGCAAGGAATATACTGAGTGGCAGTTGAGATTGTGATCAAATCCAGTCTCCCCAGTTCTCCAATTATAAAGTGTTTTCCAAAAGTGTAGGTAGGTAGGCTGATGAAAGTACATGCTCTAAAATAGCCAAATGCTTCCTCCAAATGTTTAAAATCCAAGCAGGTCCTTCATCACAGAACACTTTCTGTATCAAATATTAATCAAAATAGTTTCATTTTGCAAATTCAATACTTAAAATATCAGTCTAAATGATGGATCACGGACATTATAAAGCTGGAAGAAACGTTAAACCCATCTCTCCCTTTACAGATGAGGGAGCTGGAATCCAGAGAGGATAAGGGAGTGCTCTGTATCAGAAAGCTAGGTTAGAGAGGTTTAAACCAGAATATTGGATTTCTTCCTGATAAAAGAAAAGAAGATCAGGTTGATATCAAGCTTCAGCTTTAAAGGAACAGTCCACTGATGATATGCAGAAATTTTCCTGATATTTTGTCCCTTGACAAATATTTATTTTTCTGGCTTTTACCTCTGATGAGATCTTCATACTAAAGTGATTGTTGGCGTTAGAAATCTGGATGGCATCCCCATCAAAAGTAGGGTGGGGCAGGTGTTTGTAAACAGGGGAAGTGAAATTGGCTATGGGTATTGAGTACTGCAGAATCATTGAACTCTCCCTTGTGTCGTGACAAAATGTCCCATGAGCTTCAAAATCAAGGTATAATTCTGCTTCCCCTCTTTTTTATTCAACCGACACTAAGCAGCTGCTTTGACCTCAGTTCTGTCCTGGGTGCGAAGTGTTGTGGTGGGGGCAGTGTTTAGAGACACAATCTAAGTGTTAGAAAATATACCATTTAGATGATTTGGATCGTGAGTAGACAAAAAGGGACATCTGTATTAGGGGGAAAAAGGCAAATAAAATCGCTAGCAGAGCTGGAACCAGTACTTCTGCACTGCAGCCCTGTGAGACAAGCAGTACCTAGTACCTGGAACTGCTTCTCCTGGATACCGCTCATCAATCATGGCATTCCTTTCCCTTCTGAAGCTCAGAATTGTTCTCAACACCATGTTTCAGACAAATGATTGGATTTAGTGCATGAGATGAAATTGAGTTCCCATTCTTGTGCCAAGTTGTATGGTACAGAGTCAAGGGACATCGTGAATGTTTGGAGCATCCTGCATGGCCCAGTAGAAGAGACGGCATTAGTTGGGCTTTGCAGGTTGGGTGCATTTTGGGCAAGTGAAGAGCAATCTTGGGAAAGACTGCTGTAGGAGCTGCAGTGTAGAGATGGTGATGAGCGTAACTACTGCAGAGACTGAAGATGCTGCCTGAATAGAGGAAAGGGTATGTGTAAGGAGTAGGAGGAAATGTAGTTGGACAAAAAGAGTGAGTCAGGTCATGTCAAACATTCAAAATCTGTCGTGATAAGAAATAGGGACCCCTTACAGGCTGGTGCAGAATTGCAAATGTCTTTAATACTTGGCTTAATAAAAGACAGCTGGATTCTTGTGTCTTGCATTCAGTTGATATATTCATGAGAAAACAAGTGTAAAAAGGGCAAATGACAAGTTAGTGTTATTCTGAAAATAGTTTTGACCTCATGAATCCCCTGAACTGGTCTCAGGGATGCCCAGAGAACCGTTGTTCTAGACCCTGCTAAGGGGTTTGGAAAGGGGAACTCCTGGGATAGGGGACATTCAAACAAGAGTGGTGACATAATGTGACATATATTTTAAAAGTTACTTTGGTGTGCTGAGAAAGAGCTGTGGGCAGGTAGTCACAGGAATAGAAGCAAAAGACTCCTTACCAGGTGGTTTTATAAGAATCCGGGGGGTGGAGGGTCTTGACTTGGATGGGGGTGGCATAAAGGAGTGGAGGCAAATGTGTGCCTGGTTGAATGTGAGACCCATTTCAAGAGAGGAATCCATGGTTCCTATTTCTTCTCCTTTATGTCTTCCCTCTTCCCTTCTCTGTTTTTTTTCCTTCATTCTCACTTTGTGAATTGGGATGGGCAAGAGATAGCGACGAAAGGAGATTTTAAAAAAAAACTAGGAAACTGGCTTACTGAATCAAAGTAGGAAGCCCTTTCCTGAGTCAAACACTTCCTCTTTCTGTTGTCATTGAAAATAATAGAACAAGAATTAACTTTAAAAAAAAAAACCAACATGGAACCCATCTTATTGTAACACAGTGAATTTTTAAAATATAAGCTCTCATATGCGTAGATATTTTTATAACATTGTAATCAATATACATTTTCCTCTGTAGATATGCTGTTTTAACCTATCATATATATGATTGTCCTTGTTGACTAGAGGGTGAAATAGTCAAGATCGCAACAGTAATCATAAAACCACCTTAGTAACATCAACAGTTACATCTTTCTATCCTTTAAGTGCAGAATATGAAAACTTAGGTCCTAGGATTTAGGATTATTCATGTAAACTTAGCAAAATGCCTGGCACATATAAAATATTTAATATTAGCCATTGTAACAGTGTAACACATTTATATTTCAATCTGTGCCCACACAGAAGTATAAATGCCTAAATGCATACAATACACATATTTCTGGAGACATTTTGAAATGTTTATGACACCAAATTGTAAGTGGCCTTATCTGTCAAAGAAGAATGTTTTATAATTAAAAATAATAATGATCAATTTTGTCTGAAATACTATTTAAAAAATCATTCTGTGTGTTTTCCTGTATATTATAACTATACATGTTACCAAACTCATAAGGCAATGTTCCGATAGTTGCCTTAAACAATTCTGTGTAAAGAAGTTAAGACAGAAAATAGTTTTAAAGAAAATATTTACCAGGATTACTATTTCTGATCTCTCCATTCCTTAAAAATCAGAGATCCAACTAGTCTCATTTCCTTTCTGCCTGAAGATGTTTCTTTAGCATTTCTTGTGGTGCTTTTCTGTTTGCAGGAAATTCTAGTGGTTATCAATGACAGGTTTTTGGTTTTGTGTTTATTTTGTTTTATTTTGGTTTTTGATTTAAAGGTATTATTTCACTGTCTGTAGGCCTTAATTTTTTTTTAACGAAGGACTTGAGTCATTGAAATTGTTGTTCCCCTGAATATAATGTGACCTTTTTTCTCTGGCTAGTCTAAATATTTTCACTTTATCTTGTGTTTCTAGCATTTATGCTTCTCCAAACTCTCTCTTGTTCTTCAAGTCAGAGAGACTGAGGGTTTTCATTTCTCTACAGAATTCACTCTCCTGACTCTCCTCTTTTTTTGAGAGTTTGTATTATTGTCTCCAGGAAGATGAGTTCAGTAGGAGCTTTCTTGCCTGCACTGGAAGTGGAAGTTTTCCCGACGTACTTTTTTTTCCAGTCAGCCATGATATTCTGAAGCTCTCCACCTACTGAATCAGTAATAAGCCTTGCTTCCAGGTTAGGCAGAGGGACTGTAAAATACAAGAACCATTGAGCTGCAAATTAGGATTTTTAGTGCATAGCAAGCCAATAGTCTTGAAAGACTTGTGTGGTTAACAGAATAAAGAATTTACAAAATTTGAAAAGCTTCCCTTTACGTATCAAGAATTAAGCTGGAGATCTGAACGCAGAGTTTTCCAAGAAGCTGTAATGTAGAGAGATGTGGTATATGATGACAACAGCTTTCCTAAGACTGTGACAAGAAATCAAGTAAAAGAAGACGATGAAATAGAGAAAATCAGAGGGGATTACATTAGGTTCTGATACAGTCTAGGACCCTGAGATCTGAAATAGAATTCCTGTGGCCACTTACTCTGCCCATCTTTGCACCAGAGAAACTGAAGATGGGTGGAAGGAGGACCCAAGTTTACGCAGGTTGGTGCCCTGCCTCTTGCCACGTGCAGAATAGTCCAGG
This sequence comes from Camelus dromedarius, assembly GCF_036321535.1. Classification (NCBI taxonomy): domain Eukaryota; kingdom Metazoa; phylum Chordata; class Mammalia; order Artiodactyla; family Camelidae; genus Camelus; species Camelus dromedarius. The sequence continues at coordinate 27,157,257 of NC_087447.1, forward strand.
AGCTGGAGAGCAGCCTTGGGGGAGGATGGTGTTGATGTCCATGAACCTAAGATGGTGCTCCAGGTGTCCCCAGCCTGGGTGTGACACATCAGAAATTCAGAAGATCCTTTGTGCCCTAGTCAAGAAACATGGAATTGCTTTAGAGCACAAGTGGACTGAAGACATCTGGGGTTAGGACGAGAAGGCTGTCGCATATGGGGATTCATGGCCAGAGGCAGTGGTAGAGTTCAAGGGTATCAGCTGTGGACCTGCACAATGCTTAAAACCTGCTGCAGGTCAGCCAGCCTTATCAGGGATCAGGGAAGCAAGTCCAGAGATGGAACCAGACCTCGGTGGCGTCAGGGAGGTTCAGGAGGACAAAATTTGGATTAGAGGCCTCCTCTCCCATCGTTATGATATTGTCAAAACTACTTCCCTCCACTTAAATAGGGAGAAGGTAAGAAGAGGGGAAATGGGGAAAAGCAAAAACAAACTATAGAAAATCCTGAAGAGATCCTGATTTTTATTTCCGTCAGTCCCCCACAAAGACTGGGCTGGACACACTGAGTCAGCATCTGCCTGTCAATCTGAGCTGCAAACGTGTCATCTGGGAAACTCTGCATCTTCTCTCCTGCCCCTCTTACCACTTTGACCCAACGATTCTACTGCTCAACTATTAGATGCAGTTTAACCCATCCCAGAATATATATACCTTAAAGGATGCTCTTTGGAGCATAGTTTGTAATTGTTATGGGTGAAAATTTCTGAGAAAAAAATCAATCAGGGTCTGGGTAAATAAATCATGGTATATGCATAAATATTCAGGATATGTGGCCACTTAAACATGAGGTAGATTTATTAAGTGTTGGTATAAAAAGATCTCTGAAGTTTTGGAAGAAGCTGGTAATAGGATTTTATTTATGTATATACCCATATAGTTACACACATAAAACTGTATACACAGAGTGTATCTGGGGATAAAAGTAGGGGAAGACTCAATTTTCACCTTAAATTCTTTTATACTTTTTATGTTATTTCTTTTTTAAACCAATACATGCATTGATTTTATAATGAAAAAGTAAAATTCATGTCCTCAGCCTCTTTCTCAGGGTTCCAAAGGGAAGAAAAATAAATGTGAGAAACCTGAGTCTTCAATATAGTTATTTTATAGTGTCTCCCTCTCATTGTTACTACATTTTATCTATAAGATGATTTTTTGGAGAGGTCTTGGAGAAAGCCAAGCTAGAGTGTTAAAAAAAAAAATAAAGCATTTAACTCCCACCTGTTACCTGGATGTTGTTGTGTTATTACACGTCTACAGTTTTCTCTTTCAGAGGCTGGGGTGAGGGGTGCTTTCAGCAAAGAAGACAGGTAGAATTTGTTTATTTATTTATCTTTTAAGTATGAAGGTCTACAATCTTCTCTGTTGCAGAAACTCGCAGCAAAGAGATGACAAAATGATTTGGTGAAGGTGATTATCTTGAGAAGATTATAAATAGACTCTAAAATTGTTTTGACTTGAAAAATCAATTCAGTTGTCCACAGGCTTCACAGGAGGAAAATCACCTTTGCCGAGAACAATATTATTTTTGTCTGTAAGAGGGACAAACCTTTTTGAAGGAGTGATACTTCCCTCCAACTAAGACTGAATCTTTATAGAGAAATAAGGGGCATATCCTTTTTTTTTTTTCAGTATTGAATTAAAACCTTGGCATCCTTTACTGTTCTCCCAGCTCTGGGGCATTACTCACATAGTTATACAGGATAGGGAGGCAGAAAGCTGTCTCACACTGTGAGGGCAACAGACTGATGTCCCAAGGAAGAAAAACAGAAAACTTCGAAGGTGAGAGAACAATAGGGGGAAATGTGCAGAAAGAAGTATCCACCGAGCAAATTATCTTCTGGGTCAGGAGTCAGAGGCCTGCTTCAGCTTTCTTCTCTGTGGTGGGTGACCCATGGGAAGAAGAGTGAGCATAGATTTTCTGTAAGGAGCAGACAGAAGCATGAATAGCCTTCCAGCAACTTCTGGGAAAAGGCTGGCCAGAGATGTCTGACTCGTGATGGACAGTCAGATTGGAACCAGTTGCTTCCTTAGGGTGAGGAGTGTCACAATAGGAAGTTGGCGGAGGGGATTAAGAGGATTTGGAAGAGCCAGAGCCCTAGTTCAAGTGACCTAGTAGAAAAGGATGAATTATTTGAGCCCTAAAACCAGCTGTGGGTTTTGTTGCAGAAAGTGGGAAGGGAACTCACATCCCTAAGCATCTTCTGTTTGGAAGCACTGCCTTTGTTTTCTCTTTTAATCTTAATGTCGATGTGAGGTTGGTAGAGCTATGACTTTTTATAGTTGAAGGAGCAGATTCAGAAAGGCTAAGTCTCCTTCCTGCTCTCACACCACCGTCAAGTCATGGAACCAGCTTTTGACCCACCTTTATCTATTCGAGAGGCTGTGCTTTCTCTTCTACACCAGGCTGTCTCTCGGTGACACTGGGGCACCTGCAGGAAACTCCTGGCTGGCTCATCCTTACCATTGACCATGTTTACCATTTCAAGACTTTCTCTCCTCCTCTTCTGCCTTTATTCTCCTAAAACCATGAACAACTCCAGCTTTTGAAAATACTTTATCCACATAACAACCCTGAGAGGTAACTGTTATTTCTCTCCATATTGTAGACAAAGGAAACTTTGTCTATAATACGGAGGTTATTGTAATAGCAAAAATAACGTTTGGTGTTACTCACCGCACAGAGGTGTTCTGGAACTTTAGAATTGGAATCTGCTCTTTGGCTTCAGTGTCCAAGCAAGGACTGGAACCCAGGTGTTGGGACTGCTGTGCAGTTGTTTTAATGTCCACTAGATGGCATTGTGAAAAATGCTTTCAGAAGGGCCGTGGCTTCCTCTGGGAGAGCTTGCTTTCCGACTCAGCGAATGCGTTTCCCTCCGGGGAGTCTTGGGGCCCAGTTCTCCCAAGTGGCTGGCATCCCAACTTTTACTCAGAGCTCTCTGTTCTGATGCATCCCTTTATCCATCGTTGTCGAGAAGGGGATCGTGAATGATTTATCACTAATGACTCATCATTAATGAAAATTACCAATGATTAATCTTTTAAGACCTCTCCTTGGAAAGTTTGCTTCCCCCACAGAGTCTGTTCCCCATGAAAACTACCCATCTGTCCTGCATAACCCCTCTCAACCCATGGGACATGCCCCTGACCTGGATTCATTCTGGAAGTTCGGGAAATTGTCCCAAAGTCAATAACTGGATATCTGCTTTAAGTAAGGAAGCTTTACTTCCATGAGCTTTAGTCTCCAGACATACACGCTTTGTCAAGAAGTCAGATTAACTCTGGAACCAAACTGCCAAGTCTGACAGACCCAGGGTTCCATGAACACTGTTGCCATAACTGCATATAATAACGATGACTATTTTGCATGTGTAAAGATAGTTTGTATTGATGGTTTATTTTCTGTCTTCTGTAATTTCCTCCTACCAATAAAATCAGCTTTCTCACCTTGGAGATTTTTGCCTGGAATACCCTTGTTTTCCCCTTTTGCATAGATGAGGGAACAGAATTTGCAAATTTCTAAGTCCAGTTCAGATCTCAGCTTAATTATCACTCCTTTCTATACCCTTGTGTTAGTAAGAATCCACAATTATATTCTCCCATAACAATCTGTATTCTACCTTCAAAACATTCTGCACATGAATTAATTATCTATAGAGTTAAAAAAATGTCTGTGTTCCCTAGTAGAGGCGGAGAAGCATTAAAGCAGTAACTCCTCTTGTCTTATTTACTGCTGGTTCCTTAGAGCCTGGCCTATACCTTATGTATGGTTAGTAGTAAATAAATGTTTACTGAAACTGAAATGAGTCTGTATTTTAGCCTTTTCTAGTCAGCTTTCTGGGGAATAAGTATCATGTGAGGAGGTCTATGATCTGTATATTTACGAGGTATATTTAGTTTTGAAAGATATGGGAGAGCCTCATAGGGTCCAGAAGAGATATACATTGTCTTGGTAAAGAGATAAGGAAACTGTCTCCTAGGCTGTATGTATGAGATCCAAAAGAAGATGCTTATCTTTGTGTTATTGGAACAAAGCACCAAACAAATGATAATCCGTTAGCACTATTATATTGCATTTTTATTTCTTGGATTCTTGATTACAATGATGATTAAGCAAATGCCTTCCAAATTCTATTTGAATTACAGTTTTGGAATGATTAATTTATAAGCTCTTATTCCGTCAGAACTTTTTTATTTGTTCTTTTGCTTTTAATCTATGTTTGTCTGTGATGTCTAATAGAGATCAAATGGAGAGAATTTTGTGCTGATGTAATGCAAAGAGCACTAAGGTTCTAGTCAGGGATGTAGGCTGGATATGTGATCTTATTTAAGCCACCTGCAATCTCTGTACCTCAACTTCCTCATCTGTAAAATGAAGAGTTTGGTTTATATGAGTGGTGTGGCAGGTAGCTTTGGATGTAGCCCTTAGTCATCTTGGCTGCTGGTTTTCACACGCTTGTGTAATCCTCTTTTCTTGAAACTGGGCTGAATCTAGTGTCTCGCTTATAACCGGTAGACTGTGGCAGACTTGATGGGATGTTGCCTTCTGATCAGGTCTCAAAAGACTGTGACTTTTGTCTTCCCAGCATACACTCTGTATCCCTACCTCCCTGGCCTTGATGAAGCAAGCTACTTATTGGAGAGACTCACGTGGCAAGGAAATGAGGGAGGCTTCCTTGGCCAATAAATAGTGAGGAACTGAGGCCTTCAGTCCAAAAGCCCTAAGGGACTGAATCCTACCAAAAACCATGTACGTGAACTTGGAGACAGATCCTCGCCCAAGCAAGTCTGCAGATGAGAGCTCAGCCCTACTGAGCTCCATGATTGCAGCATTGTATCCATTAAGCCAGGTGTGAATTTCTGATGCACAGAAACTGAGTTAAATGTTCATTGTTTGAGCTTCTATGTTTAAGGTGTCTACATCCTGTAGCTCAAGGTCTTACCCCTTTTGGGGGAGTATGACTTAAAAGAAAAAAAATTGGAAGGGAATTTTTTTACCTTACAATATGTAACTAATACTAATTTTTTTTTAAATTGATGTTTAGTTGATTTACAATGTTGTGTTGATTTCCAGTATACAGCATAATAATTCAGTTATACATATATATATATTCTTTTTTATTATAGATTGTTATAAGATATTAAATATAGTTCCCTCTGCTATACACTAGGACCTTGTTGTTTATCTACTTTATATAGATTTTGTATAGATTATATCTGCTAACCCCAAACTCCTAATTTATCCCTCTGCCTGCCCTTTCCCCTTTGGTATCCATAAGTTTGTTTTCTGTATCTGTGAGTCTGTTTCTATTTTGTAAATAAGTTCATTTGTGTCATTTTTTTAGATTCCACATATAAAAGATATATGATATATGTCTTTCTCTAACTTATTTCACTTAGTATGATAATCTCTAGGCCCATTCATGTTGCTGCAAATGGTATTGTTTCATTTTTTATGGCTGAGTAATATTCCATATCTTCTTTATCCTATCATCTGTTGATGGATGTTCAGGTTACTTGTATGTCTTGGCTATTATAAATGATACTAGTGGTTTTCAAACTGATTGATAACCTTGTGCACAGGTGACCACCTGTATACCCTGCCTGTCCAGAGCTATCTCTCCTCCTCTCACCTATTCATGCACAAACATCTGTAACACATAGTATCTATAATACTGCTTTCCTTAAGGTTAATAAATTGAAAGTCTCTGATATTATATGCAATTATCAGTGGGGGCAGTAGAGTAGTAATAACAGGTGGGGGTCAGAAGAGCTGGTTATAGATGAATCTTTGGGCAAATCAGTTCACCCTCTTGAGCTGCAGCTTCTCGTTTATAAAATTAGGCGGCTGGAATAGAGCTGGGCTCTCAAAGTGTGACACCCCCCCCCCATAAGAGCAGGAGCATCATTTAGGAACTTGTTAGAAATGCGAACTCTCAAACCTCACCACAGACCTATGGAATCAGAAACTCTGGGGGGTGGGGCCCAGCATTTGGGGTTTTAACAAGCCTTCCAGCTGGTTCTGATGCACATGAAACTGGGCTCGAAGTTCTCCAGTCCCTTACAGCTCTACCAATACTAATGTTAGTAGTAACAAAAGGTGGCTATTGATCATGTGCCAGGAATTGTGAAGAAACTCTGTATTCATTCTCATTTAATCCTCACAATACCCTGTGAAGCTGATACTTATCCTCATTTCCAGTAAGATCCCCAATATCTTTGCTTCTTAAGGGCAGGGCAGTTTTTTTCATCTCTAAACTCCTATAAACCTTGCACAGGATTCATCGTGTATGTGTGTGTTTTAGTTAGCTGGTACTCAATTAGTGTTTAGAGAATGGATAAATGAATGAATGACCAAATGAATTTACGAATAAAAATAATGGAAAGACGTAGCTGAGATCATTGGTGCACAAGGCTCTCTAGGAGGCAGAGGGAAGCCTGGGACACACTGGATATTTTTGCTGCCGCTTAAATCAATACGAGGCAGGCAGCACCGCGTCTGCTTACCTGTGAGCTGGCCTTGATCACTGTCTCCTGGTTACTGTTGACTCCACTTTGCAGGCTCCAACTATGGAAGAATCTAACATGACATTTATTCATTTTCTCTGGAGAGTGACCCTGGGAGAGAAATTATTTTACAGAAATAAATTCATATCTCAAGAGTATAAGCAAAGATATGAAATGGTATTTCAGACATACTAATCAGAGTTAAGTCCCGTGCCTTCCAGAAACTAGAGGGGGTCCCCCAAACAGTAAATAGGCACTCTTCCTCATTCCTCAGATCTTTTAACGAAGTCAGCAGGGTTATTTGGGTTCAGCTCCACATCCTTTCCAGATCTGGTCTCTTTGTCAACTCAAGGTAAACACCGGATACTTGGTACTGTCAGACATCTTGGTAAATAAGTTTATAGTTAGAACTTACTCTGAGCTCAGCAACATGTCGTCCATCATTCAGAATTATTGTAATGTTTGTGTGTGTGTGTATGTGTGTGTGTGTGTTTGTGCACTCCTTTCTGTCTTCCCCTCTTCTCTTCTCCATGACAGTGCCAGATACTGTTCCAATCTTATTGCAAATCTTTTCTCACAATTATCCTGTAAGGAAGGTACAGTTACTATTGTGGCTTTTCAAATAAGGAAAATGTAGCACAATGAAGTGTCTTGTTCTGGGTTACAGTGATGAGTTGGGGTTCAAACCTAGGCAATCTGACTCCAAACCCAAAGCTTTTAAACATTATTTTAAGTACTAATCTGACTAGATCAGGATTTAGCACTCCGAATGGGCTCTATGTAATAGTGGGTGCAGTCACTGTCTCAGTATAGGTTAGATATCCATGAACTTGCAAGTGTGACTCTTGCATTCTCTTTGTTTCCATGTAGCAAGATAAGTCTACGTGGTAGAATGCTTGACATATTCTCTCTCTATGTCATATGCACATGGAACTCTCACTGACCCAGTCTTGGGCAGCTAATAGTAAATTCGACTTGCAAAGAGGCTTCCTCTCAGGCCCAAGTTTCAAGTCAAGGCCCAGATTACCAGACAGGTTAACATTCGGGATTAGGAACCAAGCCCAGCTATAAACAAGACATGTGCTTCTTTCCTACGCTGCTATAACAAATTACAACAAATTTGGTAGCTTAAAACAATATGAATTTATCATCTCAGAGTTATGCTGGTTAGAAAGTAAATTTCCCTGAGATGAAATCAAAGGGCTACATTCCCTTGGAAAGCACTATCTTCTTCTCTTTTCTAGCTACTAGTGGCCACCTGCATTCTTTTGGCTCATGGCCCCTTCCTCCATCTTCAAAGCCAGCAGTGTAGTATCTCTAAAGCTCTGATTTTGACCCTTTGCATCTATAATCATATCTCCTTTCTCTGACTTTCCTCCCTTTCTCTTATAAGTACATTTGTGACTACATTGGATCTACCTGGATTATACAAGATAATTTCCCCTTCTCAAGTTCCTTAAATGAATCACACTTGTAAAGTCTCTTTGGCCATTATAAAGTAACACATTCATAGGCTTGGGGTAATGGTTAGGGCATGGACATCTTAGATAAGACACTTATTCTGTCTACTACAGTTTGTTCTCTGGTCTCCGGAGATTCATGTCCATCCCACATACAAAACACATCACCCTACCCCAGTATCCCCCAAAGGCTCACCCACTGCATCATCAACTCAAAGTCAAAAATCTCATCCTAAAATCATTCAAAAGCCCCAAATTTCATCAACAAAATTATCTGAATAAGGTATGGATAAGATTCATAGAATTCATCCTGGAGCAATATTTCTCATCATCTTTGGACCTGTGAAACTAGAAAGAAGCAGGGTATCTACTCCCAAAATGTAATGGTGGTACAGACATAGGCTGTCAGTTATAGTCACATTCAAAAAGGGGAGAAAATGGAAGGGAAAAGGAGCCACTGGTCCCAAGCAAATTAAAAATCCAGCAGGGCAAACTCCAGTAGATTTCAGGTCCTGGGAATGATCTTCTGTGATTTGAGGCTTTATTTCCTGGGTGCAAGGCTGGCACCTCTGAGTCAACCTTCTGTTTTCATGAAGGATAGCCTGTGTTTGCAGCTGATTGGTTTTATCTGCCTGTCTCCCGCCTGTAGAATTTTGGTAGTCCAACAGCCTGCTTTCATTTCATCCTCTCTGTCCTTTTCAGTCTAAGCTGGTAGTGTTCCTGCTGGTATAAAATTCTCTAGATCCTTATGGCTCTCCCATGTGTCTTGTGGATTCACTCCTTTAGGTAAGAGGCTCCTCCACAGGTCTTTCCTGGATGATCCCATCTCTGTGCTTAGATGGCTAAGGAGACCCACGAGCCATAGGCCTGATCTCTCCCAGGAGACCTCTGTGTGACTAAATATTCCGACTGATTCTTCTGAGGCACTAGCAGAAGGTTGTCCAGTCATACCACTGGCTTTTTCTCTAGAGCAGGCTTTTCTGATGGTAAATCTCCTCATTTTGGTATCTCTTCCAATCTGGATAGACAGAATTTCCCAAATCGCCAAGTCCCAGTTCCTTTTTGTTTAACAATTTTTGTGTCAAGCTATCTCTGTCCTGTCACATTTTGTTATAAGCATCAAGTAGAGACTACGGTGAACCTTCAACAATTTGCTTGGAAATCCCCTCAGCTAAATATCCACATGCCCTGATTACAAGGTCTACTTCCTTCATGACTGAAGGACACGAATCCTATAAGTGTTTCACAGTCATATAACAAGGACCCCTTTCCCTGTGGTTCTTATGTCCCTCATGAGCTCCTGAGCCCTCCCACAAGTGCCTTTAATGCCCACATTTCTACCAATAGTCTTTTACTGAAGATTTAGGTATTCTCTAGGATGCTATGGATTTTCTCGGCCAGAGTCCTCACTCCCTTCTGAATCCTCAGTGAGTCACTGACACCATATTTCTACTAATAGTCTGTTCAAGGCGGTATAGATGTTTTCTATCATGCTGCTGAACAGTCTTCCAGCCTCTGTTTCCCAATTCCAAAGCCACTTCCACATTTTTTGGTGATTTCTTACACCAGCACTCCAGAGATAGGTACCCAAACCTGTATCAGTCAGGTTTAAATCAGAGAAATAGAATCCATAGTAGTTATGTTTTAAGAGATTTATTGCAAGGAATTGGCTTTATCGACTCTGGGGACTGGCGAGGCAAGTCTAAAACCCATAGAGCCTTTTGTCAGGAAGGAGGCTGGAACTCTTGGGCACAGGCTGAAGCTGGTGTCCACAGTTGGAATTTCTTTTCTGGGAAACCTCAACTCTGCTTCCAAGGCCTGTTAACTGATTGAATCAGGCCTACCCAGATTGTCTGGGATAACCCCCCTTATTTATAGCAAATTAATTATGGACTTTAATTACAGCTACAAGACATCTTCACAGCAACACCTAGATTAGTGTTTGATTGCATGACTGGGGATTACAGCCAAGCCAAACTGACAGATAAACCTGATCATCAAAAGATGGTACCTAAATTCCCATTTGTCATTGCCCCCTTGTCAGCAATATGTCTTTTAAAGTCTCGAAGAGAAGGAACAAATGGCTGAACCACAAACAAGGTGGAAACATTTCCTCGATCCTCTAATCATGATATCATCAAAACCCTCACCACTAACACTAAGCAATATACTTAATGCAAATATACTTAAAGCAATTAGAAGACAACACAAGAGACTGTGTATTTAATGCTTATATTGTATGGACGTCTCATGTGAGTTCACAGGAGGAATTAAGTAGTGGTTAAGTTTAGAAGGGAAGGATTAATTGAGAAAGTAGTATATGAGCTGAGCAGGTAGAAGGAATATGACATGGCATAGCAAGCAAGGGAACAGCTTGGAAATGGAAACAATCATGGTACGTAGAAGAAACCCTGAGAAGACTCTGCTCACCCCCACTCTTCTTGTCAGGACAATTGAGATTGGTGGAACATATTATGGGGAACATTAAAACTTGTGCCATGGAATTTATATTTGAAGTAATATGTAATAAAGAATTGTGATGGACACACTCTGCAAAAAAGGTAGATCTGGCAGAGGTGGGCAGGATGGATGGGACGAGGACAAGGTTCTTATGACTGGGTTGGCATGATGATGGGTCAGGGACTAAGATGAAGGGAGTGGAGGTAAGAATACAGAACAGGAGACAGCTATGAGTGGCATTTTGAAACAAGAAACAAAGGGCATGTGATATTGTGAACACTTGAGATGAAGACTTGGCATGAGTGAAAACTGATACCAAATATTTTACATTGACTATACATTGGGTCAGAATTTTATACTGATATAATCAGGAGTTCACAAATTCTGCCTTGTCCATCCAGGCCTCCTGCTTCTGAGGCCACTAAGGAAGATCCTTGGAAAAAAGGCATGAGGAGGCAGAGTAATATTACTATTAGCAGGAGACTTCTGTTTGAAATTCTAGTGCAAAATAGCAGTAAGGTGGGTTGAACAACAGAGAACAGTTTGTAAGACACCGGAAGCAGCCTATATGCACCTTTGATCCAAAGCAGGCCAAACAGCTTGCTATTAAGTTCATAATAGCAGGGTAGGAGATCTTCCACTGATGGTGTGGAAAGACCAATTCAGAGTGTACCCAGTGCTGGGGGAAAAGTGCTGGTGGCTCCAGGCATAAATGAGGAGAAAGTATTCACAAAGGAGAGAAAGGAGAGTTGTACAGAGCAGCCCTGAGCCTTTATCCTTCTGGCCTGGTTTAATAAAGAGGGGAAAAAATTGCAGCCACAAAAGCAGTAAACATTATTCCATTTGAAGCTCTACTCCTAGAAAATGTGGCCAACTCATTTTCCTTGAACTTAACCAATCCCCATACTCTTTGGTGGATGGGATTTCTTGCCTTTCTTTCTGGGTCAGCCTTAAGAATGAGTAAGGCATAAGAGTGGCTGGAGAGCCTTCTTTCCCACTAAAGGACCATAATTTGAAGGCTGGCTAATTGTTAGTATATTCGTGCTGTTGACTGAGAAAGGGAACGGGGGAGGGAATTCTACCTGGAGTGAGGGGTTGGCATATTAGGTAGTTTCTATGCACAAGATCACATAGCGTTTTGAAACTGAATGATTGTCTAAGTGAGCGGACAGCTTTTAAAAGAACATGAGAACTGTTAACCACCTCTTGTCCTGAAGGTTCAGCAGGAGAAAATGGTTAATAGAACCCAAAGAGGGCAGTTGGCTCTTTGGAGGGAGCAGCCTGAAGAGAGCTATGGCTTTAGGCCACAGTCAACCCTGGTGGCTTAGTCTGCAGGGCACTGGGGGGATACAAACTCCCATTTCCTCTTCTCCCACCTTTGAATCTTTTGTTGATGTTTCCTTTGGCCAATGACAAACAACAACAACAAACCCTGTTCATGAAGTTCACATAAGTCAGTTTACCTGGGCACAAACTGAGCTGGAGGAAGGGGGAAGGAGGTTCTGGAGGGGCAGCCAGAGGTTTCCAACACAGGGCTAGGTTGTGAACTCAGTGGTGAGCTAGCTAATAGCCGGACATGAGGGAGGAGATGGTTCTTAGCTTATAAGAAGAGCGAGCCTGGTTGTAGAGATTTGGGATACAAGTGATGGAACGTTTAATCTCGAAGAAAAGACAGAATTTTTACTGTTTATTATATACCAGGAACAGTGCTAGGCATCTTCATATTTTAACTTCTATATTCTTTACAATAACTCTGTAAAAGACATATAACCATTCTGAGAAATTTGCTAGTTCCTGGGTCTCAAACTGGTCACTCAGGGGTAGAGCATCTGTATTTTCTTTGGCCTGCACAATGCTTTAAGTCAGAAGTTTTCATGTAAAAAATTATTTGCAAGCCTGCTCTACTCCTTTTTGTTTTACAAGCAAAAAAATTAAGGCATGGAGAAATTGGATGACTTGTTCAAAATTTCACAGCTAGTTAATGTCAAAGTCAGCCCGAGAACTTAGACCTTAGGCCTCTGCATCAAGCTATCTGTGAAATCTAAAAGTAGATTACCATGAATTTTACACTAATCAAGGCAGTGTGGTGCTGGCTTGAAAACAGACAAATACATCAAAAAACAGAACAAATCAGAATCCAGAAATAAGCCCACGCCTATAAGGTCAATTGATTTTCAACAAAGGTGCCAAGGCAATTCAATGAGGAGAAGAAAACCTTTTCAACAAATGGCGCTTGAACAACTGGGATAAACACATGGAAAAAAGTAATGTCTACCACTGCTTCTCATTACACACACAAATTAATTCAAGATGGGTCATGAGATATAAAAGCTGAAATTATAAAGCTTCTAGAAGAAAATATTGGAGCATATCTTTGTGACTTGTATTTCTTGGAGAGGACACACAATGCACTAACCTTAAAATAAAACGAGTATTTAAAGGAATGGATGTACTTACATGCAATAATGTGGAAGAGGGTCAGGGGTGCTTGGCATGGGAGCAGAAGGAAGTAGAGACATTGAAGAAGTGGCAGCAAACGATAAATAAAAGGCGTTGGCAGAAATCTGGTAAGAAGTTACGATATTCTGAATATTTCCTAAGGCTCTAATAACAGCCTATTTAATTTGGGTTTATAGAGTTTATTTGGAAACTTACTAAAAGCCTCTTCTCTTAGTAGGCGCCAATCAACTAATAACTCAAATTGCTGAAACTATTTCCTTTTGAAATTTTGAGCTCTCTCAGAAGCTCTGTCTAATCCTCTGGCGATGGCACTCTCTGAAGCTTACTATTTCTCTCCCTAGTCCGAGTCTTGCTGCGGTTTCTGGCCTTGGGCGTCAGACTCTGTTAAGGCAATAGCTCCACACAGCGTTGGTTTGAAACAACCCTGTGTTTATGATGCAGTGGGACCTGGACTCAAAATTACTCATAGTCCTTTCTCCTGATGGGGTCAGTTTGTGGGGTGCATGTGAGCATGAAGTTGAACAAGGTCGTTTTTCATTTCCCCTCGCCACTTGGATACCTGCTGTCTTCAGTTGCATAAGCAGAATTTGGTTTCCTAAGGGTAAAAGTTCCCTCTCTTCCCTCCTAAAATGTTAGTTTTAGCGAATTATTGTATCCTTCACTCCTTTGGGGCAGGTATTCATTTTTCTGTGTCATATACATAGTTAAGAGTAGAGTGCTTTTTGGATTATGGTGCTCAGCTTGTGAAAAAGTATACTAGTGAAAACTTCTTTATTTTTTGTTCTCTGCTGCTTCCAGAAGATACTGATATTTTTCAACAGAACAAATCTATCATTTCTACTTATTAGTCATCTTCTGTTTTCTTAATATAGTCTCTTGTTCTGATCCTAAATTTGCCCTTGCTCTCCTCTCCTCTTTAGAGGTTATCATTTCTGAGTTTATTATGCCCTGAAGATCTTTTCCATGTCTTTCATGCCCTGAAGATGAATGGATGTTTGAATTTGGGCAGTAAGATGATGATCGCCATCTAATCTCCTTTTCAACTTCCTTTCCTTTTTTAATTACTTCTTTGAAGATGAAACTTACCTTAGTTCTTTGAAGAAACTGGAGCAGACAAATGAGAGTTCAGCTCCTAGGGGAAAAGAATACATTCTGTATGTATGTAGGCACTCAGAACAAAAGCCTTGGCAAATGTTCCCACACAGCCTCATGCACAACTCACCTGGTGTCTTCACAAAACAAATCAAAGCCACGGTCATGTAAAATAAGTCTTCTGATGAAGAACTTAGAAGGTGTAGAACCAGCCATGTCACACTGCAGGACAGGTTGAAGAAAACATGAGGTGTATAGGGAAGGACTGCAGATCCAACACAGCGCCATTTAAATGCTGGAACTGTCTGTGGGCTAAGCTCTTGTGTCTGCTGAGGCTTGTGGCTTCTGTTTGAGCCCTTCTACACAGCCGCTGTTGCTGTTGTCATTTGAAGTCACGGAGCAGCTTACGTGCCACAAAACATGCAGACAACAGTTAAGAAGAGCTTGTGTACTACTTTGCAGACAAAATGAGGCCAAGCAGCCAATACAGCTGCTACCCACTCTCAGAACTTTGCCAGGCCCTGTCCTCCCTCATCAGAATCTGACTGGTTTTCCTGAGACACCGTAGGTTTTGGTGTTTCCTCGTCTTGATAAGGTGATAGGCTAGGCTTCTTTGTTATTGTACATTTATAAAAGTACAAATAGCACAGCACAGACAATTTGGAAAACAGGAAATGATTAATAAGCAAAAAATATCATCAGTGAGTGCTCAGTGAGGTATAGCTCTGTGGTGCTGGGCACTTTGGACACATTTTGCCATTTTGTCATGACAACTGCTGTGAGGTTTGGTATTACCTTGGTTTCATAGTTGGGGCTGAGAAAAATCAAATGACATGAATAAGATCTGCCACTGGTCAAGGCTGGCATCAAACACGAGTCTGTTGGACATGGAAGCACTTGTCCTTTCTGCTTCTGCCGGGTCTCCTCATGACTTATTGGTCCAAGAGTAAGTAAATGTCCCACCTTGAGCCAGGTTCTATGTTGAGGAGTGAGGACAGCTGGATATGTGACTCTGAGTTTCTAAGAATTCTAGCAAGGATGCATTTAATGTCCCTGAGCAGGGGGTGATGACATGAGGAAAGGAAAGTCTGGGGAAGATGAATGTCCCACCACTGTGCAGGCAGGGAAGACTTGGAGAGGGGTGACCAGAGGCAAGGGCCCTGGGCTGGGATGCCATTGTTGTGGTCTGGAGGTGACTCCATGAAGGTCTCAGCTAAACAGTGTTTCCCCATCTGCAGTTTTGCTTTCTCTTTAGAGGTCACTGCAGTTTTCACCAGGGTAAATCTTACTCTGAGGCATGCCATTCTGGATCTACTTTGGTTCAAATTTCTTTTTTTCCTGATGTGTTCTCTGGCCTCAGGGTGACTGCAGGTGAAATACAGTCCCTTAAATACTCTTTTTTTAAATTCCCTGATCCCAGTCATCCTTTAAGCCTGTTCAGTTCACTAATTAGAACACAGGAGAGTCCTGTTTTGCATAGGCTGAGCCCCAGTCCTCAGCCTGCTAAGCCCCTTGCAGTTGGGAGTGGGGGTACTGCTTATGGAGGTTATTTCTATTCAGGCTGAGACCTGGTATTTATCCTGCCTTGGAAATTGTGAAACAGAACTCAGCTCCTTTCACTGGGGTGCTGAGCCTCTGGCAGCCTCTCTGCTGTCCTCCGCCACTCTTCCTGGCATCACTGTGTAGAGTCAACCAGATGCTTCTGGGAGCCCTGGGCTACAGCAGGCTGATGGCATCTTGTCCTTATTTCTCTCCATCCTGGGCTATCATTTGGGAGCCCCATGTACCTGCAGAGAATCCCGCAGAGACGGAGGTCGTCTGTCAGCTGTCAGCCTGAAGCTGTACTTTTTCTGTCTGATTCCACCCATGCTCATTATTTACTGTTTAGCTGAGTGATATGTGGAAACTTTGAGATGTTGCAGAGATTCAGCCAAATCTTAACAAAATATCTAGGAGTTGCAGGTTCCCCACAGCTGTTTCTCTGCCTGGCATTGGTTAGAGCCCACCAACCCGAATATCTGTGTCTCAGAATAAACAAATGTTCCATTGACAGTGTTCTGTAAATTTGATAAAGTATGAAGGACAAGCCACACGGTGCATCTCGTCTTCACTCTTGTACAGCCTTCCTATTCTACCTCTGTCACTACTAATGTTTTATGGCGTTAACATTTATAACATTCCAAATATCTACTTGGAATCAGATACTTTAAATTGAGAAACAGCGAAATTTGAAGAGGAAAACCTTTTTGACAATATCCCTTTGAAGATGATTTGGGACAGCAAAGTGAAGCCATTAGTTTTTCCTGCACTTGGTGTTTACAAGTTGAGGAAACTTACAAGCCTCTTTTTTTTTTTTTTTTTTTTTTTTTTTTTGCAAGTAGCCTCTTCCTCGCCTTCATGGATTGGTTGCCTCCCCATATGACCACCCTCTGGTATTATCATAGGGTCTCGTGAAAGTGTGGGAATAAGGGATAATGCCCTGATTGATCAAATCCTGGAGACACTGAAAAAAATTCCATGTTTGACAGTTCCTTGCCCATTACATCATGAACTAAGACAGTGAAGTTAGCTCCCTCTAGAGGCGGCCACATGCAAATGTTGAGCAGTGGGGCGAACTGGGGATTGGAAGCTACTCGAATTGGATTCCTCATCCCCAGCTCCTTTGGGGGATCCCATGAGGATGTCCAATGGGCAAGGATTCAAAAAACAAGTCATCAGAGAGAAGGAGAAGTAAAGCTGAAAGAAAAACATGACTGATATGCACAGTCAGCCCATTGCAACAATTTAGGAAAAAGTGCCACTCATTCTCCACCAGATTCTAGAGTCAGGTTTTCCCCTCTCTGTCAATGCCTCCATTTGCAAAATTTACCCGGGGGTAGAAATTAAGTAGAAGTTTTTAGAAAACAATTATGTTTTTCTTATGGAAGTTTTCCTTGTTATTTGCTTTGAAATATGACTTCACTTCTTATCAATAGAACTTTAGTGCGGTTGGGCCATAGATAGGAAGGCCCCTCTACTTCTGGCCTCCAGGAGACCCAAAGTCGGATCATGGCTACCTTCCTGGCCACTGACCCCATACTGGGCTTCCAACAGGGATAGCAAATAGGTTTCATTTTATTTTTTGACTCTGTTGACTGGAAGTGGCTACCTGGGACGACACTGGAGGAAAATTCTGAAGCTCAGAGAGAATGGATCCCATAGTTGATATGAAATGCCTGTCGTAGGCACAGGTAGGGTAGTGATGGCATAGATCAAGCGTTTGTCATCCTAGAACATCTTGTCCGCCTTTCAAGTGACCTCTAGTGCATGCTACACCCAGTTCCACATCCAGACTCTTTATTCCGTTTGTCCACTAAACGTGCTGGGACCCCCCACCCCCTGTGTGGTGCTTATTAGGTATCAGGTACTGATCTAAGCATTTTATATACATTGACTCTTCACCGCAACCCTGTGGGGTTCTTTCATTACCTCTATTTTAAAGGTGAGGAAACGGAGGCACAGAAAGTTTAAGAAAATTGCCTGAAATCTCAATTGGTGAGTGTCAGACTCAGAATTTAAACCAGGTAGTGTGGCTCTAGAGTTCCTACATGTGACCACTATGCTTCTTTAATCAGGGCAGGAGGTATTCTGATCTCTCCACGGGACCTGTCCCCTCACACACGCACCAAAGAGCCAACCGTAACAACTCTCTCTTAGTCTCTCTTTCTCTTTCTTTTCCTCCCTCCCTTGTCTTTTTAGAGATAAGCAAAAAGACACAAACGACAAGTCATCTCAATAATTGATTTCATTTTTTTCTTATTAGAAATCCATTAACACTACTTTCTAAGGTTCATGTTGTTTTAATACTAAAGTACTTAATAGTATGTTTATAAATTATATAAGAGTAGAAGAGGCAATGGTCTAGGAAGGATGGATTCAGAGTCCTGGGTAGAAAGAGGAGAAAAAAAGAGGAGTAAGACAAAAAAGCAGAGTCAAAGTAACTGGGGAAAGAGTGGAACGTTACCATTTCTAGAACTGGAAAATGTAGGTCATAATATTAATTAATTCAGCAATCAAGTGTTTTGTATCTACCATGTATCAGGCATAGAGCTAAGAACTGGAAATAAAAAAGGTGATTAAGGCACAGTCCTTTTATCTAAGAGCTTTATGTTTACCACAGGGAAATATATATGTGGAAACAAACCAAACTTTATGAGTTAGACTCTCAGTCCTGGCTTCTCTCTACCCCTCACCCATTCTTCCCTGGGAGGAGTGACTTTTTCATTTGAAACTGCACGTGTGTGGTGTGTGGCTTCGCCCCTTCTAGGATCATCTTGGCATCTGTCTGCCTGGAAGGCCCATGCATTCTGATCTGCTCCCTGGTCCATGTCTAGGTTTACTGGTTTGGCCCTGCCCTTGTGAACTAGGCTGATAGTTCACAGCTCTTCCCATGACTCATTATGTAGGGTGTGTACGGTGACTTCTTGGGTGCAGTGTTCACAAGACCATTTTTTGCCCCACATCTAAGTCACATGTTCCAATCCAACTTTAAATAGTAGCAAAACTAATATTTTGGTGACCATTTGTACACCTCTTCCTAATTTTCAATTCTGTCTGAATTCAGAGAGGACTATTTCTTGGACATCCTCAAGCCTGAACAGTTCACATAATACTCCTGGGGTTTAATGAACCTCATCAGTCCCCCAACTCTTTTATAAAAATGAGCTGAGGAGAACGATCCAGTCCTGGCCCAGAATTGTCCTCATTGCCAAGGGAAAGCGAGTATTAATTGTGATTCATGGACTAATTGGCAATCAGTATCAGGATTACCAGAAATTCATCTGGAATGTTTTGCAAAACTTAAAAAAAATTATCTGTAGCATTTTTCACTGTTTTTAGTAGCTTGTCAACACCCTAGAAACTGAGGTTCTAGCTGACAAAACTCTGAGGGTGAGTGTGCACTGAATTAGGGTAATATGCAGAGAGTGGATACCAGGACACTTCATGAAGAAGGGAAGGGCTGTCATGGCTTTTCTCAATGACCTGCCTCTTCTTTGTAAGTTCACTTGCCATTCCAGAAATACTTGGGGCATCATTACCACTAAGAAGTCCACCCTGCTCCCCCTTTTTACTTCACAGCCCTCTGTGATGTAGTGCTGTGGCACAGTACCAGAATTGTGTGTTTTCTTGTCTATATTACTAGAGGGTAAACTCCCTAAGGGCAGGAATTGTGACATATTCACCTTTGGTTTGGCCCTCAAGATATGATTGTGGAAAGAAAGAAACGGTTATGCTTAGTTTGAATCATCCTCAGCTGGAATGAAAGGGGTATCTAAAGGAGATGGGAGCAAAAAAAAAAAAAAAAAAAAAAAAAAATGGTAACCAGAACTTTAGAGTTCAAAAGACAAAGGATAAAATTTACGTGGGATGAAATCAAAACCTAATTCATTTTCTTTTCCATTTTGGTCCTGGCATTTGATGTATTGAATACAATATTGCAGAATAAGACTGTGGCTAGTATGAACAAGTTAAAAACCCGGAGTGGTTATTAACTGACGCAATTCCAGCAACACTGTTAGCAGTGATGAAGCCAGGTGACTAAAGGTACCAAACAGGAACCTCCAAGAACACTAGCTCCAGGTTTGCATAGGGGAACATCGCTATGGATGCCGGGAACTTGAAAAAGCTTTGGAGGATGGATATCAGACCTGTAGAGAGGGATAAAAAGCAGGCTTTCTTAGCATGAAGAAAACAGGACTGGGTGATAATTCAATAATGACTCTAAGATAAATGTAAGTTTTATTCTGTGGAACTGCAGTTTGAGGCCATGATGTATACAAGTCTTGGTATGTTACTCTATACACCATTCTCAATGTTAACCATTGAGAGGGTTGAAGTGAAGTATTTTCACATCTATTTTGTAATACACATTATTGATTAAGCCAAAGGAGGGAATGGACACATGCAGTATATGGAATCTGATTTTGTGTGGAGGAGGTGAAATGATCGGTTGACAAGCCTGATTAGGGAAAGGACATGATTTAGCTTTGCTGCGGGGCTAACTGCGACCCAGACAGATGGTAAATGTTTGATGCAGGTAGTAAAAAGGATTAGGTGATTATGAAGACTTTAAAGGAAAAAAAATCACCCAAAATGAAAACAGAAAAATAATTGGAAAACTAATTTAAAAAACCCACCCAGAAGGCACAGTATGATGAACATATAAATAACAACATAGAAATTAATGTTTTTAATGGTCATCAATCGTAGCTTATGTCATCATAGATACTGTGAGTTTATTAAATCTTCACATCTTGAGAGTTATTTCCCTCCCCACCCCCACAAAAATCAATAATTTCAGCAACCCCAAAGTCCAGTTATCAGGAAGTGGAGCCCTCATTCCCAATTTGACTTACAGCCCCAAGCAGCCGCTATTTCTTTGGTTATACATTGTTGAAGCCTTTTTCCCTCCCTCTGACAGTGGTCCCCCATCACTGTCTCAGCCTGCTCCCTAGTGATAGTCAGCACGCGTTGAATGTGTGCAGTATCACAGACCTATGCTGAGCACGTGCGCTCGTGAGTGCTTTAGTCCTCATTTGTGCTTCGTTAATGCATTTTACAGATTCCGGAAAGTGAAGCTCAGAGAGTCTAAGAATTCTTTCAAGGAGAGAAAATTATCAAAACGCTGAGCTGGATTCCAAACTAAATCTATTTTTGTCTCAGAGTCTCTATTCCTAAACACCAAATATGCCACTCCCATACTTGACCTCACGTCAGCACTTAGCCTGGTTAGTTTATCTAACTACCTTCATCTGACCATAACTAGATTCCAGGGTAGCCAAAGGAGATGGGCAGGCACTGAGAGTGTCTGTTGCACTAAGCGTCTGGGCCAACACTTGGTATTATCAGGGTTTTTCTGTCTTGCCAATCTGTTGGGTGTAAAACAATATCTTACTGTGGTTTTAATTTTCATTTCTCTGATTACTAATGAAGTTAAGATCTCGAGGTGCATTTGTTGGCTATTTGTATTTCATTGGAAATGACTATTCTTGTCTTTTGCCCACTTTTTTTTTTTAAAGGTTCTTAGCTTCTTCTTATTCCTTTGTAGAAATTCTCTATATTCTGGGTAGGTGGCAGAGAAAGGCTGGCTGTTGATTGTTGATCATACCTATTTCCCTTCCATTCTGGGCATTCACCTAGACTATTTCCATCCTCCTTTGCAGTTTGATGTGGTTATATGACTGACTTCTGAAGAGTGGAATGTAAGAAGAAGCAAGGCACATCAGATTTCAGGGCTGTCCCAGAAAAGCCTTCCCTGTGATCTGCTAGCCTTTCTCTCCCTCCACCAGCCAGTTAGCTACTAATGATCAAGGGGATCTTGGAAGTCAAGTGTTGGAGATAACAGAGCCTCTTTTAGCCTGGAGTCCCAAATTGCTGAGTTAAGGAAAGCCTTCCCAAGCACAGACTAGAATGTAAATGAGCAAGAAATTAACTGCTTTTGTGTTATGCTACCTTGATTTCAAGATTTACCGGTTAAAGTAGTGGCTGATCTTTGTGGAGGATAAAAGATCTTTTACATGAGGTACAAATATCCTGGATTGAAACATGTGGCTTATGTGTACGGCAAAAAATGATCTTAGTAATATTGCACCTAAAAAGTCACCTTTTCTACTCAGTCATAGACAGAGCTAGAACACAACAGGCCTAGTTTATAAGGGCAGGGCCTGCCCCAGTAAACTTCCATGGACCAGAGTTCATGTCAGAGAGCATGCTTTTCCAGGCAGGCAGATGCCAAGAAGATCCTCGAAGGAGCTAAATCACACATATGCAGTTCCAAATTGAGAAGACACTCCCCCTCAAAGGAGTGGGCAGTGGGCAGAAACCAGGACCAAGAGTGTAGCTGATGGAAATCTGTCTTCTTGGAACCTGGAACCTGGAAAGGAGTCCTCCTCATGAATCATGGGTCTTGCAAGACTGCAGGTACCATTGTGATTGTAGAGAGTGTGTTTGACCAAGTAGCTAGTGGGAGTTCAACTTCTCATTTTAAAAAGGTCTCGAGTAATTTTTTATTATCCTTCATCCTTATACGAGAGGGAAGATGTTGATGGGCTGCATGCAGTGCAAGGCTGAATGTTTGCAATATAGAAGAAGCAGAAAAAGAGGCAGGAAGGATGGGAGAAGGTCCTGCTTAACAAGCACTGTAGTGAAGACAGTCACCTCAGAATACAAAGTACCTTTACATTGATGAATTTTTCGAGCAATCTGAGCCTACATCATTTTAATTTGGGTGAGTTCTCCACTGAACTCTCTCTTTCTGAGGTTATCTAAAGCATTTAAAGATCAACCACAGAAGGAAAGTAAATACCTATTATTTTTGAGAGCAGGGCATTATTAAACTGAGGTCATAAATGACAGTAGGAGTTGAGAGTACAGGCTTTGAACTCATGCATAACTGGGTTCAGATTCCACTTTGTCACTTACTAGTTGAGTGACCTTCAGAAAGTTACTTAATTACTTTCAGCCTCAGTTTCCACATCGGTAAAATGAGAATACCATGGCACGTACATGATGCAATTGTTGTAAAACCCAAATGAGATTTACAAAGTCCAGTGCTTTTAGCACAGTATCCAGACGTGGTAAGGACTTAATAAATGGTGGCTAGTATTACTTTCAGTCACAGGTCAGCTCAAATGAGATAACATATATGAAACATACTTTGTAATGGAAATAATCTGGCTCTGTGCTCCTGGATAACTTTTTTCTGACTCCTGAAAGCACTTTTCACTCTTTCACATTAAAGTTGTTATATTGGCCTTGCTTTACCAGCCAGTGGGTCCTGGGACTCTGATGCAGGCTGTGGTTCAAGGGGAAGAGCAGGTCTAAGCAGGACTCAGCTGTAGGGCAGGGTCCGCAAGGACTGTGGAGAACAACTAGCGGAGAAGGGCAGAAAGGGGTGAAAACAGGCACTAGAATTAATGATGCTATATAAGTGACTGCACTGCAGGATGATCTGGAGTTGCCTTTAGTAGGGACCGAAAAGAACTTGTAGGGAGTTTGAGCTATCAGTGAAAAGAGCTCGGATCCCTAATTTGGGGCATGAACAGAAAAGGAACTCTACTACACCTTTTGTCTACTTGCTTCCTTCTAACACCACACATTCCAGCTAGGGTCTGAATTGGGGCCATGATTATAAATATTATTCTTTATTTTATCCCTGGAATCCAGCCCAGTGCTAAGGAAATGGTGATTCACAGTACATGCAAACTGAACGCATTAAGTTAAACATGTAAGAGGTCACGTGTTCACTTTGGTTAGACCCCTTGTTTCCTAGACATGCATAGAGCAGCTCTGAATTGCCTGAGCAGAGGCAACAGCAAAAAGCACAAGATCATAGAGATCTGTCATTTCAACCGTCAAATGGCCATAGTGAGAAAAGAGCTATTCTAAAGTTGAATTGGCTACCAGACAAGAGAGTGAGCTGCAGACGGAGGGTGCAAGGGAGCTGGAGGTAGGGTGGGCATCAAGCAGAAGCTGCAGGACCATCTGAGGGTGATGCAGTACAGGGATGCGTGCACTGGGTCGGGGTTGGACCGTATCATCATCCCCACACTTGGCTAAATCAGAACTACCTGTGGATGGGAGTTTTAAAAAAACTCATTTCTAGGCCCTTTTCCCAGAAATTTTAATTTAATACAACTCAGTTGGGTTCAGACATCTGTTGAGCTTTACTTAACATACAATAAGGGCACCCATTTAAAGTGCACTTTGATGAGTTTTGACATGATTATATCCATCATAATTAAGACAAAACATTTACGTAGCTCTAAAAATTTACCTTGGACTCTCTGTGGTCAGTTGTCCCCCTCCCAATTCCAGGCCTTCACTGATCTGCTTTTGGTCACTGTAAATGAGTTTGGCTTGCTCTGGAATTTGATAGATGGCATCTATAGTATGAACTGTTATGCATCCGGCTTCTTTCCTTCAGTGTAATATTTTTGAGTTTCATCCAAACTTCCAGGTGCATCAGTAGTTTGTTCTTTTTACTGCTGTGTAATAGTCTACTGTATGGGTATCCCACAGTTTGTTTATTCCTTCACTCTTGGATGGGCATATGGATCATATTAAATTTTTGCCTATTATGAATAAAACTGCTATGAATTTTTATATGCGAGTCTTTGTGTGGACATTTTCATTTCACTTAGTTAAATACCCAGGACTGGAATTGTTACATTGTATGGTAATATCTATTTAACTTTTTCCAAAGTAGTTGCACCAGTTTATGATTCCTGCCAACAATGTGTGGCAATTCCAGTTGCTTCACATTCTTGGCAATACTTGGCTTTGTCAGTCTTTCTAATGTTATCTATTCAATGAAGCATGTAGTGTGGTTTTAATTTGTTTTCTTTATGACTAAAGATGTTGAACATCTTATTGTGTGCTTATGGACCATTTGTATATCTTCTTTTCTGATGTGTCTATTTAATTTTTTGCCCATTTTTTTTTATTGAGTTGTCTTCCTGTTAAGTTTTAAATGTTCTTTATATATTCCAGATACAAATCCTTTGTCAAATATAGGTGCTAGTAATATTTATCCCAGTCTTCCCTGTGAAATTTTCTTAACAGCTTATGTTGTGGGTTGAATCATGTCCTCCCCAAATTCATATTTTTTTTTTTTTGGAAGGGAGGTAATTAGGTTTGTTTATTTATTTATTTAAATAGAGATACTGGGGATTGAACCTAAGATCTCATGCATGCTAAGCATGCACTCTACCATTGAACTATTCCCTCTCCCCTGCCAAATCACATCTTGAGTTAACTCCTAGTACCTCAGAGTGTGACAGTATTGAGAGATGGAATCTTTAAAGAGGAAATTAAGTTAAAATAAGGCGTTTAGGGTGGTTCCTGATAGAATCTGACTGATGTCCCTTTGAAAAGAGGAAATCCATACGTGCAGGGAGACACCAGGGACATGAGAGCATGAAAGACTGTATTAGGGCCTAGCAAGAAAGCAGCCTTCTGCCAGGCAAGGAGAGCGGGCTCAGAAGAAAGCAAATGTGCCCGCTTCTCGATCTCGGCCTTCTAACTTCCAGAACTGTGAAAAAATAAATTTCTGTTGTTTCAGCCCTCCAGTCTATGGTGTTTTGTCATGCAGTTCTAACAAACTAATATAGTATCTTTCAAAGAGTAAACGTTTTTAATTTTGATGAAGTCCAGTTGATCACATTTTTCCTTTATGGCTTGTGTTTGTTGCACCTTATCTGAGAAATCTTTCCCCCTACTAAGTTTGCTAAGATTTTTCTCTTGTGTTGTTTTCTGAACATTTCATACTTTCAACTTCTGCATTTTAGTTTCCTAATTCATTTCAAGTTAATTTTTGTATATGGTGTGAGATAAAGTTGGGGTTTGTTTTTTGTTTCGAGTGGATATCCAGTTGTTTCAGCACCATTTATGGCAAAGACTACCCTTTCCCTGTTCAATTACTTTGGAAATCAATTGACTGTACACATGTAGATCTACCTCTTGGCTCTCTGTTCTGTTCCACTGGTCTATACCCAAGTGTCTATTTTTTAATAGCCATAGGTGATTCTAATGCACAACCAAGTTTCGGAACCTCTGGGATGGATGGTCTCTAAGAAGCCTAACTCTAATTCTATGAGAGCTCTCTTCACAAGTTACCACCTCTGTAAATCAACACTAGAAGGCAGGGAGTGATCAGATAGATGATCTCCAAGAAACCTAGCGTATTTGTCCTCTCCCTTGGCACTTGAAGTCACTCAGAACTCAAAACAGGTATGGATTAAAAGAGATTCTCATGGAAAGAAATGTTGCCTAATGGTTGAAAGTCAAATTGGGAGTACTTTTTCTCAGGAGCATCTGTTAAATGGCATTAACATTCATTCATAAGCATCTGTTAAATTGTGCAATGTCAATACAAGCTAAAATGGATATTGCTTAGACATAGAAAGATTTTTTTTCCCACTTAATGTAAGAAGAGGAACAAAAGATGTCCTGGGGATGGAGTCAGATAAACAGATGAAGTAGGAGAAACCCTAGCTCAGTGCTTAACATAAGGTATACTCATAATGGATATGGTGTCCCCAGAGCCTAGAATAGTACCCAACACATATTCAATGCTGGCTGGTTGAATGAATGTGCAAAGGAAACAGAGACAAATTTGTAACAGAATCAGGGAAGTGAAGCATCCGGTTAATGACAAAAATAAATAAAAGGTAGTAAGTTAATGATGTAGTTAAGAGCAAAATCATTTGAGTCAGAAGATTCTAGGTTCAAATCCAGACTCGAAATACCAACGGTAGCCTTGGAAAGGTATTTAACTTTTCTAAGCATTGATTTCTTCTTCTGTAAACATAGGATAATGAACATCACTCATCATTGTAAACATTAAATGAACTGAGAATTATTTATTTATTGTTTCTCTTTCTAGCTGTAAATTCCACTCCTTAAGGATAAAGACTGTCTTATTATGACCTTATTTTGGAGCATATAAAAGTGCTAGACATTTACTCCATAAATATTTGATGAATGAGTGACAACATATAAAATACTTAATACCTTGTATGTAATATGCCCATAGTTAATAATAGCCATGATATTTTTATTCTTATTCCATCTTAGGAAGGACAATGATATAGTCAGCTAATTCCCTATTGATGATAGCAGCTATCTGTTAGAAAAACAATCAATTCAGTTAGGACTGTTATAGTTAATGTAGGTACAATTCATTACTGGCCCATCCCTTGATGGATATTCATAGGGTCACAGGCTGTAACCATGTCATAATTAATTTTCCATGCTAATGTTTGAAATGGTCAATTATTGGTCCAAATGACATTTCTTTCAACAGGACACATTTCCATGGATGGCTGAACACCGATGAATGCATTCCAAATAGAATTAGTACATCTTGGTTGTCTCTGTTATGAAATGTGCACAAAGGCAGACATCAGACTCTCTTCCCTAATGTATGTATGGTGCTGGTTTCCACAGTCATTAACCAAATTTAGAGTAAACAGCCCATTCCAAAATGCTAATTGGAAAGAAGGCTGCTTGTGATTGATAGCCATTGAATTCTGAAGCCTGGGCAAGTCCTTGCACAATCTTGGTTCTGGCTTTGTGATTGTTTATTAGCTCCTAAATAGTCAGACTAGAGATGGCACTCAGAGGCTTTGTGAACTCATTTTACTCTTACCTGAGGTCACAAAGAAGAGCCAGTCTGTATGTTTTCTTTGACAAGGGACCACAAACACATTTTCAGAGAAATCAAAATATTGGCGTTCCATTCATTTTTTTTAAGTTAAATATTCAAAGATTAGCAATCCAAGTAGGGCCAAAATGTCAAATTTCATTATTCCAGCAATTCACCATTTAGCATTTGCTAACACATACAATCCTTTTGAAAGAGTAGGACTGCCTTGCTGATTGAGTGGTGCTGGATAGAGCAGACCCAGAGAACTGGTTGAATAGGTCCAAATGCTGTAATGTCAGGGCTGATGGAAGAACTCAGTAAAAACCTCAACCTGCTCTCTTCCCTTTCTCTCATCTACTCTTCTTAGTTTGGCTCAAGCACCAGAAATTCCTGCCTTTATGCTCACCTTGACCTCAAGCTATTGAAATCTCCTATTAAAATATAAATATATTATCTTAAAGAAGAGGCTGATATTTTTTCATATCACCAATCCTTTAATCACTCATAACACAATTTAGTTTCTTAAAAAGGCATAGGCTTTGAAACCAGAAAGATTTGGGTTCAGATGCTAATTTTTCTACTTTCAAACTGGACATATTATCAATAGATTCACATTTTGACCTGACAAAAATACTGAAATTGAGCTATTCCTGAAAGAAAATACTTAAGTTTTTACTGAGTGATCAAAGAGTCTTTTGATTACTGATTCCAAAAGCTGTTTGTACCTCATACCAGGGAACATTTGGGAGTCCTTGAAAATTTGAAACATACCCTTCAGTAGCCCCTAAAGAACTGCCTTCATGAAGCTGTGTTCTCATGTTATATTTTTGGTTCGTGTGGTATAGTACATACTAAAGTTGGCTGTTAGTTTGGCTTGGGAAAACATTATCTGCCGTGTTACTTCCTGTTTCCTGTAAGGCATCCACATAAAAAATGTCTTTCAGAATCCAGTACAAGAAAAATTATGTTTCTTCTAAAGAAAAGGTGTACTTAATTTCTCCTGATACTGAGAAATGCGTACTTGCTTTTCATTTGGCTTCCAGGGATCTTAGAGACAAACTTAAAGGTCAGTTCTATGACAAACATATTTGTGTTCCTTACTTGGTCTTAACATCTCCCCTCTTGTTTTTACTGTTTACTTGAATTATTTCTTTTCCTATCTTGTAATTGTATCTTTTGAATTCTAGTTATAAACAATAAATAAGTATATATACAAATAAGTGAATAAATATAGTAAATGGATTATATTTCATCCTGTGTATTAGAATTTTTAAAAATCTTATAGCACTTAGAGAAGATGGCTGTCAAGCAAGGTGTATTAGTTATCTATTGCTGTATAACAAACCACTCCAGCATGTGGTGACTTGAAATGTTACTGCTTGTGAGTCTGTGCATTATCCAAGTAGTTCTGCAGTCAGCTAATGGATCAGCTAAAGTTTGATGGTCTAGGATGACCTCTTTCATGTGACTGGCAGTTGTCAGGCTGGTTGGGCTAGTGGACCTCAGTTGGGTGACCTCTCTCAGCTCTACTTGATCTCTTATCCTCCAGGAAAATAGTGTGGACTTCTTCACGGGTAGTCTCAGGGCAGCAGGAGAGGATAAGTGACATTAAGCAAGCACTTTTCCTGCCTCTGCCTATGTCACATTTGCTGATACCCTTTGGCCAAAGCCAATTACAGTGAAGGTTAGATTTAAGGGGTGGAGAAATAGATTCTGCTTCTTTGTGGGAGGAATGGCAGCATCACATTGCAAAGGAGCATGAATACAGAGATGAAAATAATTTGTGGCCAAATGCAATTCACCGCACAAAGTCAAGATTAAATAAAGAGGAATAGGTCTTTAATAAAGGATAAATGGGGGGAAAGAAAGAACAAATGAGAATCAATCATTATTGTTTACTGAACACAGACTAAGTACAAGGTAGTATTTATAGAGCATTAGGTTTAGGGGAAGGAGTTTTTTTCAACTACAGAATTTGAGAATCAATGACAGAGGATTTTCCCTGACATTGTCTGGGCAAGATTCCATGTACTTGCTTTACAAATTCATCAACTGCAGTTTCCCATTCTCTGTCTCAAGATGGGTCTTGGCATCTGGGCAACTGAGAGATACTAGAAGGGTAAATAGTTGGACTAACAGACTCAGAATACTATAGGTATGAGGAATATGTTATGATTAATGAAAGTTGCAGCTGTAATTTTGCTTTGTGGATGATTGAAGGATCTGCCAATCTAGAGATACAGGAAATTAAAATTTACCACAGTTTATGGTCTTATCCCCTTTTGTTTATTACGGATCAAGGAGTTATAGGATCTCACAACTGGAAAGAGCATTAGGTCATAGAGTCATGATCTGTTGCCTATTTGGCTGACAACCACTTAAGTACCTGTTTCTTCTAGGTGGACCGCATGGTCCTGATTCAGCTGTCTCTCCCTGACTTTGAACCCATGTACTACCACTGCTTCCAGACTATTTTGGGGACTTTTGCTCCTATTGAATGGAATGGTCTTGGGCTGGTCAGGTCTTAGTGAAAGAGGGAGGAGTTTGGGAGGGAAAGAAGGATAATCTTTCCATCGACGCCTGGGTCAGTCAAGGAGAACTTTAGATTCTGATCCAATATTTATCAGACACTCTGTACCAGAAACTATGCCAGATGATTCCACATATCTTCCAGTTTAACCCCAAAGAATCTCTGGCCAAGATCAAGTGGAAATTTCAGAGACTTAAGACAGAGCTTTTCACTCTCAAACTGCCCATACAAGGGAAAAAAGTACATTGAAAAATCAGTTTCACCCAACACTTCACATTTTTTTTAAATGATTAAAAATACAACCATTTCTCTTCAAACACTTTGAATTCCCTCTTTTGAGGTGGTGTGGGGAGGTCTTTGCACTGTACCGCAGGGCAGGGAGGGAAGATGGATGTAAACTGGGTATAAACTATGATAACTGTGACCCAGGCTTCTTTAGGCTGTCCTCCATGTGCATGAACAGAATGTAAGCTAGGCTATTCATTCAGACACAGAAACCTTGATGGATAAATATTCAAAATTCATTGACGAATTTCACAGCCTCTTTCAAAGATAAGTGCCAAGCCCTTTCCTTAATTAGACTCTGAACAAAATAAGATATGCAGAAGAAGAGAATGAATTTTTGAATTTCTATTCACTCTCATCCTTTCTTCTGATTACACAAAGCATCTTTTATATAGGAAATCCAGAGACAATTTTCTGCTTGAGAATGAGGGCAGACTTTCTTTTGCAAGTCACTAGCACAGTCGTTATGTCATTAGGTAGAGACAAAATGACATTGTGTCGCAACGCACCTCTTTACTCCATGTCTGAGAAGTTTTAAGTCTCATATCAGCTTCAGAAATTTAAAAAGGGAGCCATGTTCACTTGGATAGACTTCACGAGTTTTAGGGAGGAATTGCCAATGATGGGGATTAATATAGGCCAAAAAAGAGAAGAGACCTTGTAAGTACTGACAAATAAAAGAAAGTTCTCTAGAATGAAGTCCTCTAATAGCCCATTGAGTAAGTAATGGAGCAAAGGATCAATGGCTCCCGTAACCATCCATTGCTGCTCTGGTTCCCGATAATGGGGCGGAAGAGGGACATGTGAACAAAATGTTAGAGAATCTTGATTAGAGCGCCTACAGCAAGTCAGAAAGAGATATAAAGCAGCAAAAATGGCCTGATACAGGAAACAACTGGGCAAGAAATATAAATAAATAGATGTTGGGAATAGGCAAGGAATATAGAAGTCTTCGGGAAAACTGAAGTTACTTTTTTGACTATACTCCAGGTATGTCTGTGCACGATGAGGACCATCAATACTTGAAGGAAGAAGGGAAGTGATGTTAAGTCACCTTAAACATGTTAGCAAGCAGAAAATGTCAAGCAAAGAGGAAAAACACAGGCAGTAAACTGGAAGTGAAGCCAAGAACCCAGATGGGCACTCTGGTGGGTCATAAGTGGACAGCAGAGCAGGCGGAAAATAGGAAAAATGATTTGAGTTTCAAAACAGTTTGGGGAGAGAAGACGGTTAAAGGCCAGTTTGAGAAAGAAGACCATTGTAATAGCTGGTAATTATTGAGTGCCTACTGTGGGCTAGGTTCTGTCTTAAGCAATGTACACTCAATTATTCCGCATAATACCTTGAGGTAGCTATAATCATGATCCCCTGTTTACAGTCCAGGAAACTCAGATGGAGTGAGGGTGAGTAATGTGCCAAGGTTACATGGCTAGCTGGGGGCAGAAGCAGGATAAGCCTGGTTCTGGAGTCTGTGTGCTGCCCCACTAAACCACACTGCTACTGTCACCGTGTTCCTGATTGCCATGCTCTTCATTTCTGTATGGCCCTACCACTCATGTGAGCCAGGGACTTGTCCTGTAAGCAACCTCATACCATTGGACAGATATCATGTGACACCTAATACTTTATCATTTGTTTTATAAGCTTTAGAGAAACTGCCCAAGCCGGTGTTGGATTTGTCCATATCGTGTTACCAGAACTGAAGGAGAACTGGGAGCAGCTTGGTTATCTTATTTTTGATTTACTCTGTCCATTTAGCTTGGTTTTGAAATGATCGTTAATTGACTATGGCCTTGATCCTTAGCATTCAGAAACCCGTAAACTACCTCTGGGTGACCGATAATAGGAGCACTTAAATAACACCCTAAGGATTTTTTAAAGAAGGATTTGATTAATTACTTTGCAAAGCAGAATAACAGCCCTGGATACCTATTTCATTCATGAGGGTTTTTTTTTTTTTAATTTAAGTGCAGTCAATTACAGTGTGTCAATTTCTGATGTGCCTCGCTCATTAGGTTTATCAGCACTTGTGAGAGTGCTTGTGAAGTAGAGCCCCCCACCACAAATGAGGGGGCCATTGTGGGGAGGAGGAGTAAGTTGAGACCTGTGAGGCCAGGGCTTGGGAACCAGCATGGTGGTTCCACCTTTTTCCTCCAGAAAGGTCATGCCCAGATCCCCATGTCAAAGGGCGGCAGTGTGTTCATGTCATCCCTATGCTTTGGTCAGCACCTGTGGCTTCCAGTCAAGGAGGCTGGAGTCCTTGAGCAGCACAGTATAAGGCTGCCCACTTGGGTTTATGCGGAGGCCAAGCCAATCCATTGTGTAAAGGGACAGGGTCTACTCTTGTAGGCAGGAAATAGATGGAGTTTGAGGGATACAGCCTGCTACAAGATGTCCAGCTGAAAGACAAGACACATACATTCTAAAATCAGAGCTGGATTTGAATTCCAGCTTTACTCTTTATTAGCAAACAGCTTAGCTGCTTACAGCCTCAATTTTCACATCTCTAAAATAGGCGTAATAATGTCTGTGTTGAAGAGATGTCATGAATATTTAAAAAAGAGATGATACGTGTAAAGCAATCCATTCCTGATACACAGAAGATGCTCAGTAGGCTAGCTATTGTTACTCTCATGGTGATGACGATAATGATAATGATGTTGATCATTATGATTCAGAACTGTGTACCATTCTTAGTGAAAAGCATGGTGCAAACCAGGAATAGAAGTGGGATAGCAGTGGAGGAGGGTGTGCATAAACCCAGCTGTTCTACTTGGGTACCCAGGGAGGGATACAGGAAGGAGGTCAGCCTGGAAGACAGCCCAGTATTCAAATTGTAGGCCCTGCACATCCAGCTCAGGGCAACAGATTAATTTTTGCCTTACATTTCTCTGTATCATGCATAGTAGAGGCTCTTCTCTGTATGGTAATATTGGGTCTGGTTCTCATCTGTTCAGAAATGGACAGGCACGGGCTGCAGGTGGCAGGGCCTTAGCATCCACAGTCGCTCAAGGTGGGGCTGGGAGCCGGCACCGACTGGAAGATTTGCCCGTCCCCTCTCCTTACAAGGCAGGCCCTCCACTAAAGAACTTGCTTTCATTTAATAAGTAATGAAGAACAGTATCTCAAGTAGCATCTCTTACATGGCACCGTCTTTTAAATAACTCAAAGGACTCACTGAAGGTTGTATGCTGGTCTGAGATAGTTGCCAGCAGCAGGCTTGTATATCTTATCACTTCCTTGGTTCACAAACAGAAGTTCCTCTTAAGGATGGACGTAAACATGGATGTAAAAAGACAGACTGTTACCAGAGGGAAACAGTGGAAGGAAAAAAAAGAGAGATGACTTGTATGATGCTCTGGGTAAAAATGTGGCTAATTAAGTAATAATAGTTATAACAATGATAGTACCATATATTTTTCAACGCTAAGAAACCATGGATTGTGAGGTTCCCTAGAAGTTGAAGAACAGCTTGTTTTAGAGATGGCTGGTGAAGGAGATATATACACACACACATACACACATATATATACACATACACACACATGTATATGCGTATGTGTATATTATATATATATGTTTCAGAAGCAGTAGAAGGAAACAGGTCTATCTTAGTGAATACGGTGGCTTATCTTTTTTGAGCATTTAATAGGCTCCAGGCACTTTACATAACTCATTTAATTATCGCAATAACTCTGAGTGCCTACTATTATTATTCACACTTTAATGATGAAGAAGCAGTGGCTTCAAGTGTGTATCAGTTAAGGTTATGATAGATAGATTAGGTAGATAAAGCCTGAAATCTCGAGGTTTCTTCTGATCGAATTTTACTTATCATTCATTATAAAGTTCAGTATGGGGGAAGGAAGGTGGTGCGGAGGGGTGCTGGTAGTAGGGGACCCTGCAGTCATTCAGAGATCTAGGCTGCAACATCTGCAACACGTGGGTGGCATGGTGGCCCTCCCTGGGTATCAGTATTCTGGCAGAGATGGGGAAAGAGAGTGCGGCAGGAGATTTTACGGGCCGGGACAGGGAGTAGCATCTCACCGGTGAGGCTCTTTTGCATGGCCCTGTCTAGGTTTAATAAAGGCTCAAAAAGCAGCTGCCTCCCAACAGCAGCTCTGCTGTATGGAAGAACAGGATACACTTTTGATGGACAGCAGCCATCCCTGCCACAGGATCGTTAGGTAGACTGTGAAAGGTCACACAATTAGCAAGTGACAGGGCCAGGATCTAAACCCTCCTCTGTCTGAGATCAGAATCTGCATTCTTTGTATTCGGCTGCATGAGGGTGAGAATAGTTAATACAGAGAGCAGCATGTGGGGCTTTTTAAGTTGCCTTTATTCTCAGCCACAACTTGAGGCGCTCAGAGAAAAACACTCTGCCCTGCTGCCTCTTTCTTAAGAAGATAAAATTGCCTGGATGATGCATTGTTTTCTGTTGTTTTTTTTTTTTGTAGTGACTCACCCAAGATTGGTTTAAGTTCAGCAAATTGCATCATCTCATGAAACAGAGTGACATCTTTGAAGCCAGAGCTTGGTCCTTCTCGAAGTGACACACGGGAAATGTAAAATGAGCCTGGCTTTCTAAAGTAGCTGAGAAAACAATTTAAATAGCAATGACAACACAAAGTTAAATGAAATTTTTATTGAGGCATACACTATTAGTCATTGCCACCCTTGTTACTTGAGGTTCAGTGAATTCTGTGCAGATATTCTTCAGACTGATTCATGGGACTGTGTTCTGAGTGAATTTTTCATGTATTACTTTGGCAAATATGGTACTAGGAACACTGATGTTAGCAGTAAACACTGAGTGACTACTCTGCACCAGAATCATACCAAATTGCTTCTCATACATTATCCCATTTAATACTTTATAAACTATGGTAAATTCTGTCTCAATTAAACTGCTTTACTTTTTTAAAAAAATTATTGAAGTATAGTCAGTTTACGATGTATTAATTTCTGGCGTGCAGCCTAGTGATTCAGTTATACGTATGTATAAAGTACTTTATGAGCTAGGTGGTGGTGTTATTATTATTTCCATTTTGCAGATGAAGAAACTGAGGCCAATACTGTAAAACAACTTGCCTAAGGTCACAGATTAGGAGATGGAATGAATATATGTATATTCATGTATAACTGAAAAATTGTGCTCTACACTGGAAACTGATATAACATTGTAAACTGACCATAACACAATTAAAAAAAATTAGGAGATGGGACCAAGGTATGAACTGAGATGGTGTGGCCATACAGTCTATGCTGTAAGTCACTACTCAGGGTCCCACCTGCCGCTGGTGTACCATACAGAATAAGCAAGATGAAGAGATGGGAGAATGGGAGAACTAACAACAGAGAGCCTACTAGTTTCCAGGCATTTTGTACATGTAAACAGGGATCTTGTGTACTCTATAGTCTCACAGTCTGTTTCAACCCTATTTCCAATGATTTTCAAAATTTAGACCTTCACAAACTTCCATGAGAAATCAGGTAAGCCCATGAATTTATTTGGCCAGAGAAAGCAATTATAATGCAAGTGAAAAACCCACCTCTAAGAGCTCTTTGGTCCACCCCACCTCCTACCCCATCTTGTCATTCAGCAGCACTGGGCCTTTCTTCTGCTTGAACTCTGGGTACCACAGCTTTATCAAGCGGCATCTTCTCAACGTAGCAGTCCTCTTCCTACACTGTGCTTCTATCTCTTACCAGCTGCTAAAAAGATAAAATTTTCTCCAAATCCTAACATATACGTAATCTCATTTGATTCTAATGACTCCATAAGGGGTAGGAATTATTCTCTCTGTCGATAAGGGAACTGAAATTCAGTGAAGTTAAAGAACCTGCCTCCAATCTCACAGCTACTGAGTAACCAAGTGGCAGCTTGAATTCTGATCTCTCTGACTTCAAATTCAGGACTCTTCCTTCCACCATCCCTTCAATATTTGGATCTAGAACCTGGCTTGAACTTAGAGCAGAACAAACACTGGGGGCCAGTCTTGGTTAGGACTGGACCAGATTCTCTGGAAGTCAGCCAGGTAGGTCAGTCAAGGACAGAAACAACTCAACTGAAGAAGAGAACACATTACTCTCAACTAAGGAAGTTTGGGAGTCAGAAAAGGGTCAGTAAAGAGTAGCAGTAAAGGCAGAGAGAAATCTTGGGGAAAAAGTTGGACAGAAATATCAGTCAATGCTTGGAAGAAGGAAAGTGTTGAGTGACTTTCTAGTTTTTAGAGGTTTTAATCTTAGGCCAGGCCTCAGTCTTACCTGTGTAGAGTAATTAAAACTCTGATACAGAGTCCACAGTCTTACTGGTTTGAAGTAATTACAGTTGTTCTGGGAAATCCCAGAAAAAACAACAACAGCAATGGAGCCAGAGAAATGAAGTGCAAAATTCTGTAAAAATACTTTGTCAAAATCTCCAGCAGGTGCCTGAAACTTGTAAGCTTGGGGCAGACTCCAGGAATCCCAGTTCATTAGGAAAGGGCTGAACTGAGATTTGAGATGCCGAGGAGACAACCATTTGCACACAACCCAAGTATTCTTCCTGCTTAAAAACAGATCAACGCTCTTTGCAGGAAAACTGCAGAATCTCTACAACATATCATTACTAATATCCATATTATAATCCAAAATTAGTGGACATATGAAGAAACAGGAGAAAATGTGATTCATTCTGTAATGGAAAGAAAATCAGTGGAGACTGACACCAAGATGACCCAGATGTTGTAATCAGTAGACAAGGGTTTCAGATCAGCTATAATATAATAAATACGCTCAAGGTTGAAAGGAAACCAGGTGCCTGTGGAAGAGACAGAAAACAGAAATGATAAATTTCTGTTTAGAATTAGAGTAGTTTTCTGCAGAGAAATAGAACTTATAAAAAAGAAACAATTCTAGGATGCAAAAATGAAATTTTAAAAATGGCTGTACTTCACAGCAGGATGGACATGACAGAAGCATCAATGAACTTGAAGAAAGATGAACAGAAATTATCTAATTTGAAGAACAGAGAGAAAAATTATTTTAAAAATATCTAACATATGTGTAATTGGCGTCCCAGAGAGAGAGAATGGGGCAGAAAAAATATTTGAAGAAACAGTGACTAAAATTTTCCCCAGTATAGTGAAAGATAACCATCACCTTCTCAGTGAGGCCTTCTCAGATCACCTTTTTCAAATTAAAACCTCTTTTCCCTCCCATATTTCATATCATCCTTTCTGCTTTACTTTTTTCCATATCACTTGTCTCCATCTAATATACTAGATACAGTACAGGATTTCAGTTCCATGAGGACAAGCATTTTTTGTACTTTGTCATTGCTGTATCCTGAGTGTCTAGAACAACAGCCATCATATGGTAGGAGTCAATAAAAATGTGCTGAAAGTTGAAAAATGATAAACTTCACTTGCATTTCCAACTTAGAATACAAAACTTCTAAGCATCGTCCCTGAGTATATGTTGGTTATGCTCAGATGGCATTCAGTCTGTGAGTGAGACATGGAAAGGGAGCACAGATAGCATTGTTTCTCTGTGGTTTCCCAAGCTGCTTTTTAGAGCTCATCACGGTGAAATCAGTGAGCTGGAGACCCTTTTCTGGATTCTGCCATTGTGGTTTGAAAGTAGACCGAGGAATTCACCTGAGCACCTGAATTCTTGTCTACTCTTGTCTCTGTATCTCCCGAGTCGTTCCCCGTGGTGGCAGCTGGAATCTCCAAGGCACACGGATAAACTTTGTATTCAGCAGCATATTCCTAACACTGTGTTTCATGTGTCAGAACTCATCAGGCGTCAGATAAATCCTGGGGAGCAGAGGAGCACACACCCTCCCTGACACCTTCCCGCTGCGGCACCACATCCACCTTTTCCTCCGATATCTGAGCTGGAACAGTCACACTTAGGTGACGCTGAGTTCACTGCGGGCCATCCCTCTGGGTGTGGGTGAACAAGTGACAGGGCTCGTCTACTCTGATGCTGCAAAGGGAAGCACTGTGAAGGGGCAGCAGCTTCACTTGGGGGCACGTCCATCCTGTGTCAGGCTGCCCTGCAGCTGCCCCGGCCCTGAGCTTCACAGTGAGGAGCTCGTGATTTATAAGGAACCCAGGAGTGTAATCAGCACAGCCAGGTGGTCTCTCCCCATTTCTCTTTCTTTGTTTCTTCCACACGCAAAAAAAAGTATTAATTGTCTGCTTCAGGCCAGGCACTGTGCTCCATGGAAGTGATCCTGCCTGCATAGAGCTTAGGATTTAATGGGGATCTAGGAAAATAAGTGGCTGACAAATGTATACTGCAGCTAAGCATGGTGAGAGATCTAGGGACACAGTGCTGTAAGAGCATGGAGAGGACCACCTGGCCTAATTTTATGGGAACAGAGGAGGCTTCCTGGAAGAGACTGAAGCCTGAAGGATAGAAGTTATCCAGCTGAAGGTAGAAGAAGAGGGAGAAGAGGCAAGGAGGAGAGGTCCAGCCCACGTAAAGACGCAGAAGCAGAGTGTGCCAGCTGTGTCCAGAACACTGGCGTTGGTTTGGTATGGCTGGAGCTTGCAGTTTTGGGGTAAGGAAGGCCAGAAAGAGAAGGTGCTAAAGAAAGAGAGAGGATTCCTGTCTGAAGGGCTGGGAAAGCATTATCCAAGTATCTGGACTTTATCCTCACCACAGGGGAAGTCACTGAAGAATCTTTGGCAGAGCAACGATGCGGTCAGGATTCATTTCAGGAAAATTAGCTCACCATGTTGTATGAAATATATTTGTGGGCATACTGTGCAAAACTGGAAAAGGGAACAAAAGATGGGTGGGGGCTGTGGACTGCTAGAGGCAAGATATTGTAAGGCTGAGCTGCGGTTCATGTGGGGCAGAAGATTTGAGAGATGTCTGGGAGGGTTCTTTAACCCTACTGATCAGCAGAGTCTGGAATTTAGTTTTGGTTGCTTCCCTTCAAAGGCTTAAGGTTCACACCCTTTAAGGACATCATCAAAAGTTTGCCCACTGACCGCATCTACTTGCTTTGGGCCTTACTGAGGGGGCAGGTATGAACCAAGGCAGACTGAGTCGATCCTGAGGGCCTGGGCCTGGAGTGATGCTAGAGGGGGCTAGAGGCACGCTGCATTTGACAGGCAGTACTGGTGGAGGCAGAGCTGACAGAAAGCCTAGAGCTCCAGGGGTAGGAACTGGGAGTGGAGGGAGTGAAACAGAGAGTGGAAGATGCTGAGCAAGAGAAAGAAAGCACAGAGTAGCTTTTGTAAAGAAAAGGAGGAAACAGAAGGCATGCTGTGGAATGAATTTTAGAGATACCTAAGTGAGACCTAGCTGGCCTTTTATGAAGAGACAGGCTCTGGTTCTTCTGCTCCCTTCAGTGGGTGTCCCTTGGGCCTCTTCCATTGGCTCAGGACACTGGAACCTGGGCTAAAATCCTCCCCTTTATTCCAGCCAGCAGGGAGGTGCTCTGCCCCATGCTTCAGCTGACCGAGGGATGCCCTGCTTCCCACCTGGGGTGATGGAGGGCGCCCTGCCCTCTGCTTTAGCTATTGCAGGTGCCCTGCCCTCTGCTTCACACAGACATCCTGCCGGCCCCGTGCCGACCCTGCCTCACCTTGTTTTCAGACAGAGTTTTCTGAATGACCCGGCTGGGTCTAGTACTCCCACTGTTTATTAAGCCCCTGCATTGTCATTGCTGAGCCCTCACTCACCTTCTGTGAAAACACTCGTTTTCTGTGTTAATCTGGAGCAGAACTGTGCTCCGCCACTCTCAGGGTCTGATCGTTAAATGTGGTTTCCTCAGTGTTCTGACCCATTTTCTGCTCCCTCTCCCCCTCCAGGCCGCAGCCCTTTGCTCACAGCTGGCTCCGTGCGACACGTCATTGTGCCAGGGAGCCATTACTGTCACTCTCCTTTTCTCCCCTCTGGAACTTGCTTTTGGTTTTCTCCAGGTCGGAAAACATAGACATGTGGGCTGGCTGGAAAAGCAAGAGAGGTCTAACTCTCTTACAGCTTTCCTTTCTGTTACCAGTGATTTGAGGGAAATCTAACTAACTGGGTTTTCTTCTCAAGATGCTTTGAAACTTCTGATTGAGAATGGAGATAGGACTGATGACTTGGAGCTGGTGATTCCAAAAATAATCCTTACACAAGAAGAATGAAATCCACTTTAAAAATGTGTGATTCTCCTAAATACCAAGAAAAAAAAATATATAGCTTATACCCCAAGGGACCATGACCCAACACCATGCCCAATCCTGTTTCTCTCAGTCTGATAATACATTTCCCCTCAGGGGCCCCTCTGCAAGGACCTGGGATGTTAATGAGCTGTGAGACTGGTCCTGGCCCCGATCAGGGCCCTATTCGGCCACTCTGGCCTTCAGAGAAAGACAGTGGGCCATGGTGCTCTTGCATTAACCGTCTTGTTTCTGGAAAGGAATAGGGTAGATCAGCTCAAGCTTGTCATAAACTTTGTTTTGCTTTTGTCATTATTGTTACCTCTCAGCTTTACCTCCCGTCTCTCCATACATTGCTTCTCCAACCGGGGGTGGAAATTTCCCTAGAAATACAGTTTTAGGCCAAGAAGAGCTATTTTGTTGCTCTAAGGAAGGCACCGAGGCACCATCTCAACATGAGATGAAACATGAAAATCTAGAGTAGTGTCAAATTGGCCACATCAAGAAGAAAATGTGAAGACTCCCTGAGATAACAAATTTAGGATCTATCTGTATCTGTATTCATATCACTGTCAATTCCTGTGTTCACCCTGTTGCTTATTTTTCTCTGAATACATTGTCAGTTTACGTAAGAAGTTATGATAAGATCAAATTTATTTCTCTGGGGCATTTTGAACTTTCATTGAAAAACGCAGCTCTCTTTTTCCCTTGTATTTCTTGTTTAATGTTCCACATTGCTTAATGGTATGAACATGACAGGAAAGAGATTTAATTTTTATACTCAAGAGATTCATTTTGCTAGACTTTGGTGCATCATAGTGTACTGAGAATCATTTAACTGTGTACGTTAGCAGCAATATGAAAAATTCTAAAAATGAATTTTCTGATACAAAATAGTGCATTACAGTAAAATTGCTCTTCTGAAAGATGGCATTTTCTCTTCCCTAAATGAAAGGTATATAAATAACGTGCTCCAGTTTCTAAAAAAGGTAGAACAAATATTTGTTTTAAATTGAGACCACTCAGAAATAAAATTGGATAACTGCAGTATCTGTGGATATATTGACATGTCAGCTTTCTACTGGTATTTTAACTCCTTTAAAAAAAAATCCATCTTTTTAATTCTCTCATATTTTAAAATGTTAAAAAGACCCAGAGAACTAGGAAAGTAGGATACAGTCAGACATATACTCTGTACTTTCCTTTTATTTCTAGCTGTTTCTTCCTAGGCTTTGGGGTGGTGGAACAGGTAGGGAAACTCATGTTTGTCGTTAGGCTCTCTCTGCATCTGGCCCTGTGCAATCCACTTATTCCCAGTGTCCCTCCAGCCCCAGGAGTGTTAGTGGCTTCCTGCGGTTTCTAATGTACAGACTGCCTCATTGTCCGCTAATTGGTTTATAAGCTCATTTATCACCTGGTAACCAGTTCCTGATATCAATTCCTTCTGTTTATGAGACCTGGAGTGGTAACCTTCTCCCTAACTGGATCTCAGTGAAAACAGATTTTCCCAAGGAAATCAATCCATAACCCTTAATAGTTTCATTGATCTAGAAGCAAGTAATAATCAGCTAAAGTAATATTAAAAAGAGTGAATATTTTGCTCACAACCAGTTAATGAAAATCATCAGAGAAATAGATTTTTCTTTTTTAATGTAGACCTGGTCAAAACAATTTTGTTTTATTTGATGCCATAAGGAGTTAATATAAAATTATGATCTAGTGGGATGAGCATAATTTTGTCAGGGTGAACATTTTTCATCATGAGCAGAGAACATTATTTCTGCTGTTGAGGTCACTAGAAATCAAACACACATATTGAATGCTGACTCTTTTAATTTGGAACGAATGCTGCATATGTAAAACTGATAAAAGGAAAAAAAAACTATTATTTTCTCTAACATTTCAATGCTTTCATTTCCTTTTTCTGAATATGAGGATGGGCATGGAAGAAGAGATATGGAAAGCTTTTTAGGGAGGTCAGCTCTCTCTCTCCCCCTATCGCGCAGCCTGAAATGATCTGTATGGATAATGCAGTGCAAGCATTTGCACAGCTGAGCTGTGCTGTGTGGTCTTAGAAAAAAAATATTACAGCATTTGGAGTTTTTATAAACTCTAAGGAATATTAATATTATTGTTAACATTATAATCTATATTAGTATCCATCATGTCCTCTGCTAGATGCTTTATATATGGTATCTCATGAATCTCCTTAATATCCTATAAACTTGGTATTATTTGTCCTATTTTACAGATGTGTAAAGTGAGGGAGGTAAAGTAATATGCCCAGTGTTGCAGAGAGAGTAAATATTAGAGCTGGATATCAAATCCAAGTCTATTAGATTAAAACTTCCTTCTCTTTTTTTTCCTACACTTTGTCACTACTCTCACTAAATAAAACTAAATTTCTATTTTAGGGTAAAGCTTGAAAATAAGAGTGATGATAGATATATAGATAGACAGATAGATAGTCAGACAGATGGGTGATAGATGGATAGAAATTTCAGAAACATATTATCATTTAGTTTTTTTCCTATGTTCCTTGAAAGTGGAGAATGAGTTATTTTTCTTGGCTGTTCTCTTCCATAGGAAGAAATTCTAAAAATTATGATATAAAGTCTATAGAAGATAATGGTCAGACCTCCTAATTTTATGATGAGAAATCTTCCGTCCAGAAACAGAAACTCATTCAGGCAAGGAAGCTGTTACTCTCAGAATCTCCATCTGAAGACAGGCTTTAGGTATTCAGTGAGACTTAAACAGGGCAG
Source organism: Camelus dromedarius (assembly GCF_036321535.1). NCBI lineage: Eukaryota > Metazoa > Chordata > Mammalia > Artiodactyla > Camelidae > Camelus > Camelus dromedarius. The sequence goes on from NC_087447.1 coordinate 27,200,196, forward strand.
AGGGAAATGACGTTTAAGTGAAGCATTTGGACAGGAACTACTGGATAAATGGAACAGATGAACACTTCCCTTTACATGTAGCAAGGGTCCCCAGTGCAGGCTGCTTCTGCCCATTCCTTGGAGAAGTCTAAGGAATAAGGACTCCTGGGAGGAGGCAGGCTGTTGAGGGTTCCAGCTATGTGAAGGCCCTACTAGGTTTCCTCTTAGGAAAATCAACACTTCTGATCAATGCTCATGAGGACAAGTGGGATTCTGTAACTTTTGGAAGGTGATCTTGGATTGAGAGGACAGTTGCTATAGAATTGGGAGAAAATCAAAGCATAGTTCCTAGTTTAGTCTTGGGAACCTGGTCGAGGAAGAAGATTTTTAAGGTGATTGTGTGAGATACCCTTTTATGAGCTTTCCCATGAGGAATTTTTCTGACAAACTGGAAGTAGGAGTCAAATACATATTACAATCCCAAGAAAGTAAGGACCCAGGACAAATGAAGCATTTGTATGCAGCCCCAGACATGTGTAAGAGTTGAAGTCAACTAGAAGTATCTTATTTACACTTACATGTGCTATAACCCAATCCATCCTGGTTGTAGTAGTTGTAGGTAGAGTTTGGGGTTAAACAGACCTGAATTCTGAATTGGCTCTTCATTCTTCTGCATGACCTTGGAGCTGTTACCTCCTTAACTGATGTTAGTCTCAGTTTTTTAAATCTCTAAAATGGGAGATAATAATACCCTTTGCTTGGCTAATGTCATTAGAGGTGTCTAGTCCGACTAACAAAAGCTATATTGTCTCCTCCGTAATTATACGATGTAGTTGTTCTGAGAAAGAGGCTGCTGTCTCCCCATCAATTAAGGCAATCAGTCCCACTTGATTAATTTAGCTCATTTCAGTGCACTCAGCAGCTTGCTATACTTAGGAAGGGAGCACCTACACACCAAGGGGGTGTGCTGCCCTGGGCAATAGTGAAAGAAATCAGCCAGTGGGCTGTCAATATTTGGAGGCTTTGTTGTCCAATCAGATATCTGTGGCTAATGGGGTTCTTGATATGCAACACAAGTAGATAATGAATTTTCCCTTTGTTAATGAGTAACAGTCAACTTTGTAATATGTTCGCTATAAAAATGAACACAGTGATAAGATATGAAAAGGACAGGATATTTGAATTAGTTTATGATAAGGACAATATCGAGTGACTTTGGATGTGGTATTTTGCTTCAGGGATGGCACTGCCTGGCCTTTGCTCTTATTTACGTCTCTAATTCTCAAGACAGTTCTGTGGCCATTTGCTTCTGTCCAGCTCACTTTCCCTTTCCTATTGCAAGAGAAAGGGTGCCTGTCTTTGTATGTAAATGAGTCTCTGCTTTGAACAGAGCAGCAATCAAGATACAAGATATTTGTGTCATAAAACTCAATGTGGTGACATTTCCCCTTTTTCTATTGCTATTTTAATACATGGAAGTATACATGCAGAATGCATAATACTTAGAATAGAGAATCATGTAACAAAGGGATTAAAATCATTCCTATTCAGATGTGGTCATTTTTAAAACAAAAAATGATTTGACTCTATTTCCAGGTTTAGAAGCATTAAACAATGAAGGAAACAAGTTCTCAGACTGTTTGATGAATTGTTGTATGGGCACTAAGTGAGGGCCAAAGTAGAAAGAAAACAGAGGAAATCAGTCAGTCTGAAGAAAAACTGTAGACAAAATCAAGCATCCAGTTTTGTTGAGTCAAAGCTGTTTTAATTTGTGGTTACTATTCAGAAATAAGAATAGCCTCATCATAATTAAATGAAACGTAATATAGACTAAAATAAATATAAACATCACCAGAGTATTGAGATCAGATCACTTATTTTTCATAAAACAACATAATTATTCCAATTATAAGTAGAAAAAAATCAAGTCCATCAAATTAAAAATATAATGATTTTCTTGTGCAGTGTTCTTCAGGTTAAAAAGCTTAAATTTTTTCCATGGATTAACCCTTTATTATACTTATGATGAAGTTATCGACATTATTTGTTATTTGTGATTTTTCCTGCTTTAGAGATTGAGAAAAAATGAGGTTTAGTCAATTACCCCAAGTCATATAATGAGTCACTATCCCGTGTTGCATAGTATGTTGCACCTTATGTCAGATTGTAATATGTCTTTGGAGTAGCTCAGATGAAGAGGTCATATAATTGAATAGTATCCAACTTTTGTAATTGAAGAATATTTTCTTAATCAGAGTTGTAGGAAGAACCCCAAAGTTTAGAAACAGCCATATCGATAAAATGGAAAACAAACTAACAGACAAATGTGAGTTGAGAGTAGTTGGTCCATCCATTGCTGTTCCAGTCTTTGAAGCCTCTCAGCAGAACCCCAAGAACAGTTTAAGAATTGTTCACATAATTTTTTTTTTATTATTTGTCTGTTTGTTTTAAGTGAAAGACAAAATACATAAATGAGCAATGGATAGATATTTAAAAAAAGAGAATTCTGGCCATAATATGCAGCAACCAGCCTGGAAACCAACCCATTTTCTATAGTAACCAGCTTAGGAACACAGCTTACTGTCTGTATGTCAGACTTACAGGAAGTCAGACTGTTATCTCTAGCTGATTGACTCAGGATGCCAAATAATAATTCCTGAAACAGTCAGCCCTGACATGGCCAAGACTTGGTTAATTAACTGACAGCTTCCCTATTCTTGTCACTACTCCAACTTAGGGCCAATTGGAGAAAGCCAATCTGCATGCCTAACCAGTCACACAGGATGCCTCATCTCTGGTTTGCCCACCTCCAGCTTCCCCATGTCAGCAGTCCCCAATCAGCGCACACCTGAGCCTTACCTTCTGTCCACAAGGAAGCTTTCCCTTCTCTTCCAGTTGCCTTTGAGTCCCTGCCAAAACTCAAGTCATGGTAGCTGGCACTCTTACTATCACAAGTTTTGAATAAGTAGTCTTTGCTTTCCTCATTTGGGTGATCTTTTTAAAAAATTTTCCACACAAAAAAACTTTATTATTTTTATAAAAATGATACATAATCATTACGAAAAAGCTCAAGCAATACAGGAGAGAAAAAATAATCTCACCAACCAGAAATAGCCACCATCACCATTAAATCAACATAATAGCAGATATTTTTTTGCATCTACAGACAGATAAATACGTAGATAAGTAGATAGAAGAAAGGTGTGTGGATAGACAAATGGGAATGATTTTCAGAAAATGACATCATGGAATACATTCTATTTTAAATTAAATATATTAAATTATTTTATTATAACAAATGAAAATAAACAGAAATGAGTTGAGCATCCAATAACTATTTCTTCCCCAAACATATATCAGTTCGTAATAGACTGTCCTAAAAGTAGGTAAAAATAGCTTAAAAAAATACGATGTGCAAGTCACTTTTTCGAACTCTAGATGTTCAGTTTAAATGGTACTGAATGTCTGCCTGCTGTGAAGCCTGGGACGAACTCAGATTCACATCTCTTCCTCCTTCATTTTCCCTCACATTCTTATATCAGTTATTTATATTAGTATATTTGTTATGTCAACATTGGAAATATTTACATTATTTTCTATAAAAAAAAAAAGACCAATGGCTGACATTTGCTGAAATCTGCAGATTCCAAGCCTGCCTTTTGTCAGCCTTTATGACTCTGTTTCTCTCTCCCCCCTTCTTTTCTTTCTTGCTGTCTTCTTTCTTGCTTGCTCTAGAATAGGGGCAGAGGCAAGGTTAGGGGAAGCCCTCATTTTCACTTTCACGCAAAACGAAAACAAGGGATTTGCTCTCGTCTGTGATCTCGTCGAACACCTGGTACTATGTGTTTCACTTGGTTGGAGGAATATCCTATTTTTTTGAATACATGAGGCCTCCTGTTAAATCACTCAACTTAAAATGCAGCTTTGGAGAAGTGCGTCCTAGCTGGCATTTTCTTGCTCCTGCTCACTGATTACTGGGCATGGCACTTATTCTTAAGAATTTTCCTGGACTCTTTTTCCTACATTCCCACTTATTCCTTTAGTCCGCTTCTCTGAAAATTAAAGATATTAATGAAAATTCTCAAGATTTGGAGCATTCATCTTCTTTCACTACGATGGTTCTCAGGAGACAAAAATGGAAATAAATGCTAGAATCTGCACCAAGTCATACCAAAATTTCCTACATCTTCCCTTGGCTCTTCAAAGTTGATGGCGTTTGCCACTTTTGAACTTTTCTCCGTTTTTCTGCTTTTTGCTATTTTATGTGTATTTTTCAGGTGCAGGAAGGGAGAAATGGTAACCTTACACATCACGAGGCCTGGGTGGGAGTGTATATAAATTCTTTAGGGCAGTGGTCACTAACCTTTGAGTGAGGAGTAGAGGACCCCATGAGAGGTGCAGAGTTTTTGAAGGAGGTTTTCAAATACAGAAGCATTCCAAAAATTGTCTGCATGCTGAGTAAAAGTAGTACTTATGTACTACTATATTTCAAATGAATTCAGGTGCTGTTTTATGGTGAATAGAATGGAAAGTCATTTAAATGCATTACTGAATTCTTCATAGCTCTTTGTCCTTATGTGTTTAGGTGAGTCAATATAGCAGGACTAAGAGGCTGTGGACAGAAAGCCATGCCACTGTGTAACCTTGAGAAAGTCATTTTACTGTGAGCCTCACTGTAAGATGAGTTGATAATAGTGTCTACCTCACTGGGACGTTATACGGCCGAAAGGATGTGACACCTGCAAAGCATTTGCCACAACTCAGGACACCTCGTGAGCACTCAGTGTTAGCGGATATAGTCACAATCAGTGGGTACTAACATATGAAGATCCAATCATTGTTAAGAAGGGGATCTTCTCATTTTAATGTTGGGGCCAGATAGGCCTCTTGACTCTTTGGACATGGCTTATTTCGGCTTCCATTACGTTAAGTTACATAAGCATTTCAGCTGGAAGAAAAGGCACTGAGTAGGCCCACAGAGCAGCAAGACCAATGGCAGTTTCACATGTAGCATGTGGCATCCATTTGGATGCACAAAGCAGCCCAGCTTGACTTCCACAAGAAGCAGACACTGACATGAAGATGGGCTTGAGGACGTTTATTTGGAGGGCTCTCAGGACCAACACTTGGGGAAGGAGAGGGAAGAAAGGGAGGTTGGGCAGAGGGAGAAGTCAGGTGTTCACACAGTTTCAAGGAAGGCCATCGCTGACTCCGCACAGAGCTCTGAAGTTCTGAGGGCTCACCAGGGTGGTCTCTCGTTGTGACAAGGAGGTCTGTACCTTCACAGTCCCACGTTGACCAGTGGTTGCATGCTGGGCCTCGCTGCTGGAGGCAGCCTTCCCCAGTTGTGGGTAATTTTTTTTCTGCGGGCCTCTGCTCTGGAGACTGGCAGCTTCCGGCAGTCCCAGCAGCTGGGGCGTAAGTCCTCCAGGTCTGAGGGGGGATTTGAGTGCACACAACAGAATCTACCTGTTGGCTATGGCAGACTTTGAAAACCATGTATTCCTTTCTCAAGAGGGTCCTGAAATAGCATTCAGAATAAACTTCAGAGCTCGTTTACTCACTGCTCTAAAAAATGCATAATTATCATCTTTATTGTGTGTTCTGATGTCATGAAGTGAAATAGATAATGAAAAATATCAATGTATTCTTAAGTGGAAAAGTCTTTTCGTATGTGATTAACACAGTTTGAGACATTTACTAGAGAGATTTATTGCACTGAATCTGATCAGTCCTGGCCATCCATCTATGTTTTAAAGAATGTGTATATACATGTGTGTGTCTTTGCACACATATATTCAGACCTTTTTTGTGAGCGAGTGAGATTTTTACATATTCATGTGAGAGTGGCATATTTTTTCCCCAGGTCAGTATCAGGTACTGTAGGAAACATAGAGAATAAGAAGCAGTCCTCAGGGAGCTAAGAGGAGATCAAACACATGCACAGTAATTATTAGTAGCAGACCAATTTTTAAAGAGTTAAGGGGCCTGACCTGGAAATGACAGGACAGGCAGAAGAGGAGAGTATTCAGGAGCACAGAGTGTCTACCCAGGCTGCTTGGGTTTAAATCCCAGCTTCGTTACCTCTGAGCTCTGTGACATTAGACAAAGTACTTGACTTTTTTGTGCCTCACTTTCCTAATCTGTGAAATGGGTTTAACAGTACCAATACTGCAGGGTTGTTAGGAGGGTTACATGAGTTCACATATGGGTATGAGTTTTGTCCATGATCCAATGCAATATAATGTATAAGATCAATACATGATCTTATTTTTCTTAAAAAAAATCAGATCAGTGTACTCAGAACTCCTCCCTACCTGATTCAAAATTGAAATTCATGTTTTTGCAAGGAGCCTAGGGTCATATCAGAATCACAATATTTGAAAAATATTTGAAGAGTGGTCTTCTGGTCTGCAGTAAACACTGGCCATCACTGTTAAATGCACTTTATCTGCCTTCTTCAGAGGGGAATTTACATCTTTGCTGAAGCCAAAAACTGCATTCTCTAGTCACTGACCTTCGTAGGCATAGCTTGCAGTCATCTCATCTGAGACCTGCATCTCCCTTGTTGTAGACTGTGGAGTGGCACATCATTCTCCATTGCTTCTGAACTCTCCAGACTCCTAGTCCCCCACTCTCTAGAAAAACTCTCTCCAAACCTTTCTCCTCCAAAGGCTAACTCATTACTTTTCCCAACCCTGAAATCCCTCTTCTCAGATAGTCTTAGTTCCATATTCCCTTATGAGCCTAGACACTTGAAAACAAATGTTCTGTTTGGAACTGATCTTTTGGATATGTTTGTGTTTTTCTCATTAATAGGAGAAGGAAAGACAAGAACATCACTATCTTCTTTAGACAAAGAGGTGAATATATTATTTATAGCTGTGAGAATAAAATGCAGATTAATATCCTAATACATATTCTGTCATATACAGATTGCTCTATGTTTTTTTAATATTTTTACTGAGTTATAATCATTTTTCAATGTTGTATCAAATTCCAGTGTACAGCACAATTTTTCAGTTATACATGAACATACATATATTCACTGTCACATTTTTTTTTGCCATGAGCTACCACAAGATCTTGTATATATTTCCCTGTGCTATACAGTATAATCTTGTTTATCTATTCTGCATATGCCTGTCAGTATCTACAAATTCTGAACTCCCAGTCTATCCCTTCCCACCCCCTACACCTTGGCAACCACAAGTTTGTATTCTATGTCTATGAGTTTGTTTCTGTTTTGTATTTATGTTCTTTTTTTTTTAGATTCCACATAGAAGTGATATTATATGGTATTTTTCTTTCTCTTTCTGGCTTACTTCACTTAGAATGACATTCTCCAGGAACATCCATGTTGCTGCAAATGGCGTTATATTGTTGGTTTTTATGGCTGAATAGTATTCCATTGTATAAATATACCACTTCTTCTTTATCCAGTCATCTGTTGATGGACATTTAGGCTGTTTCCATGTCTTGGCTATTGTAAATAGTGCTGCTGTGAACATTGGGGTGCAGATGTCTTTTTGAAGTAGGGTTCCTTCTGGATATATGCACAGGAGTGGGATTCCTGGGTCATATGGTAAGTCTATTCCTAGTCTTTTGAGGAATCTCCATACTGTTTTCCACACTGGCTGCACCAAACTGCATTCCCATCAGCAGTGTAGGAGGGTTTCCTTTTCTCCACAGCCTCTCCAGCATTTGTCATTTGTGGACTTTTGAATGATGGCCATTCTGGCTGGTGTGAGGTGATACCTCATTGTAGTTTTGGTTTGCATTTCTCTGATAATTAGTGATATTGAGCATTTTTTCATGTGCCTATTGATCATTTGTATTTCTTCTTTGGAGAATTGTTTGTTTAGGTCTTCTGCCCATTTTTGGATTGGGTTGTTTGTTTTTTTCTTATTAAGTCTTATGAGCTGCTTGTATATTCTGGAGATAAAGCCTTTGTTGGTTTCATCATTTGCAAAAATTTTCTCCCATTCCATAGGTTGTTGTTTTGTTTTCCTTATGGTTTCCTTTGCTGTGCAGAAGCTTGTAAGTTTCATTAGGTCCCGTTTGTTTATTTTTGCTTTTATTTCTATTGCTTGGGTAGACTGTTCTAGGAGAACATTTTTGAGATATATGTCAGATAATGTTTTGCCTATATTTTCTTCTAGGAGGTTTATTGTATCGTGTCTTATGTTTAAGTCTTTGATCCATTTTGAGTTTATTTTTGTGTATGGTGTAAGGGAGTGTTCTAGCTTCATTGATTTACATGCTGCTGTCCAGTTTTCCCAACACCATTTGCTGAAGAGACTGTCTTTATTCTATTGTATATTCTTGCCTCCTTTGTCAAAGATTAGTTGACCAAAAGTTTGTGGGTTCATTTCTGGGCTGTCTATTCTGTTCCATTGGTCCATATGTCTGGTTTTTTTACCAATGCCATGCTGTTTTGATTACTGTAGCTCTATAGTATTATCTGAAGTCTGGGAGAGTTATTCCTCCAGCCTCTTTCTTTTTCTTCAGTAATGCTTTGGCAATTCTAGGTCTTTTGTGGTTCCATATAAATTTTATTATGATTTGTGTTAAACAAGCTTTATTTCTTCCTATTTAACTTGCAGCTCAAGCTATTATAAAACCCATTGCCTGTATTGGTTTGAAATGAGTTTCGGTATTAGCAGAATTCGAGAGTAGTAACTCCAGCAATCTGTTGTTAACACAAGGAGTGAAATATCAAGAGCAACTTTTTTTTCACCCTTCCTCTTGTATCCGGTTATCAAATTGTCCACAGATGGTTCAGATAAAAGGGGTTTCAATTTTTTATTGGCAAATCAAATGAACTCTTTAAAACTGTATTGCTCCCACACCTGTATCCCATTTCCTCGGCATGTCCTCCAGTGTATTAAGATGTTCAGATATGCTTCTGTCAAATTGATGCTGTTATATTCCCAGAGATAGAATATTGAGCAGGCCAAATGTGAACTCAAGGAAGCTAAATGTTTTACTGAGTGATAGGAAGAGAGATTCCTTGAAAATAATGTTTTTGAAGAGTTACAACATCAGATGAAATCTTGGACTGTTCAGAGATAGCTCAAGTGGAAATAAGTTGGAAAATGAGGAAATTTAGAAATAGCAGAGAGGAGTATTATTGACAGAAATTATGGATTCCTAAGTATTTAGCTGTACCTTATATTATGATTGTCACATCACATACTTTGATGAGCACCTGAAAAATTGTATTAAAATTAAATTCTATTATATATTTATTAAAGAATGTATTTAGAGGAATAATATTGAATACTTTTTGCAAACTCCTGGGAGAAATATAGCATTACATTACTGCAAGTCTCTGGTCACATTTTCATCCACCAGTCAATATATAATCTTGTTTTATGTGTGTTATTGTTAAAAGATTCATTAACATGGAACTCATAGCCATGCACATGTTTTATCTCACGCAAGCATTTTCTCCATAAAGCACATCACATCCTTCTTGGACTTTGGAGCATTAGCTGTTGGGGGCCATTTGAAACAGTGAAATCACCAACAAAAATTAAAAATGCAAATAATGTGGCACTAAATAAGCTGCAAAAAGAGTACTTGTTTGTAATGTGAGAGCTAAGACAAGAAGACAGAACTTTGCCATATTTGACCTCAGCTGGTAACTTACACATTGTGTGACTCAAGTGTTTCACCACTGTGCGTATACACGAATGCCCATAAAATCAATGTGAGTATTGATTTTGTGCTTACAAATGAATTTTAGTGAGCAGGCAAATTCACAAATGCAGAGTATGTGAACCCTGAGGATCCATTGTGCTTGGAAAGAAAAGCTTATTGGGTGTCCTAAAGAAGTAATATGGCCACTTTTTTTAGAGGTTGAGTTATTTGAATATTTTAAGGCAGCTTAGATTGTGTCATAATCATTCAGTCTAGAGCATTAATATTGGAAGGAATCTTAAAGATCAATTTTCTCACTTTATATATAAGGAATATTAAATCCCAGAGACATAAGGCAACTTTCCCAAAGTTGTATTATAACTCAGATTGTGGCAAAACAGTACCAAAATCCCTTATGCCTCCTGATCCTAAGCCCATTTCTTTTCCTTCTACTCTACCCTATACAATGTAGTGTGTATTTTTCAAAATTAATATTAAAATTGAGATTGTATCAGTGATTATTCCAATTCCTGGTTTGGATCCATCAAATAAAAAAATAAGGAGTTCAAGCTAGCAGAAGCAGTGAGCACTGACAGTCAGTCTTGATGGTCTCTATTGTTAATGGTAGATAGTCTCTCATTTTTATGTCTAACCATATCACTTCTTTATCACACTCACACAGATGCATGCCCTCTACATAGCACAAACCAGTTTTAATCTTCAGCACCTACTACGAGTGAAGTCAACCAGGATGGATTTTAAATGTATTGTTAAAATAATGAAACTAAATGAAAAAAAACTTTTATTATATACACAGTATCAAAAATTAGATTTTTGTTTCTAACATTTTTACCCTGTATATTCATAAAGCCTCAGATATTCAAATAACTCACGCTCTAAAAAACTATAGTTATATTATTCCTTTAGGGCACTAATAACCAAGAAGTATTTATTGTCTATTTTGAAATATGGAAAAATTTAAATATTGAGAGGCTGATTCTAACATAGATGATAGATAGATAGATAGATAGATAGATAGATAGATAGGATAAATGGATAGGAAGAAAGAAATATAGGTATCTGAAACAAAAACATATTTAATCATTTAAAAAATGCATTCCATTGGAATGTCGCTGTACCCAAGACATCTTTGTCTCTGAGATTAATGATTTTAAGTTTGTTCTCAATTTGCTACAGTAACTAAAGATCAAATTTTAATATTTTATTGATAAAAGTTACTAATTATTTCAAAAAGGCAGAGGGAAGGAATTCTGTTAAGGAATTGATTTGTGAAGTCTAAGCTATATTCTGAAGTCATAAATATCTCTTCTTTTTAAAATGTCTTTCTTCAAATTTGACTACAGGTTTAAATGGATTCTATAGCTTTTTATAATGGTTTGATATGGATCATTAACTATACCCAGATAGTTGAAAGTCATATATTTCTTTCATATGACTAGTGGCTAGTATGCAAAATATATAAAGAACTCTTAGAATTCAATAGCAAAGCAAACAATACAATTTTTTTTAATGAGCAGAAAATATGAATAGACATTTTTCCAAAAAAGATATAGAAATGGCCAATTTGTGCTGAAAAGATGCTCAACATAATTAATCATCAGGGAAATGCAAATTAAAACCAAAAATAAGATATCACCTCACACCTGTTAGAATGACTGTCATCAAAAAGACAAGAAATTAGTGTTGGCCAGGATGAGGAGAAAAGGGAACCCTCCTGCAGCGCTAGTGGGAATTTACACTGATACAACCACCATGGAAAACAGTATGGAGGTTCCTCACAGAACTAAAAATAGAACTACCATGTGATCCAGCAACTCTAATAATATATCTAAAGAAAACAAAAACACTAACTTAAAAAATGATATTTCCATCCCAATGTTCACTGCAGCGTTATTTAACCTTGATGTTGGTCTTGAAAACGATTTTTGGATATGTCACCAATAGCACAGGCAATAAAAGCAAAAATAAACAAGTGGGACCACGTTAGAAAGTTTATGCACAGCAAAGGAAACCATCAATAAAATGAAAAGGCAGCCTATGGAATGGGAGAAAAAAATTGTAAATCGTAAATCTGGTAAGGGGATTATATCAAAATATATAAGCAACTCGTACAACTCAAGAGCAAAAAGAAACCAAATAACCTGATTAAAAAAAGAGCAAAGGACCTGCATAAACGATTTTCCAAGGAAGACATACAAATGGCCAACAGGTACATGAAAAGGTGCTCGACATCACTAATCATCAGGGAAACGCAAATCAAAACCACAACGAGGTAGCCCTTCATACCTGTTAGGTTGCTTGCTGTCAAATAGACAAGATAAGTGCTGGCAAGGATGTGAAGGAAAGAGAACACTTGAGGACTATTAGTGGAAATGTAAATTGGCACAGGCATTACGGAAAACAATATGGAGTTTCCTCAAAAAAGTTAAAAACAGAGCTACCATGTGATCCAGCAATCCCACTTCTGGGCCTATATCCAAATGAACTGAAATCATTATCTCAAAGAGATACCTGCACTCCCACATTCATTGCAGCATTATTCGCAATAGCTAAGATACAGGAACAACCTGAGTATGTTTTGATGGATGAATGGGTAAGGAACATGTGACATATACACAACAGAATTTTATTCCAGAAAAGGAAGGAAATCCTGTCATTTGCAACAACATGGATGAACCCGGAGGGCATTATGCTAAGCAAAATAAGGCCAACAGAGAAAGACAAATACTGTATGATATCACTTATTTGTGGACTCTTAAAAAGTTAAACTCATAGAAACAGAGTAGAATTTTGGTTGCCAGGGGTTGGGAGTGGAAGAAATGGGGAGATGTAGGTCAAAGGATACAAATTTTCAGTTATAAAATAATCTAATGTACAGCATGGTGACTATAGTTAGTAATACTGTACTGTATACATGAAATTGTGTAAGAAAGTAGACCTTATGTATTCTCACACACACACACACAAAAGTAGCTATATGAGGTGACAGATGTGTTAATTAACCTGGTTGTGGGAACCATTTCACAGTGTATATGTATTGTGTCATCACATTGTATACTTTAAATATATTACAGTTTTATCAGTTATACCCCAAGAAAGCTGGAGGAAATAAAGGCATAATGAATAGTGTTAAGAGGGTTGACAGTGGACTCAGCTGCCTAGGCTGACATCCTGACCCTACCACGTATTGTCTGTACGACCTTAAGCAAGTTTCCCCACTGCTTTATCCCTGCCTGTGCATCTGTAAAGGGGGTAATAAGTGTACTAACCTCAGAGGATTGTGATGTGGGTTGACTGAGCTTTGTACGTAAAGTGTTTAGAACAGTGCTTGGCACATATTAGACATTCCGTAAATGTGAGTTGTTATTATGTTTGTAGTACTTGAAATCTCTTCCCCCTATCTCATTTTAATTCTTATAAAGTGGGGACACTGACACTTTCTTTCTGATTAGGATTGTAATACATTTTCAAGTTGCTTGGGGTTTTAAACTGGAGGTGCTATGCATCCATCCACAAAGGGTAACCGTTGTTCCACTTCTAAAAGGGAGAGGATAATTACTATGTGGTCTGTTTTTAGGAGGAGCATTAGTCAACAAACTTCTTTTTTTTAGCACCCACGGAGTTGCAAGAGACTGTGGGATGATTCAAATGGTGTGGAAAGCTCAGTTCTGGATTGAAGTGGAATGTTTTTCTCATATCAGAATTTTTGTAACTGCAGTATCAGAGCAGGAGAATGTCAGTTTTCATGTGGAAAAGAAACCCTTTCGTTAGAAGCACACAATATTTTACAAAGAGCAAGTAAAGAAGGAATCTATTTTAAGCTACCTCTCTCCTCTTAAGAAAAATAAAGCCATGTATTGTTCTTTGCATATTATGTCCATGTCTGCCCTCTGCCTTCTTAGAAGCTCAAAGGATCCCAGATACCTACCAGGTCAGCTTCCCTGCCAAGTGCATTTTTATTTTTATTTCTTTGTTGGAAACAACAAAGCTTACGGCTTGTTTTGGATCAGAGTTTTTCCCCTGTCACCACTGGGGACTAACTGAGATCCCCCTCTACCATGGCCAAACCCCCTACCTAATGGCACGGACAGAGACTGGCTTAAAGGAAAAATCAATTTAAGCTTATGAAATACATAAATATCTGTTAGTGGAAGATGATCACTAGTAAGATCCTGTCATGAGGAAGACTCAGTTAATTAGAGAAGCAGAGTATCATGGGATCACTTTGAGCATCATAAAATCTTGTCCAAAGACATCCCCCACCCCCAACATCTCAAAGTTAAAATCAAGCGGAAAAGGGATGCTTACATTTTTTTACTAGTTGTACACAACTGGACCTTGAGCCTATATAACAACCTCTTCTTCTACCTTTGGCATGGCAATAATATGTGACTTTTACCTGGGACAAGCAGAAACTGTAGAAAGTACCTATTAAAGAGGCACCTGACGTGACCAGTTATAATCATAGTACCCCATTCGATATGTGAATATGCCCACTGGAAGTGTCTGAGGTCTGTTCAACAGGGAAGATTAGGTGTGTGTCTCCTGGCACAAGAGGAAAAAATAATTCCATTTGAACATCTAAATTCGGTGCAATAGGCTGCATCGCAGAGGATGAGAAAAAAGAAGAGGAGTGCTCACTTCAGTGTGTGGAGGACTGAAGGGTACACAGACAGGAATTTGGGAATTAACACACTGGAGAGTCTCAGGGATAGAAATCCTCCCGCTTTCACTTTTATCTTCTCTCCTTACTTTGGAGAGGACTTGGAAGACAGTTACTAGGGTCAATTAGGTCTGGAAGCTTTGATTAAAGTTTTGCAAGGCCTGGACCTGACTGCCTGTGTTCATGGATTCAGCCTAGTTCTATATATAGATTGCACTTTTCATGTTTAAAATAAGATTTGTAGTAAACAGCATAGCTTTATTGTAAAATCTGCATAGATACCCGTGGTTGGATCGAGATTGGCGATGACTTAGAAACTCGTACTTCAGAGGTTTTAAAACATTGAACTTCTTTGATGTTTGCATGCCTTTTTCTTTTTTGTTACCCCCATGGCCAACTGCCAAGGCAACAACCGAAATGAAACCAATATATTTCCCAGAAATGAGGTCTGCTGTGTTTTCCCTGGCAAGTGAGAGTGAGATCAAATGTTGGAATGCATCTTAAGATTGATTGACTCAAACAATTGCTTGTTTTATACATTACAATATACATCAATTGATAAAACTAACTTTACTGTATCTGGGGCCAATTAACAAGTTTACAAAGAAAATGGAAGAAGAATTAGGAAACAGAATAAGCACAATAATTTAATGAGATCAATTTCTGTTATGATTTAATAATCTAGACGTTAAAAAGAAATCCTGTTTTTAAAATATAGGAAGAACAGATAAACCAGTGCTGTCAAGCAGGAAGTTGGGAGGCCAGAAGATTATAGTAGATAGAGCCTAGAATGGGAGGCCAGGACAGATCTCCAAATGTTAATTATTTAGACAAATATTGGTTGAATATTTACCATGTACCAGACATTGTGCTAGGCATTGGGAGATTAAAAAAAAAAGGTTCTTGCCCTCATGGTGAGAGAAACAGACAAGAAAGCGAAACTCACATATCAAATGGGGTACTATGACTATAACTGGTGGTGTTTGCGTCAAGTGCCTCTTTAATAGGTGCTTTCTACAGTTTCCACTTGTCCCGGATAAAAGTCACATATTCTTGCCACACCAAAGGTGCAAGAAGAGGTTGTTCTGCTGCCACTCCTACTCTGAGCTCTGCAGTCCTTTTTGTCCCACCGTCCACGTGGGGCAGGGAGCAGGACAGCCATGATACTGTGTGAGCAGGTGTCCAGCAGGGGGAAGGGACGCCTCTCTCCCTTCCTAGCAGGCTTGCCTGGTGTCTCCTAGTGGTTTTCTTAGAACCCCTGCTTCCTCATGCCCTGCTCTCTCACACACATACATGTGTTTTGGGTGTTGGAAGTGCATACCTGTCACCTGTCTCATGGAAAGTTAAGGGGGAAGCCTCAGTACTTTCCTTTACATGGATTTCTTATGATCCCCTACCCCTGCAGTTCTCATATTTCCTCTTACGCAGTCTGGGAGATACCAGGTGGTGTAGGGACTGGGGAGACCTCCAGTGGGTCCCTGCGGGCATCAGATCCAGTTAGACCGCTTCCTAATAAAACTTGAAGGGGCTGTGTTGCCCATTATTGCTCTGCATCACTTGAGATGTCTTCTTATCATCTATTTTCAGAAATTTATGTTCTGGTAATTCATTTAGGAGCAGCTGACAAAGTGCCACTTACTATCCTACTGCAAATTACCTGTGAAAAGGAGAGCATTATCTACTTTAAATACCTTTCTCATGGAGTGAAATCAAATGACAGGTGAAAAGCACTTAGGGAAGCTTGACTGAAAACACAGGTGACAAAACCGGAAGAGCCTAGTGGTAGGTACTAATGGCAACTTCCTCCCCTGAGTTGCACTGAAGCTGCTGAACAAAGGGATTGCAACAGCCCTTTTGAACTGACTGCTATCAGTGCGGAGTATATTGAGCTCGATTTTCACAAAGGCTTCCAAGGTGAACCTTCAAACCAGGGACCTCATTGTAATGAGAATAGAAATAAGAATAACCACTGTGTAAATAACAATAACTTACATCTTGAATTTAAATGGTATTTTGAAATTTTACGAAATACTAGTATGCTTATTATGTAATTTGATTTTTACAAAAGCCCTACTATGATGGTTAGAAAATGGTCATTGTTACCCTGACTTTGCAGATGAGAAAGGTAAGATTCACCTCCAATGAAGTTAAGTGCCTTACAGAGTCACCTGAGAGTGTTGTCTTGGATGCAGGACTTCTAATTTCATCCCGCCACACAGCCAGACATCAGTTTCAGTTCTACAAGTCTCAGCAACATCTTATTTTGTGGGGATGAGATTCAAAATTCAGAACTTATGGCAGAAATTGAGTAACCCCAAAACGACTCTGAAAAATCCTCTGTAGTCACCAGCAGACGTTTAAAAACCAACAACTAACTTACAAGTGTAGTATTTTTTCACGGATCCAATTCCAGTAAATTAAATGCATGTATGATGTGATTCTACTGAATTTCTGTAATAATATTTGAAACAAAGGCCATAATCACTTATTTTACCGAGAATATATTGTCTAAGGGTCTGTAAACTCCACTAATTTCTCCTCTAGGATTGTTACTCTCTGCTTAAATGGAGCTTCTATTGCTCTTAGGATTTCAGAGAAATTCTAAGAATTCTAGGATTCAGTGTGTGTGGTCCTCAGGCAGGCCCACTATTATAAAGAACTAATGGTCCTGTTGTCTTAGATTGGTAGCTAAACAATTCTTCACAGCAGCTTTCTCTCTCATAAGTATTTGGACTTCAGCTAACCCACATACTTTCTGGGAACTTTCGCAGATCTTTGAACATATATAGTAAAAGCAGAGGATTCACATATTGATTCTTTGCTGTTACAAATTTAATGGTAGAAAATCTACTGTGGTTTTGGTTCAGATATCTGATGTCTTATGAATAAGACAGCTAAGAACATCAATTTCAAATGAAAGAAAGACACCCAAATCGTACTTTGCTACCAAGGAGTGATAAGAAATAGGAGTTCAAGGATTTAATTTTTTGATACTTCTATTTTTTCCCTAATATTCTAGTATCTCCACCATTTTGAATCCTAAGCTATACCATGGTAACTCTGGAAATTTTTAGTTCTGAAAGACATTTATAACAGATGACTGAGGGCTTAAAATCAAGTGTATTTCTGAGAAATCCAAGGCTATTTCTAAAGCAGTTGTCAGTAAAACTGAAGTAATAAAATCGATTAAGAATTTTAATTTTGGAGTTTAATTTTTAAAATGTTTCACACTGAGTGATGTGATGGGCTGGATAAGTTTACAAAAGGCACTGGATAAAAAAAATACCCAGATTCTACCACTTATTGGCAGAATGGCTTTGGCAATTTACTTAAACTTTCCAAACTTCGGCTTCTTTCTTCTCCTCTTTTTCCAGTTCCACTTCCTTTTAAAGAAATGGGGCAAATGATCTGGCAGGACATAGTGATTTTTTTTCCTTCAATTTTTCCCTTCCCCCTCATTTTAAGATAGTAACCATGCTTTGTGATTTCTTGCCTTTGGAATATTTGTAATGTATTCTGTAGAAAAGAGAAGCTGAGGTGCGCTCTTTGTGCTCTGTTAAACTTTATTTCTTATGATCTTAAAACCATGAAGGGTCATGCTAGTGTGTCCTGAAAGGGGGAGAGTCAGGAGCAGGTACATGAGTCAGAAATTAGCTGAGCAGAGAAGGGAGCTGCTGAGAAACTGGGAGGACATGAAGGTTTATGCGTCCTGAGAAGAGAAGGCATCTGTGATCAGGGATTTGGTTGCCTTTGGGATGATGGCAAGACCTCAGAGAGAAGGTTGCTCTCTCTATGCCTCCCAGCCTTGCTTAGATGTCACATGCCTCAAGCCTCACAGGAAAGTGGAAGAGCAACCTCTTGTGACCATGTGACCATGTAAACTGGGATAATTATTGATGTCTGAGCAGGCACCAGGATGGATGGGTGACCAGAGACCAGATGAGCCTCTTCAAAGTCTTAATGCTATTTTGATCCCAGTGTTTTGCACAGCTCTGGAGTGATGGATGGGAGATGCTCCAACAATAACTGGTTAAATTACCCTTCAACCCAGGAAACTGGGTATTAGAGTCAATATTAGGTTGCCTGAAAACAGATTTCGATGAAGTATTTCTTGCATCCCTGATATGGACTGAGAATTGGACAAATATCTTGATATACACTGATTTTTCTCCTTCCTTTCCCCCATCCTTTCTTCCTTATTCCTTCCTTCCTTCCATCATGGTATCTTTCTGCAGTCAATCTGAATCATAATTATTGCTGGCTTCTGCCACTGATTAGCTCAGTGGGTTGGAGCCTGGTGTTAATGGAGCAGTGGTCCCAGTTTTATTTACTCATTGTTCAGAAAACTTTCAACAGAAAAAAAGGGTTACCCAACAACCACAATTGACTTCATTCTCCATCAGTCAAACTCGCCAAATAGGAACTGATTAGTCAAAGGGGATTTTAGAATATAAGTTGATTCATAACCATAACTAAAGGAGGTATGTCCCTATGAATATGAGTTAGTCATGCCAGCAACAAATGTCCCTGTAGATAGCAGTCCTTGACATTGTTCTCAAGGCAAAATCTGAATTATAAGTTTCAGAAACGACTTCTTTCTTTTACTGTCGGTTTACAATGTGTTAATTTCACTGGTATACAGCATAGTGATTCAGTTATACATATATATATATATATATATATCTTTTCATATTCTTTCCCATTATAGTTATTACAAGGTATTGAATATAGTTCCCTGTGCTATATAGTAGGACCTTGCTGTTTATCTATTTTATATATAGTAGTTTGTATCTGCAAATCCTGAATTCACAATTTATCCTTCTACCCTCCCCTTTCCCCCTGGTAACCATAAGTTTGTTCTCTATATCTGTGAGTCTGTTTCTGTTTTATAAATAAGTTCACTTGTGTCCATTTTTTTTTCACATTCCACATAGAAGTGATATTATATGGTATTTTTCTTTCTCTTTCTGGCTTACTTAGTATGACAATCTCCAGGTCCATCCATGTTGCTGCAGATAGATTATTTTATTCTTTTTTTAAGATTGACTAGTATTTCACTGTATATATATACTACAACTTCTTTATGCAGTCATCCGTTGATGGACATTTAGGTTGTTTCCATGTCTTGGCTATTGTAAATTGTGCTGCTATGAACATTGGGGTGCAGGTGTCATCCTGAAGTAGGATTCCTTCTGCATATATGCCCAGGAGTGGGATTACTGGGTCCTGTGGTAAGTCTACTCCTAGTCTTTTGAGGAATCTCCATACTGTTTTCCACAGTGGCTGCACCAAACTGCATTCCCATCAGCAGTGTAGGAGGGTTTCCTTTTCTCCACAGCCTCTCCAGCATTTGTCATTTGTGGACTTTTGAATGATGGCTATTCTGACCAGTGTGAAGGGATACCTCATTGTAGTTTTGATTTGCATTTCTCTGATAATTAGTGATACTGAGCATTTTTTCACGTGCCTATTGGCCATTGGTATGTCTTCATTGGAGAAATGCTTGTTTAGGTCTTCTGCCCATTTTGGATTAGTTTTCTTTTTTTTTTTTTTTTTTTAATATTGCTGTTGAGTTGTATGAGCTGTTTGTAGAAATGACTTCCTAATGTGTAGCTGAAATTTTTGTCTGCCCAGAAGGTTTGTGTCTCATCACCACTCGTTTCTGCTGACAGAATCCTCTTTATCACAGAGAATCTGTTTTACGTATTTTCATGCTAGAGGCCAGTCACAGAGTCAATCACAAAACCCTACCGATCTGCACACTGTAACTGCTCAGTGTACTGACTGGTTTTAGGGTGACTGCAAGACTCAGAGCATTGATCGAAACAGAACATTCAAGAAAGAACTTTTCAGTGGCATCTTTAGTCTAAGCATGATGTAAACCTAGAATTGACAGTTGCTGTTTTGTCACCACATGAGGAGAATTTATCTAAAAATGAAGACATTTGGGTCTCTGATTCCAGCCTAGCTTAGGCTTTATAATCTCTTGGACTTCTTGGTACATTGTTCAATATAAGTATTCTCCTCCACTTTTATCATTAAACTCTTTTGGGTTGGGTTTCTGTTACGTGTTTTCAGAAGTGCCTGATTAATACAGAAATCACATCAAGTCAGAGAATAACTGTAATCTATAAGGGAAAACATAGGATTCCTTGAAAGAAATTAAAAATACTGGTTGCAAAAGGGCTGATCATGGTAACAGCATATTTTTAATAACATAAATGTTAACTCTACTTCTCAGTAGCATGTCTAACCTTGTTTGCTTATAAAAGCTTCCAGTAGGGATCATTCTGTAAGAACAGAATGGAGTTTGTTCTGCTTCTCTGCAAGTTTTGTAATTTCTGAAACAGGAATTATTTCTATGAAGAAGGCTGCTGTGAACCAAAATGGCTTTCATGGATGATAATAATTGTGTATCAATTTACAGTTATAACCAGAAAAACACAGTAAGCCTACATAATGAAGGGTTGTATTATTTGCCTAAAAATATTGCCAGGGCTCTGGAATCTTTCACCTGAGAGAGATGGCGTTTGGTTCATTTATTGATCTTGTTGGATGAGTGATTGTGTCAAACCAACATATGCCAATTGATCACCAAAACCCATTTCTTGCTGCTGGGTAGTGGAATAGAAGACATTTTTGATTTGAAGGCAGAATCTTGACAGGGCCTTACTCTTGCAAGTGCTGGGAAATGAATAAATTAACTCTGTGGTCTTTTTGGACTAAAGAAGGAAGATATTCTGCTTGCCTAGTGGAAAACAAAAATTATTCTTTAAACCATAGTGCCTTTAGTTCTTTTGACTTTTGTATTAATTGGACTATGGTATCAAGTGGCAGAAGCTAGGTCAGGTTGGCTTCAGGAAAAAGAGGGAACTCATCAGAAGGTTTAGAAATAAAAGAATGGACAACTGAACTGCAAGAAAGTCAGAGAATCTGTTAGATCTCATAAATAGCTGACACCAAACATGAAATTTTGAATTTTATCAAATGCTTTTATAAGAATATATTAGTAATAATTGTATCTTCTCTCTTGTCATCTGTATGATTTATATTAATAGAAATATTTAGAGTAGATAACAATATATATTTAGAGTAGGCTAACTTCTGCAAAAAACAGAACCAAAGAGTATAATAGTTCAAATAGAAGAGAAGTTTGTTTTTATGGGACAGGACTGGAGGGATGAATAAGTTAAGGCAGTCCTCTTCCACACAATCATTTAGAGACTCAGTTACATTCCCACCAACAGTGCACAAATGTTCCCTTTCCTCCCCTTCCTCACCAACACTTATCTCTTGTTTTTTGATGAAAGCCATTTTATCAGGTGTGACATGATACATCATTGTGGGTTTGACTTGCATTTCCCGGATGATTAGTGATGTTGAGCACCCTTTCATGTACCTGTTGACCCTTTATATGTTTTCTTTGGAAAAATGTCTATTCATTTCCTCTACCCATTTAAAATCAATCATCTGGTTTTTTTTTTTTTGCTATCGAGTTGTATCTGTTCTTTATATATTTTGGATATTAACCCCCTTATCAGATACATGATTTGCAAGTATTTTCTCTAATTTGGATATGAATCCTTTGTCAGATATATGAGTTGCAGTATTTTCTCCCATTCCATATGTCGCCTTTCCATTTTGTTGATGGTTTCCTTTGCTGTGCAGATTTTTAGTTGGATGTAGTTCTATTTGTTTATTTTTACTTTTGTAGCCTTTGCTTTTGGTGTCAAATAAAAAAAATCATTGTAAGACTGATGTCAAGGAGTTTACCCTTTATGCTTTCTTCATGGTTTCAGGTCTCACAGTCAGGTCTTCTGAGTTGATTTTTCTGCATGGTGTGAAATAAGGGGTCTAGTTTTTTTTTTTTTTCTTTTGTATGTAGCTATCCTGTTTTCTGAACAAGAGTAAATTAAAAAAAATAAAATTCTTAATTTCTTACCATTTTTGTCCCATTTAGGATATATATATCTATTTGAGTCAATTTTTATATTTTGCTTAAAAAGCATCATGTCATTCACAGATTTGTGCAAAATACTCTTTTATACTATATGCACTTGTTTAAATTTATTTGGTATCTGTATTCTTTTTGCCTTTTATCATTCCTAATTTTGTGTATTATTTCAAATTAGACTAAAGAGTTATTTATCTATTTCATTGTTCTCCTACTGCCTTGATGACCTGTATTTCCCCAGTCCCATCCCCACCTATCCTTCTGCCAAAGAAGCTGTCTTGGAATTGCTTATAAGTTAAAAGTTTTCTTTTTTTCTAACTTATCCTAAATTATTTCTGCTTTAATCTCCATTCCGTCTTTTTAATTTTATTTGAATTTATTGTTTTTTCTCCTAAATTCTAAGATTTAAATTTTAAATTGGTTTTGATTGAGGAAGTTAGTAATTTTGTTTTGCTTTTGTTTTTCTACTTATTTTCTATGAATTGTCTGCTGACACTTGGCTAGCGTTCATAACTCTGACATGTACTGTTGCTGTTATATTTTCTATTCTGTCTTACCTTGATTTATGTTTGACAAAATTTAGTTAGCAGACAGTTAAAATTTTCCTATGAGACATCTTTCACAGAAGTTCCTATATTACAATTTTAAATGAAAAAAGAAGAACATAAAATTACATGTTCACTGTGGTACATAATAAAGTATGTACACATGGACAAAATATGGTTGAGTATGTGGAAAATTAAAGTGGTCACATTAACGCATAAAACATAGAAAGGTCTAGCATAGTCCCTTGGATACAGTTAAAATGTTATCTTGATAATAATTTTTTTTAAGTCCCTGGAGTTAAGAAATTAAAGATCTAACAATATCTATCAGGTTCATTTGTGTTATATACGGGTGAAATAAATACACAATGAACCAATTAATTGATGGAAGCAACTTCCATTAATAGTAATGTTGCTACATTTGATGTCACTTTCCCCTCTTGCCACTCTCCCAATGCACCTGCCCCCAGAAGGGTTTGCTTTGCCTAGCCTACCTCTCATTCCTCCACGTTACCATTTCTCACTCTTCTACTGCCTCCTTATTGGAGTATCTTGCAAGAGCCCAAGGGGAGAATCGTGATCTCAGATGTCCTAGTGAGGCCAAGAGACAGATAGAGAAGTGTGGTGTTCCTGCACTTGTATAAGCTCCTTCCTTTGTGTGTGGACTGAAACTTGCTTCACTTCTAAGGAATAAATTTGGCAAATGTGATGAGATATCACTCCTTGTGACTTCCATCTTGCTGGCACTCTCATTTGCCATCTCTCTTGCTTGCTCTGATGAAGCCAGCTGCCAAGTTCTGAGCTGTCTGTGGAGAGGCCCATGTGGCAGGCAATCCAGGGAGGCCTGCAGCCAATAGACCCTGAGGAACTGAAGCCCTCAGTCTAAAACCCATATGAAAAAATGAATCCTGTTGACAACTATCGGAGGGAGCTTAGGAAAGGATTCATCCCCAGTTGGGCCTTAAATTGACTGCAGCCCTGTAATAGCTCCAGAGTCAAGGCGTCCAAATAAACTGCATTAGATTCTCAGCTCATGGAAACTGAGATAATAAATGTGTGATATTTTAAGCTGTTAAAAAAAATTCTTAAGATGTTCCCCTATGGTAGAGTACCACTTCTAGTGACCTACTACTATTCACAATTAAAGGGGATTTCCTCTTTGGGTTTCAGGCTTCAGACTGTGCTCTAGATTTACGTGCACTTTTGTTTAAACCATCCTGCTCTTGGAGAAGAAAAGATTGCTATTACACAATTTATACGCAGAGAATAAATCCAGTACAGACTAAAGGTAGTCATTTGTAACTACATGGAAACCCAATTAGTTGCTTGTTTCTATGAATTCTGAGCCTAAAATCCCTTCAACAAATCTCTGACTCTTTCTCAGCCAAGTTTCTACAAGTAGCTGATTGACTGATTGATTGATTGTACCTTACATGGAAGTACTTGGACCAAGGATTATAGAAATTAAGAGAAAGTTTAGGTAGGTATACAGATAAACAAGAACAGCCCTGTTCTTGAGGGGTTGATCAATGCTGTTGAGAGTAGGACAGACAGTCATTATTACTGAATAGGAATGTAGATCCAGCTGGGAATCTAGTTAGGGAAGACTTCCTGAAGGAGGCAGCACAAGAGCTGAATCCTGAGTCTCAACTAGGATTTAATGGCTGATGATAAGGGGAGGAAAACAAGAGAGACAAGTGAATTTCCAGATAGAAGAGCACAAACCAAGTAGAATTTATTTTAGGGGCAGGGAAGAGTCTGAGTTAGCAAAACAGAGTAAGAGTCAAAACTACAACTGTAAGAAATGGTAACTTTAGGGGAACCTGGACCATTTGAATTTTACCTCATTGATCAGTGTTCAAAACCAGAAATGCTTGCAGGGGCTGGGCAAGTCCCAGGAGTAAGTAAGGGGGCCAGATGTAAGCACACAAGCCCTCACTGGAAGGAAGGGAGGGCTGTGAAAAACCAACCCTTGCTTGTGGCTTAAGTTCCATGTCCAGCTCTAGCTGATTATGACCATACTTGAAAGGGAGCCAAGGCAGAGTTGTCAGTTCTTGCAGTTATTCAAACAAAAATAATCTAGATTTATGTAAAATCTACTGGTTTTTAATTATTGGCTTAAATTTTTAAGTCATGTTTGGTGGTCAAATAAAACGCATTTGCTTTATTTATAGCCCAAGGGCTGTCAGTGGCAGAAGAGAAGGCTGTGAATTGAATGGTGTCTTAGGAAGATTCAGTGTTTGTTACTGACTACAGTGGGTTAGATGTCAAAGAAAAATTGCACAAGACCAATTAAACAGGCAAGGAAGTCTTTATTCAAAACTATGTAGTAACGAAGAGAGACTATTGCAGTTGTGGCAAGTTTAGAGGGTGTGGGGCGCTGAGGGGGTGGGAGGGGAGGGGGATTGAATTTAACTCCACCAAAACAAAAGGCAAGAGAGTTTTTAAGTGCTGGAGTGTGCTAACAGAAAAGTAGTGGAGGAAGTTGGTAGGGAGGTTGATCAGTGTGATTAGGCTGTCTGTATTTGCTAATTAGCTCTTATCAAAGTTAAGCTTCCAGCCTTCCACAGAGGCTTGGAGATGGAGGTGCTGTATTTTCGATAATTATATTTCAAAGGGATGGCTCTCAGGTCAGTATTGAAAAATACATTCCTCTATTGTAGAAGATTTGCATCTCAAAGGGTCAGAGAAAGAATTTATAATTGCAAGTTTTCTAAAGTAAATCGTTCTAAGAAAACGGAGGTCAGGGGCCCACAGTCAAGAAAAAACTTGTCTAAAGTTTAATCAAGCTGAGGGAAATGTTAAAGTCGTCTTGTTCGCAGGAGAGATGAGTTAGAAGCCATGATAATAGTCCATGTATTCAGTTCTAAAATCTGAAACGAAGACTAATGCCTGAGTTGGGAAAATTTGTGAAAAACTTTGAAATGGGCCAAAAAGATTGCTAGGTACTTTCAGTAGAAAAGTAGGTCTTTTCTAGTGTGCACCCTACCTGGTTATCTGATCCTGTGGGTTTCATGCCTTTCATTATCTCTGAGATATTTTGCAAGGTTTTATCATAGAAATTATAGTTAATTGACAGCAATTCAAATGAATCTTTTTCATAGGCATGCAAGTGAAATCTGTCTGTGGTGGGGACAATTCATTTTCCTTCCCCCCTCCACTCATATAGTAAGCCAGTTTTATATCTATGTATAAATTATTTGCACCTCTTTATAAATTCATTTCAGTATTTCTTATTGCTTATGTATGTGAGGTTCTTTGACTAACTGGAACATCTTACTGGTTCCCTATTAATTAATGACCTGATACAATATTTGACACATGTTCATTTTATATTATTTATGGGATAGTCTTGATTTTTACCTTTAAAATTATCCTTTAATATCTGTAATAGAAAAGAAGGTGTAAGTGTAAGAGGTTAAAAGAGTGGAATTAGGATCCAGCAATAAGTGTGGGGGTCAAGGAAGAGGAAAAAGATGAAGATGTTGTGGATTCTGAACCAAGGCGCCTGGACGGCTAATTTATCATAGCTAGTAACAAGGAAAGCAGGATGAAGAAACGTTCTGAGGCTGTAGGTGGGGAGAGGTTTTTTTTAAAAACAAATATTGAGTTTGAGAGGAGGTTATAATATCCTGTTGAAAATGTCCAGCCCTTTGGAAAGGTATGACTGAGGCTCTTGAGAAAGTTCAAAGCTAGAGGCAGCAATCTGGGAATGGTCTGTGTAGAGGTGGCCAACAGACTGGATGATTTCCCTGAAAAAGGAATTAAAAAGAGGAGCTGAGGGCGGAGCCTTGGGGATCACCCACATCTAGGGACACGATGAAAAGCTGAGACAGCACAGCAAGATAGACCAAAAAGTGTGAAATGTTTACTGTTTTCTTCAGGAGTAGGAACCCATTTAATCCCTCTACTGTTTTTTTCTGCGAATTTTGTTTTGAACCTCATCTGTAACCTTTTTTCTGCATTCACACATCCTGGCCTCTAGCTCTCCAGTATTCATTTCTCTCCCATGATAATTCCAAGTCTGTCTGTTAAATCACTTGGAATCCAAGAACGGAGGTGTGAGCCTCAAAGCTGCCATATTAAGCTGTGCAGCTAAGCACAAGTGGATTTACTTCTCTGAGTATCAGTTTTCTCACATGACAGAAGCAGACAATTATGCTTTCTCCAAACAGTGGTTGTGAGAAATAAGTACGGTGACACGAGGCAGTGTTTAGCACAGCACTTGGCATATAGTAAGTGTTCTTTGAATCTGAGGCTCAATTGCCAAATAGGCCACCCCACGATGGCATGATTCATCTGTAACTTTTGCCTATGGCTGAAAGATTTACAATTATACCACATTTATTAGGGAAGAGCTATTTATCACAATGAAAAATTATGCTTTTTGTATTCCAAGAGAATTAACTCGCCTCTAAATTTCATTTTCTTATTTCTTCTTTTTCTTCTTTTCTTGGCTTTAGTGTATCAAGGGAAACATTTTTTCCTTGCTTATGCCTCATTTCATGATGGGCTGTGATGAGCTTATAAACAGAGATGACAAAAATATCAGGAAAATATGGAATTGTAAAACAAATTCAGAACTTTGGTTTAACGTGAACATCTATAGTTTTTTCTCCATGGAAATTCTATATTGTAGGGAGCACATAGGTTTGCTCTAAGAATTCAGGAGTAATTGGGTAATTCATTCTCTGCCTCTGCCAGCATCTGCTTTTTTGTTACATTTTATTCATAAGCTTTTCTTAAACAGGTATTTATAATTGAAAGGTTTGGGGACCCATTATATATTTGTTTGTTTGTTTGTTTGTTTTCCGCTGTTGAGTTCACATGAAGCTTTCTCCAGGAATCAGCCTGAAAATAATGCTGCTTTATTTTTATCTTCATGATACCCAACCCTTCTTTCTGGAGGGGAAAACGAGAAAGTCTGTGGGATCCTGTTAAATTTCCATCCCTTCCCCTATAGTTTCATCAAGATCAAACAGATTCCACATATTGGCAGCCACATAGAGCAGAGACCAAATCAAATGCATATGTGCAGCTGTGATAAAAGAGAGCTTTACAGAAAGGAAATAAAGGCCAACCAGGCGTGCCTGGCTGGCAGCTGAAGAAAGTACTGCTGTCATTATTAAAGGGAAATGAATAAACTGCCAAGGTTCAGAGAACATAGCATCAAGTGTTGCCTGTGGACCCAAGGCTGGGTGACTCATTTGTTTGGTCTTACTGAAATGGGAGAGCCTCTTTAGAAAATCTCTTGATAACAGAGTATAATACAAAACAGTTCAATGATCGTTGAGATTTGTTAGATCCTTAGTTGGTGCAGGGACTGTGCTAAGTGACGTGGCTTCCATTTGTCTAATCCTAGCAGTAGTGCTGTGAAGGAGGGACTAGCATTAGCCTCATCTTATAGGTGAGAAAACTGAGCCCAGAAAGGTTAGGTAAACTGCTCAAAGTTTATACCTGGTAAACACCAGAGCCAGAATTTGAACCTAGGCTCTTTGGCACCAAAGACTACTTGCAATTATTCTGCTAAATGTTCATGCTCCTTTTTAAGTATTCAGTTACTTTACTGAAGAACAATTCTATCCAACTAGGGTACAATGTTGAAGGAAGCCAGTGCAATCATTAGAAATAAGTTGTCATCAGTGAGTTTATTAAGTCATGTGTTTAAAGAATTTTATTTCAGGTATTTAGTTTGTTATATTTTTAAGGTACAAATCTAGTTCCATGTTTCTCTGCTGGTGGGTCTGGTAAGTCTGAGAATGTGTATTAATTACTTAGGGATTGAGTGCAGTAAGAAGTACTGACTAGATCATTTTCTTTCCTCCCTCCTTTCCCTCCTTCCTTCCTTCCTTTTATTTAACTAACATTTATTAAACACTTACTAAACTCTGGGGATGGAACAATGAAAAGCATTTACACTTACAAAGCTTTCATTCTAAAAAATTAAATAATAAGTAAATATAAGTGTATCAGATAATAATGGCATAGAGATCATTAAATAGGAGGCTGTGATGGTAACTGGGTATTGAGGTTCCTTTAGGTTAGGTGGGCAAAAAAGGCCTGTGGTATTCGGCTGCTGACCTGAATGATGAGATGCCAACCACCCAAAGAACTGAAGTCAGGCCTCCCTGGGAGAACAAAGAGCAAGGACAGAGTCCCTGAGGATAGAAATACCTTGGTGTATTTAAAGAACCAAAAGGCCAACGTGACTGGTCCATGATAAGAGTGACAGGAGCTGAGGCCAGCCAGCGATCAAGGCATCGCCTGGTCACTTAAGACCTTGTGGGTCCTCATAAGGAGTTTGGATATTGTTCTCAATGGATGTCATTTAAGTGGGGTGGTGTAATGATCTGATTTAAGTTTAAAAAGGTAACTCTACTTTGAGGCAGAAACTTAGAGGTCAAGATTAGAAGCATTGGGGTGCATATTAGGAAGCTTTCAGAGTGATGGAGAATAAGGATGATGGGGGCCAGGTGTAAGACTGCTCAGTCTAGGATGCTGTTTCTAAGAAGGAAAGAGGTAAAAATGGTAAGTAAGCAACTAACAAGGTCTGCTTTAGATAAGCAAATAGAGGGTAAGGTAAAGAGAAGAATCAGATTTAAGAAGTGAGGAAATAAAGAAGCTAGTTCATCTCATATAATTTATGGAGATGATGGTTTATTATGACAAAAAGGAGGTTTCCTTGTGGATATGTCAATCTACCTAGATCCCTATTTTGTTTTCCTTTAAGTCCCTCATAAAGTCACAGCTGAGACCAATGACATTGTCTTCTACCTCCTGCCCCCTCCCTTACCCCTCTTGTGGGCTGAATGGCACCCCCAGAGTCCAAGGCAACTTAGAAGTTAGGAAGACTTAGAGAGATTTAGGTCTGAGACTTAATGCTAACACATAAGTTGAATAAGTGAGGCATATATTTCCTTTAGAGACTGGAAAAGACTGATGTTTGAAAATGAACTGTCTTCCAGGCAATGGAATATTATTCAGCATTAAAAAGATATAAGCTATAAAACAGTGAAACTTGGGGGAAACTTAAATGTATATTACTAAGTGAAAGAAGCTAATCTGAAAAGGCCATATATTGTGTGGTTCCAGCTATATGGTATTCTGGAAGAGGCCAAACTATGGAGACAATGAAAGATCAGTGGTTGCCAGGGGCGGAAGGAGGGAGAGAGGTGAACAAGCAGAGCCCAGAGGATTTTTAGGGTAACACAAATCTTCTGTATGATATTGTAATGATGGATGTATGTCATTATAAATTTGTCCAAACCCATAGAATGTGCAATACCGATAGTGAACCCTAAGGTAATCTGTGGATTATGATGTGTCAATGTAGGCTTATCTGTGGTAAAACATGTACTATTCTGGTGAGTGATGTTGATAACGTGGGAGGCTATACCTGTGTGTGGATGTGTGGAATCTCTGTACCTCCCTCTCAGTTTTGTTGTAAACTTAAAACTACTCTTTAAAGAGTCTTTAGAAATGAACCTTGACAACCTTATATATTTTAATGATAAAAGTTCTGAGTATTTTTAGTATTTTAGGTTTGATACTAACAAAAATACTGAAATGTACTTATTCTACCAAAGAATGGCTATTAGGAAGATTTCTGTCATGTCTGAGGTAAAGAGTCATGTATAAATTACTTGTGGCAGATAATTTTAAGAATATTTTTAATCATATGCCTACAACATGCATAATATAGAACATTTAAGATTTAGGAAAGCACAAAAGGGAGTGAGTTTTTTTTTTTTAATCAGTGTTACCCTCACTAGCATAGTGCCTTAATAAAGTTGAGTATATTCATTATTTTTGCAGATAGGTTCCACTTGACAGGCCCATCAAACTTTTTTCTACACCTTCCACATATTCTGCTTATATCAAAGCTAATATTTTAGTATTATTGTGTCTACAGGAGCATGGCTGAGTTTATTTCATAATCCCTTCCAAACTGGGTTAATGAAATGGAAAAATTATAGTAAAATCAGATGTTTTTTTACTACAGTAAAAAGTTTATTTGAACGGAATTTTTCTCTTTTTTGGACTGGTGGTTTTGGCACTGTAAATCTGCCTTCCAAATTCACCCACAAAAGTGTTTCTGTGGAAACAGAGCCACAAATAGAAGCAGTGGTTATTGATTTTCTTTTGGGGCTGCCACCTGGTTTCTGCAAAACCCTGGAGAGCATATGCCAATTTCCACGTGTATTTTAGCTCCTTTCTTGCCCTCCACCCCCTCCTATACCCTCATGGGTTTAAAATAATCCAGGCCTATCAATTATTTATCAAAAGAGCAGTAGATTGGCTGATAAAACAAGGAGAAGCTGACCTCTGCTTGTTATTAGAGTCTCCTGGGGGCGGCCTCTCCTATGGCCAGCCTCTTTCTGACTGTTTGTAGGGGACCCATTCAGGCCTGGGCAGATCCACCGCCTTGGTCAGGCCCTAGTGCTGCATCCAGGATGCTTTTCCTTATGCTCCCTGGTGTTCGCCAGCCTTTCCCAACTGTGTTTTGTTCCTTCTCCTTTCATCTAGGCCCTCCGCCTACTTGACACCCTCCCAGCTCTGTCTCAGCCAACTCCTCCCCATCCAACTGACTGCAGTTTAGACATTTCTTCCCTGAAGAAGCCTCCTGACCCTCCCTCTAGATGAAGTTAGACACGCCTGCCAGACATTGCTGTGGGACCTGTAAATGGTGACAGTAACATCTCTGTGGTTATAGACGGTCGTAGAAGATAGCAGAAGGCTTTTAAGTTAAATAAAGCAAAAGTTTGGCACAGCTTATTAGTTTTCTGCAGCAGCTGTAAGAACATACCACAAATTTGGTGGTTCAGTCAATAAAGAAATTTATTTTTTCACAGTTTTAGAGGCCAGAAGTTCAAAATCAGCATTGCCTTCAACAATGCCTTCCCTCTAGGGGAACTTGTGTTCCTTGCCTGTCCCAGCTTTTGGTGGCTGGTGGGAATGTTCGGCTTGTGGCTGCAGCACTTCAGTCTGTGCCTCTGTGGGTGGCCATGCTGCCTTCTCTGTGGACCTGTCCTCTGTTTCTCTTCTTAGGACACTTGTCATTGAATCTAGGGCCCACCTGGATAAACCAGGATGATCTCCTCCTGATTTTAAATAATACATCTGCGAAGACCTTTTTCCCAAATAAGGTCACATTTACAGATTCTGCGGATTAGGTCACAGAGGACATATTCCTTTGGGGTCCGTCATTCAGCCCACTACACATAGTAACTGGCACCAGACACTAAAAGGAAGAGCAGCTCTCAAGAATGAGGAGAATAATGACAATGACTTGTTGATAAAGAAATCAGAGCATATTCTTGTTGCCAGAGATTAGGTTCTTGTCTCGTCTTGGAAAGAATTCAGAGTTGAGACGTGGAGGTTAAGAAAATAAAGTTAGAATTTATTAAGGGATAAATAGTGTGCTTTCAAAGGGAGAGTGGACAGGCTCAGGTGAGCAGCTGCCCTGAGTTTCTTTGGTAAGTTGGTTACATAGAGTGTAAAAATGAATGGGCAGAGTACTCATTAGGGAGGGAAGGGTCAGGAGTCATAGTCCCTAATTTTCATCCCATCTCCACCTTCCTGAGGAGAGGAGGAATCTTTGTCCTTATTTAGTCTGAATCGGAAGTGTCATGGCATCAGTGCACAATGGGTACTTCTAATCTGCAAGGCTAATTTTATTGAAATGAAGGCATAATGAGCAAAAGGTTACATTCAGACTTTGGAGATTCCTGCCTTTTCCCACCTTTCTTTGTTAGCTTCCGGATATCTGTCACTGTCACTCCAAAATGTGTGATTTCTAATCAGTCCAGAGGTTCCTGCTCTTCTCTGTCTGCCCAGGGACCCCTGTTGTTTACATGATGTGTGGTTTCCTGCATTTGGCCTGTGCTCCTCCTTTTTTTGCCGCATTCCTGCCATTTGGCCTGCGTCCCCCTCTCTCTGCTCATATCTAGCTATCTGCCCGCTCTAACATCCCCGCTGGTTCTCTTTAGACTAGTGTCTTTACCTTGGTGGGCTGTGTTGTGCTAAATCTCACATCAGTGACTTCACTCCTGCTCTTGTCTCACATCTCTGGACAGAGGCTTTGCTATCTTTATCCTACCCATCTTTAAAGGTCAGCTCAGGTTTAACCTCCTCTACAAAGCCTGCTGCATCAATGGCAGTGATAATAAAAGCACCTAACATTTATTAAGTCCTTATACTTGCCAGGTATGTTACAAAGAGCATTAATTTCCCTTTTGATACCCCCACTGTTCTTCCTTCCTTTGACTTGCTATAACATTTGTATCTGTACCACAATAAATACTGTTTAATTATATACTGTCAGATAAACTAATTGTAGGTTGTGTGTGTAGCCTATATATAAATTCTTTATAATATACACTACTTATATACTATTTTACTACACCACTACTACTAAGGCTAACATTCATTAGAATAGGTACCATGGGCCAGTAACTAAGTACTTAAATTTTCTCTTTTAATTCTAAGAGCAATTCTGTAATGTGTGTACTTCCTTTATTCTCACTTTTCAGATGAAAAACTAAATAAATTTTACAGTTAATTGCCCATGATCTATAAATGATGGAACCAGAATTTGAGCCAAATCTACCTAACTTCAGAGACGTCAAAAACTTATACATGTTATTTTATATATTTGCCACCGTATCTTGCAAGGGTTGGTCTGGCCATCCCAAGCATTTAGGTGGATTTGAAGCTTCTGAAGGACGAACCTCTGCTTTCTATAATGGCCTATTATGATGCTGAGCTTGGAATGAAAGGTTTTTATTTTGGTCTTGTGTTTGACCATACTGGGCGATTTAGAGTTTTTTTAGCCAGTAGCTCTAAGTGTGGTCCCTGTCAGCAGCAGGTAACAGCTCTAAAATCCTTTGCAATGCAGATATAAACCAGTTGAGAGACTCAGCTCAACATAACAAAAACTCCTCCTTCATCTCAACCCTCTTCCCCGTTTAAGCTAGTCTTCATCACAGGTAGGGAGTCAAGGAAATCAGCATATATTGTTTTCCTTCTTGATATTTTAAAGGTCATTAATTTAGGTAGCATTAATAGCATCAGCAGGGGGCTGAGAAGTGTTAGAGAGAGACTCTGAACCCTGCGGCAAAGCTCTCCACACTCTAGAGGGAGAGAATTCCATGGTCCTTCAAGAATTTTTAGGACTGCTTTACTTATTATTCTTAAACAGCAAAACCTTTATCCTCCTGGAACCACGTCCACATAGACAATGATCTGACAAAATTTCCTTACCATTAATTTCACTAATTAAAAGGAAAAGAAGTTGACAAGATTTAAACATTTTTTTTTCCCCTCAAACCATCCTCAGTCAGTTTTCTGGTTTACATCAACTCAGCTGGAAAACAGCAGAATTATGGATTTTAACACAACACATACAAAAAGCATTTACTTTTCTCCAACTTTGATTTTGGTTTAAGTTGTTAGTATTCAGTTAATTATTTAAGGACAACTTATTTCCCATTTCCTTTACAATAGTGGTATTTTTTAAGACATAAATTCAAATTTTCCCTTTACCTCAATGATGTGGTGAAAATGTTTAAATATTATGTTAAGAAGTATCAAAAGCTTCTGTTAAAATTACCAAACTGATCTGGCAAATAAAAAAGTCAATCCTTGTGTTCTAAAAATATTTACTTTTGTCAGGCAGATTTTAGGAATAAAACAATGAACTATTTTCTGATGGCATTCATTCAGTTCTAAATGGTGATGAAAATAGTTTATGAGAGCTCACCAGGTGAGAACCTGGTATCAGAATTTCTTATCTTTATCATATTTGATCTTCACAACAGCTTTATGAAGAAGTCATTAGTATTATGCCCAGTGAACTGATAAGAAAATTAAAAATCAGAGAATTTATGTAATCTCCCCAAAGGCATACACTTAGTATAGTATTTGACTGTACACAGAATATACAAAGTGTACTTCTAAATACACTGCCCTCTTCAACAATAATTGCCGATGCTTTGCCCTTCATGAGTAAACATTTTATAAAACGAGTAGTGTGACGGTGCCGAACTTTACCCGAGCCCTTTGACCCTAGAAAGCAGTAATGGTTGAGAAATCTTATCCCCCTTAAAAAAAAAAAAAACAAAGGAAAAGTAAAAGAAATCTTCCCACCCTTTAAGGACCATCCTGTGCTGTGGTATTTTGAGATAAGACCTGCTTGCATCCTTCCTCGGGACTCCCATAAACTCCAGGATTGCATTCTTGCTTATTTGTCTCTGAAAAATTTCAGGCTCCCTCCTGTTCTTTGAGACATTCCTCATTAATGAATATTCTTCCTGTTGCAATAGTTTGCATAAAATAATCTCCTTTTCTGCATTTGTCTTTCACAGTTTGGTCCTGTAACTCTGATATGACAGCAGCACTTTTGGGTCCCTGTGTACTGTGTTCAGCGAAGAACTCTTGGAGCTCTTCATGCTCTGCTCCTGGCTGGTGATTGGTGCCAACAATGGTAAGTCCAACTCCTGCTCCTGTACTGTGGACTTGTATCCACTGCAAGCAATGGTAAGGATTTGATTCTTTTTGAATATACGCTTGATTTCTGGTGCCAGCTTCTTTTGGTTTTGTGGTCTGACCACTTGGTGGTCTCTGTAGAGGAATTAATGGTTTTTAGAGGTCTTGTCTGTCAGGTGAGAGACGATGGAGAGTCTGGTTTGTTATTCTTTTTTGTTGGTGTATTTGTTTCTTTGGAAAATTAAGAGCTTGTACCCACTGGGAAGAGAACAGCTCTTTGATATGGATCAGTGAGTTTTGTATTTCTATATTTATGCTTGACCGATGACCAAAATTTTAGAATTGAAGCTATGTGCTTTCTCTCTTTGTATGTTTATGTTTGTCATTCAGAAAAGACTCTACCTTTCATTCTGTGAGTGTGTAATATTTTCTGCCTCCAGATGGAATTATTAAGTTGGGTTATAAGATCTTTTAAGGATTTCTATTCTGATTGGCTTAGAGGTAAATTACTGCATATATAAGATGTATATTCCTAAAATTCCCAGAAATTAAGGAAATTGAAATACCAAGACTTTCAATGTACCAAATTTTAAAAGTATCCTTACAGAAACCAAATCAGAAATGTTTTATGATTCCAAGCTCACATAATACAGGCAAAAAAAATCTTTGGCAAATGAGAGTTGTTTAATATTTTTATTTGATAAAAAAAAAAGCTATGATTTCTCTGATTTATCAGCACTGAGTATAGTGTACACATAGATTTTCATTTTCTTTGTATATCCTAGAGTAAGACTCACCTCTATCTTCCCTCATGACTTCTATATGATTCTAGGATGAATCCCTTGTTATCTGCCTCTATGAAACCCCAGGTCCCCTTACTTCTCTTTGAGATTTTCCTCATTAATGAATGTTCTCCATTTTGTAATGGCTAGAATAAAATCATCTCCTCAATTATCCTCTGCATTTTGTCTCTCCCATAACTTATCCAGTTCTCACAACAACCTTATAAAGCAGGTATCCTCATTTTCATTTTGCAGATGAGAACATCACATTATTGAGAAACTAATCGAGGTCATACATCTAGTAATGGATGGATATATTGCTGATTTTAGAGGTTGTGCTCTTAATCTGTAATCTATATATCACTGTAGTGAACAAGTCAGATTATTCTTTGCAAACATCACATTCCACTTAGGAATGAAATATTCAATAACTTCTGCTGAGTTAAAGAAGAGAGTATAGTATATTTTTCTTTAAGCTTAAAACTTGAGCCAGAGTTCATCACTTGATGGACATGCACTGTCTTGAGCAGGAAAATGAATTGTCTTATCAAATATATTATTAGTACAGGGACTGTGTTGAGCTGAGTCTGAGGCACATGACCAGACCACGAACTGCATATACGTTATATGGTGGCAGGAGACTGTGTGAACCGGAGCTGTCTTGAAAGATGGCACCAAGTACTTTGATTAGTCCTGGATAGGAGAAACCACTTTAGATGATCGCAGAACAAGCCCACTCCTTTGTAAATTGATTTTAAATTTTGATTATTATTGAATATTAAATTAATTGCTCATGAAGTTTAGTATGTCACCCCTGCTTAGAAACCCTAATTCTCTTGCATTTTTCAGTAAGTTCCTTGTTGCAAACTCTGCAGCTTTCTCACATAAATATTTCTGCAGCATATTCCCAGGCTATAATGAACTTTTAAGCTCTAGGTTAATCTCCTTTTTCATTTTCATTTTCTTCTGAGTGAACCTGAACAAGTAAAACACTAAGCAATCAAGATATTATTTTGAAGAGTGGTCCTTACATTTTTGACAATGTCGGATTCTAAATAATTGCTGGAATAACTGCCTTTCATAAATGACTCTTTTGGTGCTTTTAACTAACGGAGAAGAATATGCATGTGTGAAGCTATTCTAAGATAAAAGCAATGGTTCAATATTACCCTAAAAATAACTTTAATTTGGATCCAGTCAGTTTTATCACACTCTTTTTCAAATTATCTGTCTTTAAGTATAGAAGATTTAGTAGATCTAGTAAAATATCGGGGAAAATACCGTAATGTCTTAAGGAAACCTGCTGTTGTTTAGAAAACTGCACGAACAATTCCCATCTGCAAATGGTTATTTATTACTTAGTTATTTTTAGATTTAGTTTTGGATGCATCGCTCACAGTAGCCTCTGGGTGCATTTGCAGAGTTTAATAATTAGCTTTCCCATTATAGCTTACGCACAACATAGAAGACAACATGAACACAGGATGCATTCACATACATCAACACATGTTCAGGTGCAGACAGATAAACAGGTGAGTGAGTATACCTTTCATCCAGAGTTTCTCAGCCAGCGTGATTAGTTAATAGTACCTTAAAAGCCATGCATTTGACAGTAATCAAGGAGCCACTTCTTTGTTCAGAGATTATGGTTTCTTTCTGGGCCAATGCTTATGTGCCTATAAGCTTTTCAGGAGACTATGAAATGCTGCGCTCTTGAAATGAAATGATCAGCTCAGCTTTGAAATACGGTGGAAAAAAAGCCTTAAAATACTGCAAAATTTCAGTGTAATATTGTCTGCTAGTCGTCTGCAACTCAGTTGTAAAATAGTTCACATAATCTCTCCCCTGGAATATGTAAGCATTTTGAGTCTGCTCGATATGGTACCAGGAAGATCCTCTATAAGTAAGAGTAGCAAGGCTTTCCCGAGATCTTAAAACAACCTGGCATGTTGCTGTTAGAATTCGTGAGGGGTATCGACCCCTCTTCAGAAAATCGCATTCTACCCACAGACTCAGATGCGCGAACTTCCCTTTGGGACATAGGTGGCTTGACCAATTGAGCTGGTAATTTGTGACTCAGTTAGAGTCACTGAATTGAGTGCACTGGTTAGAAAGATGAGCTCAATCGATCAGACTTTCTCCTCTTAGAAATTTTAAAGCATGTGAAGGAACTTTAAATTGAAAGACCAATGAAAAAGGGGGCTAAATCAGCCGTTGTGGGACCATATGCATGGAGATATTATGGGAAAGCAGACTCATTACTGAGAAAGAAGAATGGGATATACATATATATGTATGTATGTATATATTCTTCTGTTTTCTTAAATCTTAGTTCTTCAGCTTTTTTGTGGACTCTGTAAAATCTGACAATATCCTTGCTGTAAACTCAGTATTATATAGGAACTAGCTTGAACAGCTTTCTATTCCTTGCTACCAAAAGAAAGCTTAATGAGACAGAAGTTGTAAGGGAGGCAGCACATCCTACCTTTTTAGAGAATAGGCAGTGCCAGACCAGGGAGAGAAATCTGGGAACTACATTTACAAATCAGGACACCTGGGGATAGCAGTCGTCGGCACCTCTTATGTAAATGTGGGTGGTATTCTGGTGCAGAACTGCGAACAGTCCCTCTGCCCAGATCTACCTCTCCAAACCTCTAGAAAGGCCCCTCCTATCCATTCTCTGCTACTTAGAAGAGTGACTAAGCCTGAAACTGGGGACTGAGGGAGGAAGGAGGGGGATGCATTTCCAGGATCCCAATCTGCAATGATTAGGTGGTGGTGTGTAGAAGTAAATCATATTAGGACTCTTGTGCCTTAGATACTGTCTATTCACAAGACCCCTTTTGGGAAAGCCTTATCTATCCATTGTCTGACATTTTAAACTCTTGGACCACATCTGCTCATATCCTTGCTAACTAAGTTTTTCTTTTCTCTGATCTAAATCTTCACATGGCCAACTTTCTTGTCATATAGACTTCAGCTCAAACATCACCTGCTTAGCAAGGCCTTCTTTAGTTACCCAACTGAAGTTGGAACCCTTTTCCCTGACATGCTATTACTCTATATTATTTTCCTCATAATAGTTATTGTTGTCTGAAATAACCCTGTCTTTTTTTTTAAGAGCAGAGACCTTGTCTTTGTTTATCACTGCTGCTTAGTGCTTAGACTAATGCCTGAGACAAAAGACATGCTCAATATAATTTTGTTGAATTAATCAACAGTTAATATTCTTAACGGCATTTGGGATATTCAAGCTAATGTCATCTGTAGCCATTTTACAAAAAAAAAAAAAAGCTAGAAATTTCAAGTTGGTTTAGGTTGAGTTTTAGATAACGAAAGCCTAATAAAATTTTGCCATCATCTTAACAACTGGCAAGTTGATTACTGATCTTTCTATACCTTGAAAGAAAACCTGTAAGGGCTATTTCTACCCAACATGTTGCTGAGTTTCAGGTACCAGTAGTCAATACCATAGCAAAATTTGCTAGTAAAGATAGTTTAAATATCTGTTACCAAGTTTTGATGATGTCTTAATCAGCTCAGGCTGCCATAAAAATTACCATAGACTGGGTGGCTTAAACAACGGGAATTTATTTCCTCATAGTCTGGAGGCTGGAAAACCTAAGATCAAGGTGTTGGCAAGGTAGGCTTCATTCTGAGACCTCTTCTCTGGACTTGGAGGCAGCTACCATCTTGCTGTAAGAGAAGGAGATTGTTATCTCTCTCTGGTGTCTCTTTTCTTATGAGGGCACCCATCCCCTCATGAGAGCCCCTTTCTTATGACCTCATCTGACTCTAATTATCTTCCTGAGGCCCCATCTCCAAACACTATCA
Organism: Camelus dromedarius; assembly: GCF_036321535.1. NCBI lineage: Eukaryota > Metazoa > Chordata > Mammalia > Artiodactyla > Camelidae > Camelus > Camelus dromedarius. Next base: position 27,240,105 of record NC_087447.1, read on the forward strand.
CGTTGGAGTTTATGGCTTCAACATATGAATTTAGGGGAGGGGTACACAAGCATTCAGTCCATAATAGATGACTACTACTTTAAAATAATAATATCCTCTGTTTATATAGTATTTCTATGGTTGTAGAACAATTTCCCTGCATTTTCTTATATGATCCACACTCATGATCTTGTGAAACAGGACTGATGGTATAGTTCCCCTTTTTATAGATAAGAAAGCTGAGGTTCACAAAGGTTAAGTGTCTTGCTAAAGGTTCTGCAGCCAGGAGGCTGGAGAGACAATCCTATAACCCCAGCATCTGATCCCTGCTCCAGCCCTGCAAGCAATCTAGGAGTAATGCTTTAGTCAAATGTTTATTTTTCCCCCTCAAGGGCTGTTGTAAATTATTAGAATTTCCCTGTAATTTACTTTCAAGTTCAAATCTATATATAAATTCGGAAAAGGACTTTTCCTAAAAGCCCTCTAAAGAAGACTGTCAGTTTCTGCACTCCCTTGTGAGCTTTGGAGCTGTCAGCCTATGTTCTCTGTGTTTATTCAGAATAAGAGCTCATTTGTGAGGTTGACTGAGGAATAAATTAAAGGGAATTCCAGTGTTTATAAAACCTGATGACTGATGCCTTGTTCTCAGCAACCAGTGATGAAAAATCGTAAGTTAGCATCCTGTGACACTCATACTCTCAGGTTTGTTTGTTTGGGCTTTTGGTTCTAAAATACAGTTGACCCTTGAACAACATGGGTTTGAATGGTGCAGGTCTACTTAACACAAGATTTTTTTTCAGATACACCATAGTTGGTTGGTTGAATCCACAAATGTGCAACGACAGATAGGGGGGAAATGACTACAAATTATACTCGGATTTTTGACAGTGCAGAGGATAGGCACCTCTAACCCCTTCATTTTTCAAGGATCAGCTGTATGTCAGTTGGCTAATCCCCAGAATTATTTCTGTCTTCAGCCAAGAGTGGAAAAAAGTGAGCAAAGAGTAGAAAATATTTGGGGGAGATTTTTTTAACTAATCTGTAGCTAGTAGAAATTTCTTCTACATGAGAACATCCTTCCTACAACCATGGCCCTTGTTTTGGAAACCGTGTGCAGGACAAAGTCTTTCTAATACTTAACCAAGTCAGAAGTAATGTTGATCTGATGAAGGAGAGGTAGTCAGGGCCATGATGGGTGCTGGCAGCCTAGAGGAGGTGAGTAATTCTTAAGTTGCAGAGCAAAGACCTGCTATACGGCTTGGTGGTGCTTGTTCTGAAAGGTGTTGATCACAATCAGAATGAGGGAGATGGGAAGGGCGCCAATTCTAGAAGGAGCAGAATCTAACTTGTTCTATGGTCATTGACCATATTTGAAGGGACCTTCAGAGAGTCTGGAACACACTTCAGGCAGGAAGTATACCATGACCTCTTGTTTTTATAAAAAGCCCCGCATTTAGTTGTATGGGGAAAGCTCCTTGAAATAAACTATTAGGAGTTAATATGGAAGGCATGGTGGTGGTAATGCCTGTAGGAACTGAAATCCATCCCGTACCTAAACCTCCTTCCATTCACCTCTGCCCCAAGTTTGCTCCTGATTGATTGGTGCCAGCACACAAGGCTGTGGGCGATTTTGATCTGCACCAAGGTTGATACTTCATCTTGAGTCTTCATAACTGCCCTATTTCCTCATCACATATAAGGAAAGCTTAACAAAGAGCTGAAAGGATGACTCCACTTCACCTTATTATAGTGGACAGCTGGCCCGCAGTACCCACGGGTTCTGCATACATGCATTCAAGCGACCAACTTGTGGGTGAAGAACCCGCAGGTAGGGAAGGCTGACAGTACTGTGCCACTGTATACTAAAGGCCTTGCGTATCTGCAGATTTTGATATCTGTGAGGGGCCCTGGAACTGAGAGATGACTGTATCTGACAGAGTGAATCTCAACAGCAGTGTCACCCCACTTTGCTGTATTACGGTTAAAGGTGGGGTGCATTGCAAACTCTGAGTTACTGCAATTAAAGGACATTTTTGATTGATTTGCATTCAGAAATCTAAATCTGAGATGATTTAAGCTTATGCCAACTCAATTTCACTCACTTGGCTCCTCAGATGCATTCATAGATGGGGGAAAAAGACACCCCTGTAGCCAGGAAACCTGGAAGCGCCTGTAACTCAGTCTGTTTAGTGGATGCTGCAGCTGCTAATCTGGGTTTGCCCAGGGGAGTGTTTTGTGCATGTGAACTACATCTGTCCTGTGTGTAGAGGTGGAAAAAGGGTTGAGCATCCTTTCATGCGGTGCTTTATTACAGACCTTCGTTCAGACTCTTGGGCGTGGCATATCCGTGGCATATCCAGTCCACCCTCACCGCTTCCCTTTCCCATTCTTGTATCAGATCCTCTGCTTAGCTTTGCTTATTCTTACTCTCATTCTTGCCATTCTGATTCAGTAAACCTTTGCTTGTGACTCCTTCTGCCTTGAGGACTTTTCTAACCTCAGTTAGTGCTGCTTCTCTCTGCTCCTTATGTGACTTCTGTCAGACCCTGACCATATGAATGTATTTTTGAAGTTTTTTTTCACTTTTTCCTGAAGTGTAGTTGATTTACAATGTTAGTTTCAGGTGTATAGCAGAGTGATTCAGTTATACATATATATATACATATATATTTTTTCTTTTCAGATTCTTTTCCATTGTTATTACAAGTAACTGAATATAATTCCCTGTGCTGTACAGTAGGTCTTTGTTGTTTATCTATTTTATATATATTTTATACATATATGTATATTATATAATTTTGTGTATCTGTTAATCCCGAACTCCTAATTTATCCCTCCCCTGCCCTTTTCTCCTTTGGTAACTATAGTTTGTTTTCTATCTTTGTGAGTCTTTTTTTGGTTTGTAAGCAGAATTTGTATAATTTTTCTTAGATTCTACATATAACTGATATTGTATTATATTTGTCTTTCTATGTCTGACTTACTTCACATAATATGACCTCCCTCTAGGCTGCAAGTGTCCACCCAGGGCCGAGAGCACCTGACTTACTCCCCACTGTACCTGACACAGAGCTGTGATCAGAGTGAGGAAGTGAGGGGTCTGTCTTTCTCTCCAGGGTTGACGTTTCCTCACTTTAATGAGAAATGATTATGCTATTCTGATGTCTTAAGACCCAACCAGTACTGGTGTGCATAACATGGAATGGGGAGGTGGTGTGGTAAAGTCAGTGAAAAATCCATCTACCAGGAAAAACTAGCTGAGTAACTCACAGTTGAGAAGGAACCACGGGCTGCTCAGAACATCTGCATTCACACACTTGGGACTGAGATGCATGGAATCAAGGCCCCCAGAACTCGTTCATTCGCCCTCACATCCCTTTAGAACTTTAAAAGGCAGATAGCTGAGAGGCTGGGGCAAGCAGGTGAAAAGGCAATCTTCTTTTCGTTTTCTCCCAACACATTCACTGAACTCTCTTGGCAAATTCCGTTGTTCATTCATTTTGGTACAGTCTTATCGAGTGTTATTCTGAGACAGGTATTGCACTGGTTACACTGGATACTCAGGATTCAGGGAGGTGTTGCAGGCTTCTTGGGGAGAGAGAGGAGGAGTCAATGGATCACTGCAATTCACTGGGGACCCTGGTCCCCAAAGAGAACAAAAACATTTATAATGGACTTAGTTGTATCCCAGAAGGCCTCCTATCTGCTTTGTACAAAGGAAAATCTGCTGCCCTTTGCCCTTTTCTATGTAAACAAAGGCTTTATAGTGTGGTCTGGACTATTTGTACCACCGCTGAGAGAATTCAAAGCCAGGGAGAAATTATTTGTGGTAATACGTATATTTGAGGGTGAGATGTTTGAAGAATTTTGACTAGTTAATGACTAAGAAAGGCAAGAAAATATTTTTTTCCTCTCCAAAGAAAATACAGTTTAGAAACTGAGATAACGTAAGTATTTGTTGGTCACAGCAAAGAATCTTTCTGCTGCTGTTTATTTGTGTGAGTTTCTAGGAATCTCGAAGAGAATTTCAGAGAGAAATGGAATGTTTCTTGTTTGCTTTATAAAGAAATTATTTTAAAGGTCAAAGAGGTGTGTGTGTGTGTGTGTGTGTGTGTGTGTAAGGGCGTGCGTGCGCATGTTTGGGATGGGGAGGAGCCTGGGGGAGGAGCACGTTCTCTCCAGTTGGACCCCCCCATCTCGCAGGTGCCAGTTAGTCTACCCCAGTGCCACATGCCCATGTATTCTTTATGGGAGCCACTCCAATTCTCACCATTCTTCAGACACATTTCCCCTTTCCTTGTCAATCCCTGCCTGCTTCCCCCAAATTAGGTGCTACTCCATTCGTTGCATCCCAGAAACACTATTCTCATACCTCCATCAAAGCATGCCCCTTCTTATTTCCTAAACTGCTTATGCATCTCTAACAGCTACTAGTTTACGAGGACAAAGGGACACAGACCATGTGGTATTATCACTAGCGTGGGGTCTGTCCGCATTGCAGAGTCAGTTGTTAAAGGCCCAGTTCTGCTACATAATGAGCTATGTAAATTTGAGGGGTAAGTTGGTTAACCATTGTGAGCCTCAGTTTCCTTCTCTATAAAATAGTGATAATGATAGTCTCTACCACATAAAGTGTTTAGCTCTGTAGAGAAAATCAAACAATATGTATGTAAAGAATTTAGCAGAAAGCGAGAGAGCCAGGTGCTAGGTCGACACTCAAAAAGAATGTTATCATTCTTGATCAGGTTCTCAGTAAGTATTCCTTGTATGACCTGAATGAGTATCTTCCTGAAAGTGCTTTTTCCTCAGCTGCATTTTCACTGCGGTGCTTTAGTAATTCAGATTCCTGATACCTTAGAAGTGCAAATAGTTTTGAAGACCTCAGGCATTTTAACCTTTAAAATTCTCTGGGCTGTGATAGAAATGAACAGTCAATGGCACATGGAAGCATAATTCATAAAGCTTTAACATGATCCAGTTAAAACATCCAAGTTTCAATATACCTGTCCTCTTTTGTACGTCATTGAATCTCAACTGTCATCTCGCCGACAGTGTTCCACCGTCATGGGACTGATCTCACAAATTGCTTTTGGGAAACTAGTCCCAAGATCTTATGCTCTCAGCCCAGCCTTCTATCATCCCAAGAAACATCCTTCTGATGAGACAACAGTAAACTCAACCATCTGCTTTTGGCATGTCTGGAACTGCACAGCGACTGCCTCACACTGTGGAGGTATAGAGAGGGTTTGGGGCCAGTACACGGGAACATTTTTACTTTTGGAGAAATCCACCCTCCCTGCTTTCTGGAATGGACTATAATGAGGCTGGAATTGAGACAGAGCCTCTCCAGAGCTGGCATGGGGGCCTTTCTCTCAATTCCTTCATCCGCGGTTGAGGCCAGAGGATCACAGATAAATTTATTCATGACAAAGTTTCTCACTTTTGTCACTAACTAGAAGTTCGGAAAACCAGACCCCATATCATTAATATTTTTTAATTTAATTTATTTTCCTTTTCACCGATTACAGTCTGATTTTTTTTTAGTTATTTAAAAAGACTCAAAAAAATCTAACAGCAGCGAAAAGCAGTCCTCCTGGTGTCCTTCGCCGAGCCAGCAGCGGTTAGGTGAGTGAGCACAGGGCATATCTATAATTCAGCTCTGGAATATTTCTCTTAATAATTAATAGAGCGCCACAAAAGGAGGAGGCCCAATAAGGCCCTCGAACAAAGCTGCCAGCTGAGGACGACAGTGGCCGCCTCGGCGCCAACTGACCCGCCCAAGGTCGGATTTGCTCCAGCAGTCCGGGCTCGCGCCGCCACTGCGTGCCTGGCCCGTCAGAGGGAGCCGGGAGAGGTGCCCAGAGCCCGGTCGCCACCTGCGTGCGTGCGTGAGTGCGTGCGTGCGTGTGTGTGTGTGTGTGTGTGTGTGTGTGTGTGTGTGTGTGTAAAGTCTCACTTTCCACCGCTAATCTTCTTTTGGCGTATTTGTGAGAATTGCATATTTACATCCATGTCCAGGGGCATTTCGCACGCCGGCCACCTAGTAAGCAACCCAGGAGTCCATCGGTGAGGAAGCCGCTGCTGGCACACTCACTCGCCTGCCCACGGCGGGGTAGTGCGGGTTTTTGTATTTGTTTTTGTTTTTTCCCCCCGTATTTAATGGAGGTGGGTGGCGTTGGAGATACGACCACTACCATAGAGACCTCCCAGAAGCCAAACCTCTAGCCAAGTCCTATTTCTTTTTGCAGCAACAGGTTCGCCGAGGGCTCCTCCCCTCCTTCCAAAGCCCCCAGCCCCCGGGGGCGGACTTGCAACCTGCTCCTAGCCCGCCGACTCTCTCTCGCTTGGACCTCAGCCTCCGTCGCGCAGCCTGTAGCCTGGGCCCGATTCCAGTTTCTGCTGTCCTCCCCTCCTTGGGGTCGAACACGTGTTTAAAGTCGGTCTCCTCCGCGCCCCGAATTGAGGCCGACAAATTCTCTGCGAGGGAGGCGGAGACCTAGGGGTCTGGGCGCGCTCGCAGGCGGGCTGGCGACCTCGCCAGAGATGCACCTGGTCCCCGACCCCACAAACCCGTTATGGTGCCGGGGCTGTAGGGTGGGATGCCCGGGAAGATGCTGAGAAAGAGGGTCAGGGAGCGGAGAAGACGCCCAGCCTTGCGGTCAAGACGGGAGCTCCCGTTGAGGTCACCCCCACCAGCCTCTCCTGGCGTTTCCCGCTCTGCCGTCGGGACCTGATTTCGGCTCCAATGGGGACACCTCTCCCTCCGGGATTAGCTCATCGCCTCTGGGGGCGCCAGCCAGGGGTTCCTGGCATGGTTCCCAGTGGCTCCCCGGAGCCTTGGCGTCGAGGGGCCGGACTGGGGGGAGGGCAGTCGCCGCGTCGTGACTGCGCCCGCCCCGCCATGCCGAGAGGCCCTCCTGCCGACCGCGGTGAACGCCACACCCTCGGACGGCCCTGGCCCCGCCCCCGGCCGGCGCGCGCTCCCGGCCAGGGGAGGCGTGTGCGGCTTCTGCAGCCAGCGGGAGAGGGAAAGGGATGGATACTGGTGGAGGAATTCGGGCTTAACAAGTGATCACTGCTGTCTAGGATTTTGCTTCTTTTCCTGGGGAACCCTGACTTCCTTTCCCTGTTTAGCCCTTCTGTGCTGAACTCCAGAGGAGCCAGGAGTCTTGGGGTCTTCCCTGGGGCAGCCCTGATCCCCACCGCCGGGCTCCAGCAGCGGGGACGGTGTGCCCCGCTGGCCAGGCAACAGAACTTGTTCCGTGGATATTTTGGACTTCCAACTGCCACACCGGAGTGATTCCTTCTCCCCACAAGATCATTCTTCCCCTCCTCCAGCTGTTGTAGCTTGAAGAGGGGAAAAAGCCAACCGGGGATTTTCTTTATTTTTATTTTTCACCCCGCCTGGGAGTGGTAAGTATGATACCTGTCTCATCTTTCCCCCACTCTCCTCTTTTGGCTGTTAAGAAACAGTGGGTATTTGAGGGATAAATAATATCGGGAATGTGACAGAAGGGCATGAATGGAAGGCGGTTAAAAATAAACCAGGAGGTGGGAGAAGGAAGGTGCAGATGCTGCGCGGCGCTCCGGGGGGCCAACAGTTGTTATTTTCCCAACCCCAGGGATGGGGTGCGTGCGCCCTGCTTAATGTGCCCGAGCGGGAACCTAGATCTGGAGGCGAGGGCGCGATTAAAGATGTCGTTTCCCAGCGAGGTGGGGTTTAGATTTAGCATCGTTTTTCCTCGTCCCAGACTCACCGGTTCTGTTCCTTAGGGAACAGCTGGTGAACGGGTTTGAATTGCTGCTTCTCCCAACATTTGGATTTGCGTGCATTTTCTGAGCATTTGAGCAACACATAGGGACTTGTATAAATGGCGTGCGTTGAAGTGTGCATTTCTCACGGTATTGGCCCTTCGAATTCTCTCTCTCAATCTCCCTTTCTCCTTCTCTCTCTCTGATAAGGTTCAGGTACCACCCTAAGACAGTTACAGGAATTAGCACTGAGAGATGAAAACAGCCTTGCCGTTGGGGGAGGGGGGCGGGGTGGGAGGAGGAGGAGTAGGATGCTTGGCTGCTGTTTGGGGGCGCAGGGACTGGGGAGTAGGTAGTCAGCAAAATCCTATTAGTTGATGGTGTTAAAGAGAAAGGGACATTTCCCTACAAAGATCTCCCCCATGAAGTCTCCTGGGAATCCGGGAGAGTGGCTTCTCCTAACATGAATACCCTGAGTTGAGAAGGAAGAGAGATTTTAAACTAGTCTGATTTGCTGGATAGAAGGGTTTTTCCTCTTTCTTTCTTTTTCTTTTTTTCTTTCCTCCCTCCCTCCCTCCTCCCCTTCCTTCTTTCCTCCTCTTTCTCCTCCTCCTCCTCCTTCTAAGATCAGGGATAGTGAGGTAACTGGTAGCAAATTAAAAGGAAGGTTATTTGGTTTTTTGTACATTGTGGGAGGGAGTTAGATAAATAAAAATTAACAACCTAAATAAATAAGTAAATAAATAAGAAATTATTTGGTGTAGATAGGTCAGGGCTAGATCTCCTGCAGAGTTGACTGTGAATTAGAAGAACCTTTAATTTATGACCTTCTAGGAGTCAGTTGGGCGGAAGAGGGGGTGTGCATAGTATACAAATTTACAGGCACTTTGGTTACACTGGAGCTTTATTTAAATAGTGTATTATAACCACTTTGAGGGGGCTAGGGAAGAAACTGAGCAAACTCTCAGGCTATTTGGCCTGTGAAAGTCCTTAAAGGATGTTGACTTGACCGTCCACAGTGAAAGACCTGTGAGATTTGGAGACCTTGTGAGAGTAAGCATTTCAGAGTATGAGATGATGTTAGGCGTCAGGCAAAGGAAGGAGGGTGTCAGCTGAGATACCTTCAGAGGTGTATTTTCTGGGTTGTGTGTCCCAGTCAAGCTCACCTCTTGCCCTGGGAGAATGTGTATGATTGGGAAAGGATGGATGATTGGGAATACCTTTGTTTGCCACTTCCCTGCTTGTCACTTCATAAAACCTAGTTGTGTTTAGGCTTCTAGGCTGACATGATGCAGAAAGGAGCAGCAGGTGGTCAAGAGCTGGGTGCTGTTAATGGCTCCAGAAGGCCATTTCTCTTATGCTCCCCAAGTGCTTCCAGTAATAGAAGCTGGTAGATGCCCTGGATTCTGGCTGTCATTGTCCTTCCCAATTCTCTGGACCACTCTCTGCATTCTTGGAAGTCCTGCTGGACAAAGCGAATAGAAGAAGCAAGAGGAGAGAAGAGATTGGGGCAGGAGCATTTACAGGTCCTGGGTAGAGGGGATGAATTAGCTGGATCTACAGAGAGCAAACTAAGGAAGAAGAAAGCCCAGAAATACCAAGTGACGGGGGAACAGAGCAAGGCTGCAAGAAAGATGTGATCAGGAAGTGGGGGACTGGAAATAAAGTCAGGCAGAGAGAAAGAGAGAAGGAGAGAGAGAGAGAAGGTGGGAGAAGGAGAAGGAGAGAACTTGGGAGATAGATGGTTAAATTATAGGGAAGAAAGTATCACAGGCTGAAAACACGGTGCACACAAACTGGGGTTTAAAACCTAAGGAGATAGTCCCTTGAGCAAAGTGTAGGAGGAAGCATCGAGGTGAACATGGAGGAACTGCGAGGAGAGAAGCTGATTATTGGAGAAGTGGAAGCTGGGATTAGTTCCTAGGCTGTGGGTGGTAGGGAGTGTTCTGGAGTCTGGGGAACAGAAAAACAACAACGGGGACCTGCTTCAGGGAGTCAGGGAGGTGCCAACTTAGTACAGGCCATTGGTGAGTCTCAAGACATCCCAGATGTCCCCACATTCTGTCCTCTGCCTGCTTAGACGGTGGTATAAGGACATGCATATTTGGGGGTGGGTAGATGGACAATAAAAGTGTAGGTTACTGTCATGTTATTAATAACCTCCAGCGTTTACTGCTGTTCCTTATGCACGAGGCACTGTGGTAGTCTGTCAACATCCATTATCTCATTTAATAACATTTAATGAACGCTTAAAAAAATGGGATAGGGGAAGTTGTATTATTATCTCCACTTTGTAGATGAGGTGATTGAAGTGTGTTGAAATGATGAAGTCTGGATTAAAGAAAACTGGGTTTTCCAACTTCTCTAAACCTGAATTAAGACAGAGGAGTGGAAGGGCACTCAATTCAGAATTATTTTGTCAGTGGTAATTGGAAAACATGCCTTAAGATCAATGAACGATGGGACACAGCTGTAAAGTGACAGCATTATTCTTGTGGAATGAAGAGAGTGGCAGTGAGAATTAAGACCTGGTATTAGTGAAAAGGTGGATTGAAGGAAGAGCCATGTGGGTCGAGAGAGGAGAGAGGAAAAATAATTCGGTTGCCATAAAAGTTGATGGTGCTGAAACAATATCCAAAGAAGGAAAGAAGGATGTTTAGTGAGAGGGAGATTTAACATCCTGCCCCTACGCCTTGGAAACGTATGGTCACTTTGGTCCTTTATATGGCTTGCTTGAGGACAAGAGAAAGAGGTACATATGAAGGAGACACTCAGTTTGCTCTTTATCATTTGATTCTTTTTATTTTTCTCCTATGCTTGTTTCCCTTCCTTTTCCAGGTGAAATCCTTCTTCTGCATAATTTTAGCTGAAGGATGCTCTGCATTTCCTTGATTTCTATGGAGACCTCAGAGCTGGGCTTGCCCCCGCTGACACCTCATCTTGCACCTTCTCTACCTCCCAAGGTCTTTGCCTCTAACGCTAGCTTGGCATTGCCCCTGGGTCGGGGAAGCCTGTGATGAACTTAAGGGGAGAGCCTGGAGAATCTCCCTGAAAGGCTTTGAGCGGCAGTGCTCTGGCATCCTTCAAGTCACATGCTAACATGGGTCAAGCCGTCACTAGAAGGCAAGTGCTAAGACTTAAAAGCTCATTTGCATTTTATTTAAATATGATGGACTGAGCTTTGGACAATTTCCATGGCAGAAAAATATATTCCATTTTCTAGGCACAACTGCTGGCTGTCGGATACTTGCCGCCTTTGAATCTTGCAGCATCATTCTCCAATCTAGACATACTTCCAGATTTGAAAAGCCACCCCAAAACAGGTGTTTGGGAGACCCCACCATTTTCTGACTGAGGCTTGAAAGTGCCAGGCGCTTTCTCTAGAAGAGCCACGCTCTGGAGAGCAACGTTGAATCCCTGGGAAGAGAGAGCATGGGGCGTGCTGATTTAAAAACAGAAAATGCAAAGTTGGACTGAAAATATCCTTAGTCTTCCAAGCAATCTGCTTAAGGGTTCCAAACTTACCTTAATTTGGTGAGACAAGAAGCTGCCCTATTTTTCTTTCTTCTTCTTCTCCTGCGACTGGAAGCAGCCATTTCCCCCAAACCGCCACCATGGAGGTTGCAATGGTGAGTGCGGAGAGCTCAGGGTGCAACAGTCACATGCCTTACGGTTACGCAGCCCAGGCCCGGGCCCGGGAGCGCGAGCGGCTGGCTCACTCCAGGGCGGCCGCGGCAGCTGCTGTCGCTGCGGCTACAGCTGCGGTGGAAGGCGGCGTGGGGTCTGGAGGGGGCGCCCACCACCACCACCAGCCGCGCGGCGCCTGCACCTCCCATGACCCTCAGAGCGGCCGGGGCAGCCGGAGGAGGAGGCGACAGCGGCCCGAGAAGAAGAAAGCCCACCACCGCCAGAGCAGCTTTCCTCATTGCTCGGACCTGATGCCCAGCGGCTCGGAGGAGAAGATCCTCAGGGATCTGAGTGAGGAGGAGGAAGAGGAGGAGGAGGAGGAGGAGGAGGAGGAAGATGAGGGAAGGTTTTACTACAGCGAGGAGGACCACGGAGACGAGTGTTCCTACACAGACCTGCGGCCCCAGGACGATGGGGGCGGTGGTGGCTACAGCTCAGTGCGCTACAGTGACTGCTGTGAACGCGTGGTCATCAACGTGTCCGGCCTGCGCTTTGAGACCCAGATGAAAACCCTGGCCCAGTTTCCAGAGACCTTGCTGGGGGACCCTGAAAAGAGGACTCAGTATTTCGACCCTTTGCGTAACGAGTATTTTTTTGACAGAAACAGGCCCAGCTTTGATGCCATCTTGTATTATTACCAGTCAGGAGGCCGCCTGAAGAGGCCAGTCAACGTCCCCTTTGACATCTTCACGGAGGAGGTGAAGTTCTACCAGCTGGGGGAGGAGGCCCTGCTCAAGTTTCGGGAGGATGAGGGCTTTGTGAGAGAGGAGGAGGACAGGGCCTTGCCAGAGAATGAATTTAAAAAGCAGATCTGGCTGCTCTTTGAGTACCCCGAGAGCTCCAGTCCAGCCAGGGGCATAGCCATCGTCTCTGTCCTGGTCATCCTGATCTCCATTGTCATCTTCTGCCTGGAAACCTTGCCAGAGTTTCGGGACGACAGGGATCTCATCATGGCCCTGGGCGCGGGCGGGCACAGTGGGTTGTTGAATGACACGTCGGCCCCCCATCCGGAGAGCTCAGGGCACACGATCTTCAACGACCCCTTCTTCATCGTGGAGACGGTCTGTATTGTGTGGTTTTCCTTCGAGTTTGTGGTCCGCTGCTTTGCTTGTCCCAGCCAAGCGCTCTTCTTCAAAAACATCATGAACATCATTGACATCGTCTCCATTTTGCCTTATTTCATCACGCTGGGCACGGATCTGGCCCAGCAGCAGGGGGGTGGCAATGGCCAGCAGCAGCAGGCCATGTCCTTTGCCATCCTCAGGATCATCCGTCTGGTCCGAGTATTCCGGATCTTCAAACTCTCCAGGCACTCCAAAGGCCTGCAGATCCTGGGCCATACCCTCAGAGCCAGCATGCGGGAACTGGGCCTTCTGATCTTCTTCCTCTTCATTGGGGTCATCCTCTTTTCCAGCGCTGTGTATTTCGCGGAGGCGGATGAACCCACGACCCATTTCCAAAGCATCCCTGATGCGTTTTGGTGGGCCGTGGTGACCATGACAACTGTGGGCTATGGGGACATGAAGCCCATCACTGTGGGGGGCAAGATCGTGGGGTCTCTGTGTGCCATTGCAGGTGTCTTAACCATTGCTTTGCCAGTGCCAGTGATTGTCTCTAACTTTAACTATTTCTACCACAGAGAGACTGAAAATGAGGAACAGACGCAGCTGACGCAGAATGCAGTCAGTTGCCCGTACCTCCCTTCTAATTTGCTGAAGAAATTTAGGAGCTCTACTTCTTCTTCCCTAGGGGACAAGTCAGAGTATCTAGAGATGGAAGAAGGAGTTAAGGAATCTCTCTGTGCAAAGGAGAAGTGTCAGGGAAAGGGGGATGACAGTGAGACAGATAAAAACAACTGTTCTAATGTGAAGGCTGTGGAGACTGACGTGTGAATCGGGTTCTCCACCCGCCACTGCCCCCTCCCCCTAGCCCCAGCATCTCCAAATATATTTATGCATAGAGAGTGCAGTTATGAAAAGAAATATGCAAATGAATCCAATGCACACAGTCGTAGGCCATTTAATGGTTATACATGGCAAAATTGTTACTAAACTTGTACCACATATCAAATAAATGATACATCTTGGAGAAGAGGGAGGCTTAAATAGGAGCAAATCTATCTTTATATTTTTTAATAGAATGCAAGAATTTTGCACATTAACTGGAAAAGATGTTAAAAAGAAAGATGGTTCTGTGGAGAGAATGTGTGTGTATGTGTGTGCGTGCTGCGTGCGTGTGTGGATGTGTAAGTAAATTGTCAACGTTGTTAGTAATCGTGCAGTAATGGGAAAAGTTGGCATTTTGGAGTATTTACTATGTAAGTAATGAATTTGAGCAGTCATTTATCAGTGCTTTAATAGCATCTCCTGTCTTTGGATACCATAGCTGTTGTTTTTTAAAACGTGTAAGAATTACTATATGTAGAAAAAAAAAAGAAAGTGAATTATTTAATAGAATATAGGTCACAATTTTATCTTGGATTTAATTAAAGTTTATTTTTAACTGGAAATTAACTTTTAAAAAGGCTGCAGGGGCCTTTAGAAATTGATTATATTTTATTATTAATTTTGGGAGGATGTGACAGCCAATGCCTAACAATAATGGAAGAAATGAAATTGGAGAAAATGTAACAAGTTTTGTTCGCAGATAACAGGACTGGAATTCTCTTTTTTCTTTCTTTTTTTCCCCCTCTTTGCACTCCTTTATATGCTGGAGATTGAGAGAGACTTCATACTGTGAATGTTTACTAATGTAACAGTTCAATGACAATCATTGGAAGAATGATTTCTTAGTCTTATTTTATTGTTCTCTTCTTTTCTTTGTGTGAGACGAATGGCCACACAGATAACAGCACATGATTCCCTTCTCTTTTTAAATCTAAATAACTAATCTGCAGAGAGACTATGAAGTCAGATTTAGCAGCTGAATCTTTTGAAATTGGTCTGTTACAGTGATGCTTCTGAAATTTTAAATATTCTTCTGCCTTTAAATCCAGAATAATTTAACCAAAGTTAATGCATGCACTGAAAGAATTCTTGAAGAAATAAGATGCCCAGCAGCTACAGTGATCATGGCTTAAGAGCTTTCTATTAAATGTGCAACGTAAATGCTAGATTTATTAAGTTTATTTATTTGTGCAGTGATATAAGCTCAAAATGTGGGGATTCACCTCAGAATTTAGCATTCTGTTTGCTAAAATTGATGTAAGAAAGAATTGCATCAGAACATTTGGTTTCGACATCGCCATCATTCTCATTTTTTATTGGATTTCTGACACGTAGAACTGCCTTTAACTCACGACAAGTTCTAGACTGTGAGGTAGCTGCTAGTGATCTGACTTACACTGTTAAGTCATAATGAGACACAGGTTAGCAAACTCAGAATACATAAGGGGCCTTATTTTCTAATATTTCTTCAACTTCTATTCTTTATAAAATGGTTGTTCTGAGGTTTTGGGGGGAAAATGCTAGGTAAGGTATCTCAGCACGTAATTAACTCTGACAACTGTGAACTAAAAAAAAGCTAGAATAGCTTTTCTCAAGCTTTTAATCCCAGCCCATCATTTGATAATAATATAAATCTTACCTCTCCTTTAATGATATTTAAAATTCAGTGTTAGGTTTAAAACCAAAGCTACACTATTCTCTTCACCCCTCTCCTACCACTTTAGAGAAGCATCTCTCAAGAACACTTTTTGGAGAATGAAAAACAGCAAGGAGGGGAGAGGGTGGGGGCTGATTACATGTGCAGACCAAAGATCTCTAGTGGACAATAAAATGAGTGACAGAACAAGGAAATGTCATCCTTCAACAAGATTCCAAAGGTGGCATTTTGATATATTTTAGATTTAGAGCAAAAAATGTAAGAAACATTAGACTAGGGGTAACATTATTTGATTTGGGTTGGTCACCATTCATTTGGGAAAGTCACTCTGTTCATCTCTATACCCCAGTTTCCTCATTATTAAAAAGAGGGCACATAAAGCATTTGTTACATCATAGAATTATCATGGAAAGCAAAAGAGAACGTGAAAACTCTGAGACATCGAGTTCTGTATAAATGCCTGATGTTAGGTCTAAATTGCTTAATCTTCCTTTGGGAGAAAAAGAGATTAAGAACCCATGATTTACATCCGCTTTATTAGGATATTGTGAAAATCATCGGTATTTCTTTAATTTTGAGCTCCTTACAAGAGATTGATTTGCAGACACACGATAGCCCATCATTGAATAATTACTTCAGTTTCCTCTTTTGGAGGAAGATGCCAGGCATGTCATGATATAAAAACTTGGCTCTGTGGACAAGATACCATGTATCTTATGCTATACCCAACTAGGTCAGATTATATCTTGAAATAGTTTAAATGCTCTCCAGCATTGGATGTGTAGCAATAGCAATGATTTGGCTGTGTTAGGGAGGGAAAACATTGCATTTCATTGTTTCTACTACGTCTCCTTTTAAAATCTGGAATGTTACATTAAATTTAATTGATATGTATTAGACTTGGTAATTCCGAGAATCCAGGAAATATAGTCATTTGGGGATCCTGGGGTTTTTCTCTATCTTGCATGGTTTTCTTCAGGGTAAAAGGGTCAAGATGTGACAGTCAGGGGCTTCCAAACCAAATATTACTAGATTATCACTAAATGTTTGTTCATTTGTTTGTTGGTTTTTTCATGCAAGTTCCATTTATTTCAGGATGTCCAGATCTTGATTCCACACTGAGAAGGAAACGTTTAAGCCCTCAAGACTTGTATAGGAGCACTTCTGTATGGCAGGCTTCTCTTATACAGATGGTGTGAAGGTTGATTCCTCAGTACAGCTGTGGGTTTGTAGCATTTTTCCAAGTCACAGCTGGGCAACGTGCTTTAGTACCATTTGCGAACATTTTATACTGAGAAATCGCTTCCAAAGGCTGTTTGTAACTGATTTAGGAAACTGTATCTTCTTCAAGGCCACCGTACACATTTAGTTGTAAGATAAAGGAGAAGTGACCCCATTTAGAGATTCGAATTCTTGGGGTCTGGGATCCTTTAGTTGCTTTTCAGATGATAATAAATATTACTAGAAGAACAGTATTTGAGGGTAATTCTAATCAGTCTTTTCAAGGGCAGGTGCATTGTTCTCTCTTGCAAGGGCTTGAAAGGGAAACAGTAGTGCATAACAGTTACGGAAGAGAGGGGAGGGCTAAATATTCCTTTGAATTTCTGCATAAAGGGAGCTAGCGGGTACTTGAGGTGTGACAGCTGGTCTGGGGGTCCAGCTGACTTGTTGACTATGAGCACATCATTTCATCTCCTTGATCCTCAGGTTTTTGTTTTCAAATGTACAGCTGGGTTATTGGGCTACATTATCCCTTGATTCCTTCCAGCACCAAAATTCTGTGGGGTTGAAGGAAACATTAGATTCACTTGATTATTTTCTAAGTACCCCTTCGGTCATGCCAGCCTTGATCTTATAGTTAAGTAATAAGAACAGAATGGTTTTGAACTCTTCCTGTTAGGTTAAATGTGGAACCAGGAGTTTGAACTTTTAGAATGTAAACTAAATTGACTGAATAAGGTATACTTTGAAGCCATTTATTCTAACGACTTCTAAAGGGAAGGGATTCGCTTAATTAAAAAAAAAAAACAACTCAGTCTCCAGTTAAATACACGTGGTGAAAGTTGGTAAGTAAACATTTTGATTTCCTGCTGTTATTGCACAGTCTTGTCAGTAAACAGTGTCCCGACCTGTGCTGGGGAACTCACTCTATGCTTAGACCCATGTAGTATTTCACAAGTGCTCCTGCTTTCCTTGTCAAATCTGTTTTAAACAGGATCGCTGAAGCTTTGTGAAAAATCTTTTCATTACGCATGTGTTGAAATGGAATCCAATATATGAATGAGAAATAGCTAAGGAAAATACTCTGAGTTAACATATATATGTCTATATATTTTCCCATTTTTTAGAAAATCAACATTAACCAGTGGAAAATTATTTTTAATTGCATTGGACTCATAAACAGTGGTTCCCTCATGTCCCTAGAGGGTCAGGAAGGGTGTTCTCCATTGTTGTTGGTTTTTAGGATTGTGACCCATCTTCAGTGCTAACATTGCAGCTACTTCTAGGTAAAGTAGGAAATATGCATACCTCAGTTTGATTTACGTTTTTAAGTGAACTTGTGATGTGCTACTGTGCACTATGCAGAGTGTAACATCGCTCTTTGTAGGTTTTTTTTTATTTATTTATTGATACAGTTTAGAATGATTACAGGTTGTCATTCACTGGCAAAGGGCCCTGTTCCAGGAAATCTTTCTGACCCAAAAGTCATTCTGAATTCTGCAAGGGACACTTGGTGTGAACAAAAGGTACCTCTTGGTTTTCCTGCCTGCAGAGAAACTTGACTCAAAACACAGTCTTCCAGGCCAATGTAACCACCTCAGGTTAGAAGACAATCCCAGTTTCTAGTATGGAAATCAGTATTCTTATTTGAAAGAAAGATGATTTAGTGGTTTGTGTTCAAGATTGAAAGGAACAGACCTGTTTTTGCTGTAAATGGGAATATGTACTTCTGAAATGTAAATTAAGATTAGGACTGTGATATGAATTTTATTTCTGACTTGGTTTTCTGTTTCCATAGCAGTCCAAATTTCTTACAGTAGCTTCTTGTTAAAAAGTACTCTGATACATATCAGACCATATGGCCCAATTTGAGGTTCAGAAAATATGGTTACTTTATTAATGGTAAATAAATTAATCCCAGGGTATGAGTTGAGTGCTTGGAAAAACAGCACATATTTAATGAGCTATGGCTCTGAGTGAGACCTTAGCGTATCCCCTTTCAGGCCTGTAAGTAATACTAAGTGGAATCTATATGTAAGGCAAGTAATGTGCTAAATAAAGAGTCTTGCTGTCATCTAGGAAAGGATAGTTCCATATTCACTGGTCATGGTGCTGCTGACCTGCAGTTAAGTTTTTGATCCATTAGTTGTCATTGGTATCTTAGAAGGAGAATTTGTATCCAGAGGACCAGGAGCTGAACTGATTTTGATAGTTGATCCACAAACATACAACTTTTGCTTCCTGACCTGCAAATTGTCTGCACTATAGGTTTTTCATAACTAGTTTCTCCTCTGAAGCTGGCTTTACTCAGGCTCAGATCCATGGTCTCCCATTAAACAGCCAGTCCAGGAAATGCACAATTATAAACAAACAAACAAACAAACAAACAATAGTAAAGAATCAACAAATACACTGAAATTAGAAAGCCAAGCAAAACCTAATTGAGAAGCCAAGTCTGTTGTTCAAATCTATGTGTCACATCAGAACAAAATATGAAGGATTTCAGGGTAGCCATTGTTGTGGCTCCTTACTATTAGCAGAGATAATCAAGTAGTGATTGTTGTGGTGGATGACATAAAGCAGAGATAAGTTACTGAAAGAATACACACTGTGAACATTTTCTGTGAGGATGATAGATGTCAACTTATTTTAGCTGTGGTCTTAGTAGTAATTATTAGGGATATTTAATAAACATGAAGAATATGCTGTTTTTTTCCAGTTATTGGCATTATGTGGAAATGAGGTTAGATTGTTTTTTTCATGATTCTGTAGACTAGGGATGTCTACATGAAGCCAGAGAGCATGAAGGTGTTTTTATTCACAACTTCTTAAGCTTCTGGCTATTGAGGGGTCAGTCACCTCTTAAATCAGTCAAAACAGGTAAATAAATAGCCCCAGTATTGACTAAAGTTGTGCCAGTGCCAAGCCAAAGAATTACATTTGTTTTAACATGATTAGATTAATATATATCCATATGTTTACATATATCATATATTTCTTGTTCTGCCTTTATTCTAGCAAAAGATTTCTAAGCAAATGAATGGTCTGAGGTGCTGAAAGAGAATTCTGGAAGTGAAGTGAAAGTGTGTAAATGCCATGTGTTTTGGGGAAATGGTGACACTTACGGATCCAAAAGTCTTTCTTGACGCTCTTGGTTGGGTTTTTGTGCCATGTATTAGGGCTAAGAACTGGAATATTCCAGGGAATAAGGAGATACATGGAGTTTCATTCCCAGAAAATCTTATTTTTTATGGAACATGGCAAAATGGTTATTTTATTTTTCTTGGCCCTTATTCCCATTACATGAAGGATGAATTTAGTGTGGAACCTGGACTGTATGGTCCCATAGATCAACTTTGTGCTCTCTAGAAATAGATTTACTTAAAGCCATTATCTTTCTGCATTTTTGTTGCAGCTGTTGTCTGATGTGACTTTCTTAATTCTCAGATTCAATTACAGCATTAAAAATCTCAGGTTATTGTTGTTGTTGTTTTTGGTGACTGTTTCAGTGTCTTTCAGCCTCTGAGGCACTCATCTACAAAACTGTAAAATAATTGAAAAACCCAATATCTCTTGGAGCCCAGGGCTATATTATCTGAACTCTTTCAGTGATAGGGGCCACATTTGTCAATGTGGACGATGCGTGTAATTCTATTTATAAATTTAACTCAGCCATACCTGAATGGATTGATGATTCCCCAGGAGAACACTAATGGTGTTGATAGCACCTGAGCGAATCTTTTTTTCTCCTTCAATTGGTAGTCATCATGATCCAAATGAGGCTTTCATTTGCTATCAGGCAGGGTGGGAAATAATTAATGAGGCTCCCCCCGGAATGAAATCTGTCAAGAGGTGGTAGAATCTCTAGGGAAGGTAGTATGATTTATAGTCATTTTGTTTATTTGACATTCCTGGTTGCTACCTTACTGGCATTAGTATTGGGGGATGAATTTTAGTTTTAAGATGGTTTACCTAATATTAACATGATTTTTGATAAGAAAATAGGGACTATATATATTATTAACTTGTGAAGTATCTCTAATTAAATATTTAAGAAATTAATATGAGATTTGGAGATTGTAATCTATATTTAGAGCCATTTATTTGGAGGGAGATTTATCCCATAAATAATGATTTATTTATTCAGGTTTCTTGAGAAGATTATGAAATCTCTTTGCTTTTCTTCCCTTTTTCTTGACTTTTCCACATTATATTCAAATTTGTGGATTATGTTTAAACTGGTGGATATACATGTTTATATTCTAGCAAACCAAGTGAAAGGCTTGGTTACAATTGATTAGAGGTTGACAAGAATGTCTGATGATCTTTTTTGCAACATTGGCTATTAATCAGTCTAGAAGCTGATCTTAGTCTATGTGAAAAATGGCACAGAGAAATGCATATATATTACGTTACCATCTAGGTGGCAGAGAAGGAGTGTTAGGAATAGATTTCCCTTCTGGGTTCCTAGAAGTGTTCTCAGAGTTCTTGACCTGTTTCCTCCAGATCTGATCCAGCCAATGAGAAGCTAGTAAACTTTTTTTTTTTCTTGCCGTAGTGATAGGATATAATGAGGATCAGAGCTAATTGGGGGTAGGGGCGTGGGTGGGAGGGAGGGAGGCAACTGGCAAGGAGTTATGCCCAAATGAAGTCATTAGTTTGATGGCAAAAGGCAAAAATAGCTACATCAGTCTAAAAACTTCTTCTTTTGATAATGCTAACTACTAGTATGTGTTAATCCAGGAAAGTGAATTGATCACTTAGCATTGGTACCAGACTTAGTAGGTATGTGTGTGTATATGTCCCAATATCCTAATTCCCTTTGCTCTTAGTTTTCAAGAGCACTCACATTTGAAACCATAAAACTGTTGCTGAGAATTAAATCATATAGGTCTTATTAAAGATAAAACTCACATTTTTTTCTTCGGGGAAGGGATTCTTTCACATCCTTATAAGATTACCACATGGGCACTTATATTTCACAGGGGATAATCCCCCCTCCCTTGGCTCACTCTTTGGTTCTAATACA
This sequence comes from Camelus dromedarius, assembly GCF_036321535.1. Taxonomy (NCBI): domain Eukaryota; kingdom Metazoa; phylum Chordata; class Mammalia; order Artiodactyla; family Camelidae; genus Camelus; species Camelus dromedarius. The sequence continues at coordinate 27,261,376 of NC_087447.1, forward strand.
GAATATTAATGTGGTAGTGTACTAAAACCAAGACAGAATTAAGCAACCAAATTGAAGCCCTGGGAGTGAATGTCACTAACACAGAGCTGAATGATGTGTTTATGTTGGTTGTTGCCGGCATGCAATTCTTAGAGGAATGCAAAAATCATAAAATCTGTGCAGCAACATAATTAGAACTCCTTGCTGCTGTCACATGCTCCTTGCTGATTTAGCTGCTGCTCATCCACAGAGAAGAGGTGTCATTTCACTACTAGAATCCACATACTTCACAGGCTGCAAGGCAGTGTGAGAAACAGTGGAGAAACAAAGGGTTAGATTAGACAGATAAGGATAAAGCAACGTACAGTATTTTAAGGTGTGAATCGTCTTGTGACACCAGACTATATTTACTCAGTCAAGGGACTGAGTTGAATCTTTGGATGGGGGAAGCTCTGTTTAGGAATTATCCTGTTTTTTGTTTGTTTGTCCATGCTATCGCTGTTGGAAATCAGTCTAGCATGGGATAAATCCTGCTGTCATTGCTAAAATAAGCTGAAAATGACATGCTGGAAACAATTTTTTTTTTTCATTTCAGTTGTGCAAAGTTGTAGTTGTGTTATAAGCTTTGCAAGAGAGATTAGAAAGTCACTCAACTTTCAAAAAAATTTTACTGTACCCCGGAAGGGATTTGGAAAGGAAGTAGAAGGTTCTAATATAAGTTCTGACCAAATATTAACTTGTTCAAAGATTTCCTTTTTAGTTTCCCTTTTCAGTCTTTCCCTTCTGTTATTAAGCCTGTGGCTTTTTTTTTTAAACTGCAGAGATATATATGTAAAATGTTTGACACCCTACTCACCTCTGCTTCAACAAAGCCCAGATCAAGAAGGCTTCTGCCATCCCAGGTTCACAGATTTCTCAGGGAGAGCTCTTGTGTGTGTGTGATCCAGGTAGATGTCTTCCCATTTGGTAAATCAGGTCATGCCAGCAGATACCCAGAGAGCTTCTACAATCACCTGCAATGTGGGTCTATTATGTTTGGTTATTATGCTAGATATTTTCTGCCTATTACTGAACAACTGGGCTTTTAGAAACAGCTGGATGATTCATTGTGTATTTCCCGTTTTTCACCCAGATGCTTTATTACCGTGTGAAAACAACCCCAGTGTGGAATGAGCTGGGAGTATAATAGCAAAAATCTTGCTCTGATGCAACTGTTGTTACTACGAATGTAATGAAGAAAATGAAGGGTAAACAGTTTTGACTATTGTTCACTTTACAAACACGCTGTTGGAGACAGCTCACTCATTTCCATTCCTAGGCAAAGCAGTTCATTTACCAAATTTTAAGATGCCTCTTGCCATATTCCTTAGGCTACCGAAGCTATGCTTTGGCTGTTACATTTATTTGCTTAAGGGGAAGTGTCTACACATGAGGAGACATCACCTGAGCTTTCCATTCACGGCTGGTGAGGGCAGCTGACAGAGCAGGCAGGCTCCTGTCCTCTCACTCACCAGAGTCTATTTTTAGGTTGGTCCCTTTGTGACTGACTTCACCCCTGACTAGAGGGGTTGAAATTCGAAGACAATGCAATGTTTTATGATGACGATTTGCAGATTTATAGAACTGTTTGGTATTGTGACAGGGATGCATTTAATTCAGGTGCTGTTTGTTGGTTCCTCACCCAAGGCTAAAATTAGAATAAAAAGAGTGCCCTGAGTTCGTTTTCTTCACCAATTATTCTTTCAGCAAAGGTTTGTTGAGCTCATGCTAGGTGACTGGGCTGTGCCTGCGCTCCCAGCCTCTAAATGTGCTAACACTTCAGAGAAGCACAATCCATGTGGAAGGATTTTTGAGTTACAGAAAGATTCATTCTTCTAAATAGCAGGATTCTTGTTTATTATTATGATTACCTGCCTCCCCACCCCCAGTCTATATAGGTGACTGGGTGTAGTTTCTCTTTAGAGAGTGAATTGCCAGGCTATCACACTTTAATAATACTTTTTTTATAAATTCTGTCCAGTGTCTTGTGAAGTGCTTCCATTTCTGTAATAGCTTCTGTATAAACTGCATAGTAAATGGGACCAAATTCAACTTACCAATTCTTTAGGATTCTTGCACACTTAATAACAATAGTCAGTGCATTCAAACAGTAGGGATGATTGTACAATGAGTATTTGCTTATTTTAATTCCCATATTTTATGTTTCTTCTATTTAATAGTATTGGATTAAATTATAACTCAGGGAAGAGAGGAGCAAAGATTTGACTGAAATAATAAACATCTGTGAAACACTAAACAGTAATCATATTTTTTATTCCAATGTAGATTTTTTTCCAGGACCATGGTTCTTCTGTCCCATAAAAACTTTTTTTTTTTTTTTTTTTTTTTGGAACCTATTTGTATCTTTCTTCCTCCTGAGGTATGAGTGCCATTGCTGGTGCATTTTTAAAATTTTGACTTGAGTAAAGACCTGAGTTTCTTCTTTGGATCAACGTAGAAAAGATTTTGCTTCTTGTGGGCATAGCTACCAACCAAGCCAAATGAAACTGCGTCAATTACACGGCTAAGTCAGGGCAGTTGAGGCTGACTTTGGGGATTTTTCTGAGGTGCCTTCTGTCTGCACTGATCAGATCCCCTAACTGCTCAGATTTCCGTTTGCTTTCAAGATGCTGCCTGATGGCTTTCCCTTGGAGTTAAGGCTTTCACATTTGAAACTTGGTTGTAATAATGTGTCTAGCTGTCTCTCTCTAGCCTTAACTTCTTCAGAACAGCTTGAACTTCTATGAAATATATCGTAAGGACTATCTTGTTTGTCTTCTGAGTGTTTCAGAACATACATTAGAGACCCTGGCTTTTAGTTTTCATTCAAGCCAAACAAACATTATCTTTAATTGAAGCTGCTTCTAACTTGAAGCCAAAACAATTGGTCGACTCAGTGAAGGGAAAAAAAACTCCACCAAGTTGATTGTCTAGCCTTGTGAAGTCATTGATTCAACTCTGCTTCGTTAAAGCCATTAGTATGAGATGCATCCTAGATTCTCTTTAAATTTGGGGTGTTTTCAATTACTATCTATTCTTCCAGGGAAATACCTTTAATTGTAAAACCATTATTTGTAGGATTTTAATTTTTTACTTTAGTAAACTGCAACTATTCCTGTGCCTTAGAAATAAGACATTCTGTACACTAAATGGAGACAAAACCATTACCTGTGTGATTTCTTAAAACTAAGATGATTTTTCCTTCACAGTTTTTCCTGAGAATATTTGCAAACTTTGAAAATGTATATTTTATCTGAAATTAGCAGATACATAGTTAATATTAGAAGCTTTTTAACCGAATAACTGAATTGCTCATTATTTAGTATGAAGAAGGAATGACTTACAAATTTTTTTTCACTTTGGTTATTGGAGATGGAAAGCCATTTTTTTTTTTTTATAATTTCTGAAAGAGACTGCAGGTAACAGACAGAACAATATTCTGTATGTTTCATTCAGAAGTCCTTCAACAGAAGCCAAGTGCATTTAAAATAAATTAGAAGTTTTCTATACCTAACCAGAGAGTATAATTTAGAAATGTAATACTACATTAAGCAGATCACATTCCTGAGATTTTTTTTAAAATAAATTAATATCATATAGCATTACTTCTATTTAGGGCCTTAAAAGAAACATACTAAATAACCTAATGGGCTGTGTGTAAATGTTCTCAGAGTAGAGTTTGACAATTTAAAAGCCTATTTCCCTAAAAGAGCAGTATGTTTTCAGAAGAAAGGTCTCTTTATGTACTCGTTTGAATATAAATATACTACTCTGTCTTTGACTTTTATTTTAGATCTTGATCTTAAATTTGGTTTCACTTTTTCTAGTACCAACTGTATAGTTTCTATGGCATTAAATAATTATTAACTATTTCTATTAGAATAAAATTTTACCTTAAAGATAAGAGGGACTATTAATTTGTACAGATGTGACCCTTATAGAATTAGTGCATAAAGGAGTCATTTTTCTTTTCATTGGTCATAGAGAGTCATTTCTTAGTAATTACATTTTTCTGCTTTTTAAAAATTTGAAACTCATGTTATTTCACTAAGTATTTATTGTAATTTGCTCATGCTATCTATCAAAACCTGACTATTTGCCATGGAGAAATAAACCTCTTGGCCTCCATAGAACAGTATTAAAAGCATCTTGTAATAAAACTCTCACCAGAAAGATGGTTCCATGGCAGGTATTCAAGGACAGTATTATAGGCAGCTCTAGGGTATTTAATGGAAAGTACAGACAACTTAAGTGATTCAATTTCATTAAAAAAAAAAAAAGCCCAGATTCTTAGCAAGTTGAATGTTGCCATAGCTCCAACCTTTTAAATCACATTAGTTGCCCAAAGTTAATTATCAGTGGATGGTCAAATGAAAAATTGAGGATGAAGTGTAGAGAGTTTTGCTATTAAATAAAATAACATTTTTATTTTAATTTTGATATGATTCCTACCTCTGCAAACAAATTCTAATTATAGGAAATTCTTGGTTTTCTACCTGGCAGATAACAACAGCAAAAAGTTCAAAGTCGGATTAAACATGAATAAGCAGAATTTGCTTTTGTGGTGTGTTTGTGCTTGTGGCTATAGCACAAACCTATTATCTTATCATTTCTATCCCTAGCATGCTAATGTCATCACATTTTAATAACTTGTCAATTTCCAGGGAAGCCTAGGTGGTAAACTTAGGTTGTGGGCTTTGCAGCCAGCTACCAGTTAGCAGATGGGCAGACATGGTCATGGAATTTGCCACTGTCCACATCACTACTAGTACTATGAACATATTTGTGCTGAAAGCTTATTTTCTATTTCTTTTGCAATTCTCAGAGAATAGTGTTTAATTTTATTTTATTTAAGGACTTTTTTTTTTAGGAGAGTGTATCCAATCCATCCTTGAAATGGAGATCATGTGGCAGCAGTGTGTAGGAGAAGCAGTTGTGTTTTTCGTAGTTTTGGCCACTTAGGTTGTTTGTCCACATCCAGCTCATAACATACATATGTTTTTCCTTGATTGGATAAAGTGGTTAATGTGTGCTTTTTCTCTGTGTGAAGTGTTTTAAAAGAGACTCATGCACAGCTGAGAAAAGAGTCTTCATTTGTATTCATGCGCGTGGAAGATAAGCTTCCTCCCTAAGCTTGGCTTGTGCTGTTTAACGGCATTGGAAACTCAAGGGTGTATGATGTGATCCATGCATTCCAGCAATTTGTAAGAGGCTCTGGAAGCATCTGAATTGTGCCTTTATATTGATGAAGTTGACCAAAGTATTTACTCATTGCTTTTGTGGATGCTGTGCAGATGCTTTCATATATTTTGTAAAAGTACCATTGAAGTGTGTTTATCTCATGCTTGTATTTCAGGATATAATGCAGGGATCACATGTAACCATGATGGCATGTGATCAATAACAAAAAGAGTAACAGTTATGTAGTGAAGGCCCGAGGAGTTACTTTAAATATGCCTTTAAACTAAAATAATGCTACCCTATTATGTTCTCAATATGTAGAATGGACGAAAGGTGTTGGGAGGTGTTTGTTATTTTAACTCTAACTCCTTTTCATCTTTATCCTACCTCATTATAATTATAAATTATTTATATTCTGAGTTGTGTTTTTCCCTGAACGTTAATATCACTATCTTTCCCTCCGTATCACTACATAGTTTTTTATTATTCTTTTATTTTTTGTCATGATTTTGGCTGCACCATAGTCTATTGAATCAATGTGTGTAGTTTTCTTGTTCATTTCAGTATGATGGATATTTTCAGCATCACCTTTTTTTTCATTATAAATAAAACTGTTGAGTATCTTCATGAATACAGTATTTAAATTTTTTTTCTTTTACTGTTTTTTAAAGCTGGCTTCCCAGAGGTAGTTGTTTGTTTTTAAATAAAAAGATTTTAACTTTAAATGATATTGCAGTCTTTTCCAATATAATGTAATATATTAATAATGAATCTAGTGGGGCAAGAAATAAATTTTGAAAATTATTTGCTGTTCTCTGCAGTTTAGCAATCATTAATCATTTAAATATTATCAAAAATGTAATGGCTATACTTTGACCTTAGCTTTGCCTATTCATATAGCAAATTGTTTTAGATGATAAATGTTGCTTGAGCAGCTCATGACAAAGTGTTTCACATTAGTTCTCTGCTCTCCTATTGTAAGCAGACTCCTGTATCTTTTCATCTTTCATCTTTTTATCTTTTCACCTGGCTGGTGATGATCAGGATAATTATGCATTTGTCCCTCAGTGTCCACAGGGGATTGGTTTCAGGACCCCCCCCTCTCAGATACCAAAACCCAGGGATGCTCAAGTCCCTTGTATAAAATGGCATAGTATTTGCTTACAATCTATGCACACCCCCCCCACCACATACTTTAAATCATCTCTAGGTTACTTATAATATCTAATACAATGTAGATGTTATATACATAGTTGTACATACAATGTAAGTGCTATGTAAATAGTTGCTAGCCAGTGTGTGGAAAATTCAAGTTTTGCTTTTTGGAACTTTCTAGAATTTTGTTTTTTTTCCAAATATTTTTAATCTGTGGTTGGTTGAATCCTAGGATGTGAAACCTATGGATCTGGAGGGCCAACTCTGTCTCTCTCTCTCTTTGTCTTACCTGCAGGGCCTGCCTTTTTAGCTCTCTAATCTCTTAACTCTACAACATTCAAGCTCTTTATTTGTCCTTAAGACAACATACGACCTTGAACTCCCTAATCTCTGCATGGCTTGTGAATGGTTTCATGGTCATTTCATCATGGGATATTTAATAACAGGACACAGGTTTTATCTCCAGTTCCCTTTCTCCCCATTCACTATTCTCCTTTTCCTTCTTATCCTTTAATTCCTTTTCTTCTTCTTCTTCTCTCTCTCTCTTTTTGATGAATATCTAGATTTTTACTGACTTGATGTTTCAGTGTTGAGGGGCAGATTACAAATGGGAAATGCTCTGCCTACTTTGTTCTTTTCACCTACTTGGAATTAGAAGGGTCCTTAGAAGAGTTTAAAACTGTTTAGATTAGAGTTTAGCAGCCTGTCTCCTAGTAAGAGAACTGAGCTGTGCAGACTACTGAGTTTTACAGAGAATAAATGTTACATTTTTATGGTAGTTGTCTCTGAAAGTAATATAGATTGTCCCTGGGAATGCTAAATCCTGCTCTTGAAGAATAATCTCTGTTTGCCTAACTTCCTGGATTCAATATTTTAATGAAAAAAGGCTGGGGGTGGGGAGGGGGAATGAAAAATCATATTTTTTTCCTTTTATTTGGCAGCTAAAAGCACATTTTTAGCTTCTTTATCCAGGGTTCCAGAAAGGATTTCTGAAATTTTTGAATAACCTTGCTTATTTTAAACTCTGAGCCCATAAGTCTTTACTATTTCTTGTTATCTGCTTATCTTTGGAAATGCTGGTTTTGGAGAATTGATCCAATTAAATTAGAGCAGTTTCCAGTTATTCCTGGAGCCACATCTTGTTTTAGGAAGAAATAGTAGAAATAAACAAGTTTTTTTTTTTTTGAAACAATTTACAACATCTTGTGGACAGTTTGCCTCCTGCATTTCTTCTAATTGTACCTTGCTTTTCAGAGAAAGAGAGGTATTGACATCTTAAACCATAACTATGGGGTTTTAAGGGTCAGTCATTTCCAATAAACAGGCAATAAAGTCAGGAGCCAAATCTCCATTTTTAAAACAAAAAAGCAAAGAAAGAAGTTAGAACATTTTGACTCACTGAGACAGCGAAATTATGAATAATGTTTCTACTTTGAAAGCTCACTCGTTGTGTTTGGGGCTGACTTTTGTGCACTAGCCTGGCCGTACCAGTTGTTTAAATGTTGAAATGTGTCTGTATTGATGGGTACCTAGGTGATTCTCTGGAGTCCACCAAGTGGCCCCAAGGTCTTGGCCTCTCCCCTTAAATCTCTTTAAGATCCGTGGATTAAAGGGTGAGCTCCTGATACGTCAGGAAACCTGGAAAACAGCTCCATTGCTAAGGCTGTGATTTATCTTAATTGTTCATGCTTTATCAGTTGTATATATACTTTAAATAGCATTCCTGATAAGAGACCAGTCTTCAGGTGATGCAGTAGTTCTAGCATTTTGATTTCTAGCATTTCTGGATTCTGTTTCTAGTTCTGACACCAACTTTGGCTTCAGATCTTGTAGATCTGTTTATTTTTTCTATGCCTTAGTCTACCCATCTGCACCCTGG